>NC_083788.1:14381804-14679805 GCF_015708825.2 Lethenteron reissneri
AATGAGTACCTGGTTTGGTGTGTAAACATCAGCACTGGGGAGACAAAGATGTCCAGGGGTAGTGTCAGCCACCCACTCGTGTGCTATGGACACCTTCGAAGGTCACTAGCGGAGCCAGAAATCCCTCCTTTCGATCGGATCATTGGGTTTATTAGTAATAAATCGGCATTTTGCGACCCCCACTGCCACTGTGTAGCATATTATTAAGTGCCAGGGACTCTATGAGATGATCGGACAATAGTCCGAGTCCATAATTGGCAATAAGTAACGACAAAGCGGTTATTAGTGACTCAGAATTGTGCGCAGTTGCGTATACAGGACACGACTTCCCTGAAGGCATTCACCTTCAGCGAGCGCGATGCCGATCACACAACGCCATCGCCGCACACGCGTCGAACAAAAAGCAAGGGACAAGTCCTTACTTACTAGCCACTCCTCTATCATGTTTCATTGCTGGAGGGGTTGCCCTCCCTACTTGAAAATCCTGGCTCCGCCATTGTCAAAGGTGCTCCCTAATAGCACTTGCCGCAAGTCTGTTAAGGCTATGAGGGGGATATTTGTCTTTGTGTGTGGAGTTTGCCCCCCTGTTCTGCATGGGTTTCATCTGGGGTTTCCGATTCCGTGCCACAGCTTAAACACACGCCACGCCCTCTAACTGACATTATATGTCTTTGGGTTCGGTCACGCGGTGGTTTATTGCCGAAATTCGCGTCGTTTACCCTCCACGACGGTTACAGTAATACACACGTGCCAGATTCCTGCCTGATAAAGCTTCCTCCGCCTCCTGACCGGTGTCTTGAGACTCCCCACGACTCAACTCGACGTGCGGCGACGTTTCGCTCAGATTGCTGTGAGCGAGGTTTGGTGGATCGCGCGCGAGACTCCCTGCCGACTCGTGGGTGGAGGTCGCCCTCTGCTGTCTCGCAAGGAAGATCAGTCCCATTTGTACGTAGATTGTTACTCTCCCCGCCTCCGGCTCTGCGGCTTCCTCCCACGTGTAGAAACGCTCGTTAATGGAGTTGGTCAAACATCCCGATATAGAACCGCAGAGCTTGTGGCAATTACCGGCGGGTTCTGGCTGCCCTTGCGCCCTTCTCTGGGTTCCTCCCGCGGCTCCGGGCGGACGCCACCGTCGAGCCGCTACAAGCTCTGAGACTCAACCATCGCCATCGTCATTATTATTGTACGAGTGACACCGCTGAGACGTGGATGACTTCACTGGCCTGTGGCCGTGGCTGGGCAGGGGGTCCCGGGGGCCCCCGTGTCGCGTTCGCCGCTGTGAGTCGCCGTGACTCGCGAGCCGACTCTCCCCTTGCCCAAGCGTTGGGCACAGGGACCAAGTCACCTCCCCGTGCCACCGGGGTCTCTCCAGCCTACAGGGGGTGCCGGGGATACGGGGGGTGCAGGGGACACGTCTGGTCAGTGTGGAAGAGGAGAGGATAGGAGGACCAAATACCGCCTTGAGCTCCCACGAGTGGATGCCCTTTTGCCAGCAGTGGCGGTGGTGGACACCTGCAGGACTGCACCGTTACTTTTGACTGAGAAACGATGACAGTAAACCACTGAGTGACATCGCCCGCCCTGCGGTTTGCATATCAGCGCGAGCCCAGCATTTCGCTCGCTGCTCACGAGTTACCGGTAGCGAATCGCAAACCGATTCTTGCGACCGGAGCAGAACGCGACACCAGCGGCGACCGCGTGGCCCCGGTGGCTGCCGATGCTTACGCCGAGAGGCCGCCGTGCGGGCCCCCGGGGAAGCAGCGGCGAGGGGGCAGGGGGGGCGGGGCGAGGACGCGGAGGGGCGACGACGATGACGATGGAGGGGACGGCGCCGAGCGGGCGGCGCTGCGGCTCCGGGGACCACGATCGCTCCGACAGGTCGGAGGTCACGGACAGCGCCTCCATCTCGGCCAATGGGATCTGCACGAGGCCCCGGGCACGCGCACACTCGCCACCATCAACCCTCACCGACATCGACCTTACGACCACCATGATCCTCAACACATCACCAAGTTGACCCTCATCATCTTCACCCTCACCATCCACCACGCTCGGCACAATCACCACCACCATAACCTTCACACCCTCATCATTACTACCCTTACCAACATCACCACCCTCACCATCACCACGCTCACCCTCCCCACGCTCACCATCACCACGCTCACCCTCACCACCTTCACCCTCACCATCACCACCCTCACCATCACCACGCTCACCCTCACCACACTCACCCTCACCACCCTCACCATCACCACCCTCACCATCACCACCCTCACCATCACCACGCTCACCCTCACCACACTCACCCTCACCACGCTCACCCTCACCACGCTCACCCTCACCACCCTCACCATCACCACGCTCGGCACAATCACCACCACCATCACCATCATAACCCTCATCATTACTACCCTTACCAACATCACCACCCTCACCATCACCACGCTCACCCTCACCACGCTCACCCTCACCACGCTCACCCTCACCACGCTCACCCTCACCACGCTCACCCTCACCACGCTCACCCTCACCACACTCACCCTCACCACGCTCACCCTCACCACGTGCCTCACCCTCACCACGCTCGGCACAATCACCACCACCATCACCATCATCACCCTCATGTTTACTACCCTTACCAACATCACCACCCTCACCATCACCACGCTCAGCACAATCACCACCACCATCACCCTCATCATTACTACCCTTAACCAACATCACACACCCTCACCCTCACCACGCTCACATCACCACCCTCACCCTCACCACGCTCACCCATCACCACGCTCACCCTCACCACCCGCACCCTCACCACGCTCACCATCACCGCGCTCACCCTCACCACCCCTCACCATCACCCACCCTCATCACCCTCATCATTACTACCCTTACCAACATCACCACCCTACCCTCACCACGGCTCACCATCACCACGCTCACCATCACCACGCTCACCACGCTCACCCTCACCACGCTCACCATCACCACCCTCACCATCACCACGCTCACATCACCACGTCTCACCCTCACCACGCTCACCATCACCACGCTCACCACGCTCACCCTCACCACCCTCACCCTCACCACGCTCACCATCACCACGCTCACCATCACCACGCTCACCCTCACCACACTCACCATCACCACGCTCACCCTCACCACCCTCACCATCACCACGCTCACCATCACCACGCTCACCCTCACCACCCTCACCATCACCACGCTCGGCACAATCACCACCACCATCACCCTCATCATTACTACCCTTACCAACATCACCACCCTCACCCTCACCACGCTCACCATCACCACGCTCACCATCACCACGCTCACCACGCTCACCCTCACCACGCTCACCATCACCACCCTCACCATCACCACGCTCACCATCACCACGCTCACCCTCACCACGCTCACCATCACCACGCTCACCACGCTCACCCTCACCACCCTCACCCTCACCACGCTCACCATCACCACGCTCACCATCACCACGCTCACCCTCACCACACTCACCATCACCACGCTCACCCTCATCACCCTCACCATCACCACGCTCACCATCACCACGCTCACCCTCACCACCCTCACCATCACCACGCTCGGCACAATCACCACCACCATCACCCTCATCACCCTCATCATTACTACCCTTACCAACATCACCACCATCACCACGCTCACCCTCACCACGCTCACCATCACCACGCTCACCCTCACCACGCTCGGTACTATCACCACCACCATCACCCTCATCACCCTCATCATTACTACCCTTACCAACATCACCACCCTCACCACCACCACCATCATCATCATCATCGATGTCTCTGTAGTCCCCGTGCCCCTGTGCGTGGAACCTTCGGGGAGCCGGGCGGTCCCTGGGTGGAGCTCAGGCCGTAGGAGCGGCACACGGAGCCCGACAGGTTGTCCATGAGCAGCAACTCGGCATCCACTGCGTCCACCATCACCAGCGACAGGTCCGACGAGAACCGCAGCTACACACAGCCGCACGGTCACCATGACTACCGCACAGCCGCACCGTCACCGTGACTACCGCACAGCCGCACCATCACCGTAACGAACGCACAGTCCACGTCACCGTGACTACCGCACAGCCGCACTGTCACCGTGACTACCGCACAGCCGCATCATCACCGTGACGAACGCACAGTCCACGTCACCATGACTACCGCACAGCCGCACAGTCACCGTGACTACCGCACAGCCGTACCGTCACCACGACTACCGCACAGCCGCACGGTCACCGTGACTACCGCACAGTTGCACCGTCACCATGACTACCGCACAGCCGCACCATCACCGTGACGAACGCACAGTCCACGTCACCATGACTACCGCACAGCCGCACGGTCACCGTGACTACCGCACAGCCACACCGTCACCGTGACTACTGCACAGTCCACGTCGCCGTGATGACCACCTCCTGCACTCACCCGGGTCCCCGGCCGCCACGAGGGGGACCCGCCCAGGGAGACGCGCTCCCCCTCGGCCCCCTGCCCCCACTGGGACCACCCGGTGTCAGCGCTGTGCCGCCGGGGGGACCGGCTTCCCGTTCCCCGCGGCGTCGGGGAGGGGGCCTCCCTGCGCGGGTCCCTTTCGGGCCCGAGGGGGCCCCCCTCGCCCTCCGTGGTGTCTCCATCCACATCGTCATCGTCGTCGTCCTGGATCCACACACAGCGCGGGTGAGAGTGGGGCGCTGCCAGTCGACCCACGGCACCTGGGCCTGTCCCGTGACCTCCTGCCAGCGAGCCATCCACACCTCGCGGGGCCTCGACGTGCACCTAGCCTGGCACAAGCACCGTGGTGACGTCGCCGGAACTTCGTGGCGAATGAGGGCTGTCGTTGGTGCGGTGGTGTCGGTGGTGTGGGTGGTGTGGTTAACGTGGTGTGGTGGTGCTCTTGGGTTTGTTGATGTTCGTCTGCTGCTCGATGTAATCACTGATGGTGGCGGCTGGCCGCGGCTCTTGTGGGTCGTTGTGGTGGCACTTGTGAGGGTAGCAAGTTCTGGTGATTGTTGCAGGTTTTGTTCGATGTTGCATCTTGTTTTACGCTATTCTTCCGCTGTTTGTTGTGGTGGCTGTGGTTATTGATTGCGGTGGTTGTGGTGGTTTTCCATGGTAATTGTGGTGGTTGTTGTGGTGGTGATGGTGGTGGTTGCGGCGGACCGTGCCTGGTTGCTCTCCTCCAGGTGCTTCATGAGCACGGCCACCACCACGTTCACGAGCACGAACTGCGCCGTGAGCACGAACGTCACGAAGTAGACGGGCGAGATGAGCGGGAGGTGCGCCACGCAGCCCGGGGGCTCCGCGGGGAGCCCGGCCCCGCACTCTCGCAGCGTGTCCTGCGCTCCCCACACACACAGACACACGCTCCACCACCACACTCTACACACACACACAGACACACTCCACACACACACACAGACACGCTCCACCACCACACTCTACACACACACACACAGACACACTCCACACACAGACACGCTCCACCACCACACGCTCCACACACACACAGACACGCTCCACCACACTCCACACACACAGACACACTCCCCACACACACAGACCCACGCTCCACCACCACACGCTCCACACACACACACACAGACACACGCTCCACCACCACACTCCACACACACAGACACACTCCACACACACACACAGACACGCTCCACCACAATACGCTCCACACACACACAGACACGCTCCACCACCATACGCTCCACACACACACAGACACGCTTCACCACACTACACACACACAGACACGCTCCACCACACTACACACACACAGACACGCTCCACCACCACACTCTACACACACACAGACACACTCCACACACACACACACAGACACGCTCCACCACACTACACACACACAGACACGCTCCACCACCACACTCCACACACACACACACAGACACGCTCCACCACCACACGCTCCACACACACACACAGACACGCTCCACCACACTCTCCACACACACACACAGACACGCTCCACCACACTACACGCACACACAGACACGCTCCACCACTACACTCTACACACACACAAAGACACGCTCCACCACCACACTATACACACACACACAGACACACTCCACACACACACACACAGACACGCTTCACCACCACACGCTCCACACACACACAGACACGCTCCACTACACTACACACAGACACACTCCACCACACTCTCCACACACACACAGAGACACACTCCACCACCACCACACTCTCCACACACACACACAGACACGCTCCACCACACTCTCCACACACACACAGAGACACACTCCACCACCACCACACTCTCCACACACACACACAGACACGCGATCCACACTCTGCCCTCACTCTCTCCCGGGACACAGCAACACCGCGACCCCCTCTGCTGCTGCCGCCGCGCTCCCCCCACGACTCTCCGAGTCGGGGCTCCTCTCATCTCCCCGTGTGCGTCTCTGTGTCTCCGCCTCGGCGAGGCTCTCCTGGAAACACAGCGCGCGATGGACACCCCCTATGCGCTACCTTCATGATGCCATTCCAGTTGTCGCCCGTGGACACGCGGAACAGCGTGAGGAAGGCCATGCCGAAGTTTTCGAAGGTCGCGTGACGGGTAAGGCCCTCGCACGGGGTCTCGTCGTCACAGACTGCGTGGGCAACCACAGCAATCCACAGGCGCCCGTAAGCAACGACAGAAATCCTGGGACAACCACAGGCGACTATGACCTCATATCACAAAAGGCAATCACGACAAGTGAGCATGGGATGAGGAGTGAATGAAAAGCGAGAGAGAAGTGAATGAGACGGTGAGGGGGTGAAAGAAAGGCGTGAGTGGCGGAGAGTTGAGTGGGCCGGGAGTGACTCACTCAGGCGGCCAAACAGCTCGACCCCCAGGGCCGCGTAGATGAAGAAGAGCAACAGGAAGAGGAGGCCAAGGTTCCCCACCTGCACCGCGCACACACGAGCACAGCCTCCGATACCGGCTTCGTCACAGGAACGTGGAATTACCTCGCGTGGAAAGGAAGCCCCGCGGCTCCACGCGCGATCCCGGCTCGGGCCACGAGAGGGGTCGCGACATCATGGACCACTCACAGCCGCATCCCCTTCCTCGCCATGTTCCTCCGCGTATAAAATACCATTCACTCATCTTTACACATCCCATCACTCGCGCCTCGAAACAACAAGGGCCTGGACTCGATTCTTGACTCGAACGCCTTTCTGTGAAGAGTTTCTATCCCCCCCCCCTCTTCTGCAAGTGTTTCCTCCGGATTCTCTGGTTACCTCCCATAGAAAAAGAACAATGTAACTGGGATTGGCCAAACCACACCCCAATGTTGAACAATTACCTGCAAATTATTCAATCGAGACCTCACTCAACAGCAACATCGCTCACTCCTTCGAAAACATGGCAGGACCCTCCTGAAAAGGTAACTTGAGACTCGGTGACGCTTTCTTGGGTTAACAAGCAGAATGATGATGATGAGTGTAGAGCGATGGCCGGAGCCGGAGCTCGCCTCGCACCTGTGGCAGCGCCTGCACCACGGTGTCGATGAGGGAGCGCATCCCTGTGGCTGTCTTCAAGAGCTTGAGCACTGGGGACACGGGCACATCGGGGCACGGGGGCACGGGGTCATAGAGACACGGGGTCACGGGGACACAGGAACACAGGGTCACGGGGACATCGAGGCACGGGGGCACGGGGACATCGAGGCACGGGGTCACGGGGACACGGAGACAGGGACACAGGGCCACGGGGACATAGAGGCAGGGGTCATAGAGGCACGGGGTCACGGGGTCACGGGAATACGGGGACACAGGGACACGGGGACATGGGGACATCGAGGCACGGGGGTACGGGGACACGGGGACATGGGGACATAGAGGCAGGGGTCATAGAGGCACGGGGTCACGGGGACATGGGGTCACAGGGACATGGGGTCACGGGGACATAGAGGCAGGGGTCATAGAGGCACGGGGTCACGGGAACACGGGGACACAGGGACACGGGGACATGGGGACATCGAGGTACGGGGACACGGGGACATGGGGACATAGAGGCAGGGGTCATAGAGGCACGGGGTCACGGGGACATGGGGTCACAGGAACATGGGGTCACGGGGACATGGGGACATCGAGGCACGTGGTGACAGGGACACAGAGGCACGGGGTCACGGGGGTACGGGGGTATGGGGACATGGGGACATCGAGGCACGTGGTGACAGGGACACGGAGGCACGGGGTCACGGGGGCGCGGCGACTCGCAGGGCTGAGGCCACTTTGCAGGCACGGAGGCGTGCCGTGCGACTGGCTCAGGGTAGCCTCGGCCCAGCAGCCACCCCACACCCTGGTTACCATAGTACCAGTTACCCTGGTTACCCCACGCCCTTGTTACCATAGTACCAGTTACCCTGGTTACCCCACGCCCTTGTTACCATAGTACCAGTTACCCTGTTTACCCCACACCCTCGTTACTTTGGTACCAGTTACCCTGGTTACCCCACACACCAGTTACCCTGGACACTGGTTATCCCGGTTACTATGGTGACCCAGACGCGCATCACCCCGGGTGGGGGGGGGGCGGTGGGTACCGCGGGCGATGCGCAGTACGCGCATGATGCGCATGATGGTCGGGTTGATGGGCAGCGATGCATTCATCTCGATCTCCTCCAGCGTAATGCCCATGATGGACAGCAGCACGATGCCGAGATCCAGCTGGTTCCACCTACACGCACGCGGCCACAAGACAAAGATCACTCGCGTAGCCTTCACAGACGGTAGGAGCAAGTGCTGTTCACGAGCTCCTATTAAGGCCGACACGGTACACGAGGGGGTGAGTGGCCAGAAACCCCGCCCGACCGCCTTTGTCTCCCTCGTGGCGATGTTTAGACACCGCACCAGGTACTCATTTTATGCTGAATCAACCTAGGGGAGGCTCAAGAGCGGTTCAGATAATCGTCACTGGTGTTGACCGTGAGCCTCAATTCGAAACCGGGTCGCCGGGTTCGTAGCGCAGCACGCTAACCGCTGTTCTGTCGCTCCCCACGCACGGCCACACCGACACATATATCACATACATATACACTCACCACACACTACATACATGCCCTTAATACACAATTCGCAACATGCGGTCAAAGAACGCGTTGTTTATTTTACGACTATAATTATTATCACCACGCTTGATTACTCACGAAAGCGTCACCGAGTCCCAAGACTATTTTCAGGAGGGTCCCATCAAGTTTTCACGGTAGAGGGCGATGCTACTGCTGTGTGTGTGTGTGAGATCCCAACGGAGTAATTTGCAGATAATCTTGTTGTGATTGGGATACTTTGGCCAATACCAGTGGCATTTTGTGTGTGTGTGTTTAGCTGTGGCGGAAAACTGGGGAACAATGACGAAATTCATGCAGAGCAGATGGAGAACATACAAAACTCCAAACAGAAAAGCACCCGAGTCAGGAATCAAACCCAGGCTCTTTTTGTGAGGCAGCACGAGTGTTACCACTGCACCATCCTACCACTCAAATCTGAAATATATTCCTCTAAATATTGAAAAATGGCGTTGTGATTCGATGGAAAATATGAGGTCCGTGGTAAATGACCGGAGGCATGGTGAGGGAGGGAGGCGAGTGGGCCCTGCACCTGTCCTTGAAGTATCTTCGTATGCCAAACGCCACGAGCTTGAAGGCCGCCTCCAGCACGAACACCGTCGTGAAGAAATAGTTGCAGTACTTGAGCGCCTCCTCCAGCGACTGCGAGACACGAGCGAGTGTCACCACCCCCACTCTCCCCATGGCCCTGACCCCATAGGCTAACATGTGAACACGGAATGGCCATGGTTAACAATGGGAAACAGAATTAGTCTGTCTAACACGTAGGCTTAACACGTATACTTAGTCTGGGCATTCTTTCTCCTGCCATTCGTTTTAGTCTATCCCCCCCTGAGCGTCACTGCCGCCCTCCCCCCGCCCCCCGCCCCCCCCCCCCCACCACGACTGTGGGCCACACCCTGGGCTGGTCGTAGTGCTCCATGGCCATGGTGACGACGTTGAGGCCGATGACCACGGTGATGAAGAGGTCCAGGTAGCTGGACGTGCACGCGCCGTGAACGAGCATGCGAGTGCGCGAGTAGTCAGCGTAGTACGGCTTCTGCTGCGCTTCTGCACGCGCGCACACGCAGGGAACACGCGCACACAGACAAAAGTCTCCGTGTAGCCTTTAACAGACTGTTGGGAAAGTGCTGTTCGCGAGTAGCATCTATTAAGGCCGGCACGGCACACGAAGGGGTTGTGTAGCCAGTACCATGCCTGTTTACACACCGTACCAGGTACTAATTTAAGGTTGATTCGACCTAGGGGAGGCCCAGGACCGGTTCAGATATTTACCACCAATGTTGGCCATGAGCGGGAATCGTAACTCGGGTAACTGGGTTCACGCATTGCGCTAACCACTGTGCTACTGCTCCCCACACTCGCCACAATGTACACACAGCGATACGCAGACATCCAGGCGCACACGAATGCACACGGCCACACACACGTGTACACGCTGATGTACGCCGCACACCCAGGTGGACAGACGAGAGCTGTCAAAGTCGGGTTCGCACCCCCCGGCCGCTCCCCCCGACCCAACGCTCCCCCACTTCCATCTCTCCACGGACGCCGCGCTGCGTTCACGCGTCGATCAGGTAATGCATGGAGGGGGACACTCAGGGGGGGTGCCATGGGAATGCCAACGTACGATGACAAATAAAAAATAAATGAGATGCGATGATGACATTTCATAGAAACTGATCGCCTAGCAAATTATATTTACCCTGGCGTAATTGGCCCGAGCCCCGCAGGTTTCATTGAGATTCGAGACACGTCCCACGGCGAAGGTCCCGTCGACCCCACGTTTAAATTATTCACACGGTAAGGGGGCGGGGGGGGGGCTGCATGGGAGCGGACCTGACTTTACTCGCCCACAGTCACTGCCACTCTTTCCCTACTCACCCTACTCACTACCCAGAGAGAACGGACCACCGCTAATCAAAGGAATATGTCCACACATGGCTACGCATGCCACGTAACACGTGCCTCTAAGAAACTACTTTGCTCACACTCTCAAACGACAACACACTACTCACTCACCACGCCCACACACCACACAGCAGGTCACAACAACACTCACCACATTGCAAGTCAAATAACACGCACTCATCACCACACTCCAGGTCACTGCTCCCTCCCACTGTCTCTGTTCCCAAATATTACATATTCGATATTACAACCTGGATGGTACTGTATGTCGATGGCAGTTGACGCTATCGACCTTTAGGCCTGTGCTCATAAAGTGTGTTTACAGAAACTGAAAGACATGACCAAAGAGCCGAAAGTATTATAATGCGCAATAAATACAACACATAGCACCTGTTCAACATAATTCTATTGCGAGTCTATAGGTCTCTTGATTTTCTCACCTAGTTGAACTCAACTTGAAAATCATAGTTAGTGTGAACAATACATTGTAATTGCTGCTTACGGATTGCATTAACTTTAATAAGATCAGCACCATGGACAGCGCCTCAACCTCTAAGAGGGATTAGCACCATGGACAGCGCCTCAACCTCTAAGAGGGATCAGCACCATGGACAGCGCCTCAACCTCTAAGAGGGATCAGCACCATGGACAGCGCCTCAACCTCTAAGAGAGATCAGCACCATGGACAGCGCCTCAACCTCTAAGAGAGATCAGCACCATGGACAGCGCCTCAACCTCTAAGAGGGATCAGCGCCATGGACAGCGCCTCTACCTCTAAGAGGGATCAGCGCCATGGACAGCGCCTCTACCTCTAAGAGGGATCAGCGCCATGGACAGCGCCTCTACCTCTAAGAGGGATCAGCACCATGGACAGCGCCTCTACCTCTAAGAGGGATCAGCACCATGGACAGCGCCTCAACCTCTAAGAGGGATCAGCACCATGGACAGCGCCTCTACCTCTAAGAGAGATCAGCACCATGGACAGCGCCTCTACCTCTAAGAGAGATCAGCGCCATGGACAGCGCCTCTACCTCTAAGAGGGATCAGCACCATGGACAGCGCCTCTACCTCTAAGAGGGATCAGCACCATGGACAGCGCCTCTACCTCTAAGAGAGATCAGCACCATGGACAGCGCCTCAACCTCTAAGAGGGATCAGCACCATGGACAGCGCCTCTACCTCTAAGAGGGATCAGCACCATGGACAGCGCCTCTACCTCTAAGAGAGATTAGCGCCATGGACAGCGCCTCTACCTCTAAGAGGGATCAGCACCATGGACAGCGCCTCTACCTCTAAGAGGGATCAGCACCATGGACAGCGCCTCTACCTCTAAGAGGGATCAGCACCATGGACAGCGCCTCTACCTCTAAGAGGGATCAGCACCATGGACAGCGCCTCAACCTCTAAGAGAGATCAGCACCATGGACAGCGCCTCTACCTCTAAGAGAGATCAGCGCCATGGACAGCGCCTCAACCTCTAAGAGGGATCAGCACCATGGACAGCGCCTCTACCTCTAAGAGGGATCAGCACCATGGACAGCGCCTCAACCTCTAAGAGAGATCAGCACCATGGACAGCGCCTCTACCTCTAAGAGGGATCAGCACCATGGACAGCGCCTCAACCTCTAAGAGAGATCAGCACCATGGACAGCGCCTCAACCTCTAAGAGAGATCAGCACCATGGACAGCGCCTCTACCTCTAAGAGAGATCAGCGCCATGGACAGCGCCTCAACCTCTAAGAGGGATCAGCACCATGGACAGCGCCTCTACCTCTAAGAGGGATCAGCACCATGGACAGCGCCTCAACCTCTAAGAGAGATCAGCACCATGGAGAGCGCCTCTACCTCTAAGAGGGATCAGCACCATGGACAGCGCCTCAACCTCTAAGAGAGATCAGCACCATGGACAGCGCCTCTACCTCTAAGAGAGATCAGCACCATGGACAGCGCCTCTACCTCTAAGAGATATACACCATGGACAGCGCCTCTACCTCTAAGAGGGATCAGCACCATGGACAGCGCCTCTACCTCTAAGAGGGATCAGCACCATGGACAGCGCCTCAACCTCTAAGAGAGATCAGCACCATGGACAGCGCCTCTACCTCTAAGAGGGATCAGCACCATGGACAGCGCCTCAACCTCTAAGAGAGATCAGCACCATGGACAGCGCCTCTACCTCTAAGAGAGATCAGCACCATGGACAGCGCCTCAACCTCTAAGAGGGAACAGCACCATGGACAGCGCCTCTACCTCTAAGAGGGATCAGCACCATGGACAGCGCCTCAACCTCTAAGAGAGATCAGCACCATGGACAGCGCCTCTACCTCTAAGAGAGATCAGCACCATGGACAGCGCCTCTACCTCTAAGAGGGATCAGCCCCATGGACAGCGCCTCTACCTCTAAGAGAGATCAGCGCCATGGACAGCGCCTCTACCTCTAAGAGAGATCAGCGCCATGGACAGCGCCTCTACCTCTAAGAGGGATCAGCACCATGGACAGCGCCTCTACCTCTAAGAGGGATCAGCACCATGGACAGCGCCTCTACCTCTAAGAGGGATCAGAACCATGGACAGCGCCTCTACCTCTTAGAGAGATCAGCGCCATGGACAGCGCCTCTACCTCTAAGAGAGATCAGCGCCATGGACAGCGCCTCTACCTCTAAGAGGGATCAGCACCATGGACAGCGCCTCTACCTCTAAGAGAGATCAGCGCCATGGACAGCGCCTCTACCTCTAAGAGAGATCAGCACCATGGACAGCGCCTCTACCTCTAAGAGAGATCAGCGCCATGGACAGCGCCTCTACCTCTAAGAGAGATCAGCACCATGGACAGCGCCTCTACCTCTAAGAGAGATCAGCGCCATGGACAGCGCCTCTACCTCTAAGAGGGATCAGCGCCATGGACAGCGCCTCTACCTCTAAGAGAGATCAGCGCCATGGACAGCGCCTCTACCTCTAAGAGAGATCAGCGCCATGGACAGCGCCTCTACCTCTAAGAGGGATCGGCGCCATGGACAGCGCCTCTACCTCTAAGAGGGATCAGCGCCATGGACAGCGCCTCTACCTCTAAGAGAGATCAGCACCATGGACAGCGCCTCTACCTCTAAGAGGGATCAGCGCCATGGACAGCGCCTCTACCTCTAAGAGGGATCAGCGCCATGGACAGCGCCTCTACCTCTAAGAGGGATCAGCGCCATGGACAGCGCCTCTACCTCTAAGAGGGATCAGCGCCATGAACAGCGCCTCTACCTCTAAGATAGATCAGCGCCATGGCCAGGTCGCTTCTGAAAAATAAGTTAATATCTCAGTGGGATTTGCCTGGTAGGATGGGGATGGTTTAGTTGTGTTTGTGTGTGTTTGGGTGATGTATTTGTGTTTGTGTGATTTGTGTTTACCTTCTTGTAATTTTCATTACTATCATATCGTTGTACTGTTTGTTGTTGTAACGTTCTTACCCGCCCCGACTATATATCTGTGAAAAACAGCTTTGTAGCTCATCGGATTCCTCCAGTATGAATAAATATTCTGATTCTGAACCTCTGAGAGAGATCAGCACCATGGGCAGCGCCTCTACCTCACGCACAACTCGGCAGAGCTTCGGGTGCAGCTGTCAGGGACCGTGAGCTGCTATTACATCGAACACAATGCTAAGCACTCGGATGCTGTCACACGCAACACGAATTACCACTGCATTATGACAGGGCGTAAAAGAAACACTCAAGGGACCATCCAAGCGTTGGTAAAGGCGATGGCTTTCAGGATAACAATAACTGACGTCATTCTTCATGACACCCGACATGGCCCGATCGTTACGCGCCCTAACGCAAAAATCAATTATGAATCATCACAATGGCTGCGAGAACCCGCGAGTTGACTTCACATTGACCCCGCCATGGCCTCCTGGTCCTGCTATGACCGCGTGACAGGGCCCACGTGCTCCACCCTGATTCCACGAAGCTCCGCCTGAGCGCATTCCACTCCGCGTCCCGCAGGCGCTGGCCTCAGGCCTCGTCATCCCAGGGGCAGAAGGAAGCGAAAGTCGCTCGATTCCTCTCACGGCCCCCCCCAGCCCCCCATCATCGCCTCGGGCCACTATCTGCAGGTGACAACACTTCTCTCCATGCCCCCCCCCCAGCCCCCCACCATCGCCTCGGGCCACTATCTGCAGGTGACAACACTTCTCTCCATGCCCCCCCCCCCAGCCCCCCACCATCGCCTCGGGCCACTATCTGCAGGTGACAACACTTCTCTCCATGCCCCCCCCCCAGCCTCCCACCATCGCCTCGGGCCACTATCTGCAGGTGACAACACTTCTCTCCATGCCCCCCCCCCCCCACCGCTGCACGTTTGAACTCCTTCCTTCCATCGTCTCTTCCCCTGCCCCTCCCCACGCTCTTACGATGATGATAATAATGATAACCTCGCACACTCTGGGACGTATTAGAATGTTGATAGCAGTGCTGTTTGTTGCTGGCTGATTGGAAGTTTTGGGCCTTTGTTCAGTGTCGCACAACGGACGGAAGAGATTGGCATACGTGATAGCTCCGTGACTAGGCTCGAACCTATGCACACCAGCAGAACTATCGCCGTGAGGCCGGGAGAGGGGGCGTAAGGGTTGGGGTACAGGGAGGTGGGGAGGGGGGTGGCCTTCCCTTGCCGGGGGGAGGGGGCCGCGGGATCGCTGTGGGGTGGAGTGGCGCCCGTGGTGGTATGCATGATACCTTTATGGTTTTTGTGAGCGCCCTGCTTAGCGCGTCTCCCCCCCGCGTCCTTTCCGTCTGGAGGCAGACACGGAGAGCAGCCAGAGGTTAGGCGCCGCGCACACCGCCGCTCTCGGCGTCTCCCCGCCGTGCGTGCGGTACAAGCATGCTGCTCCCCCAACACGCTGCTGCCTCCCATTGTCGCGCCCCCAATGAACCCATCCACCGCCAATTAACCTGTGCGCTCGCAGCGGCGCGGAGAGACGAATGGCCGAGGGGGGAGGGGGCATGGAGGTGGGGTCGCAGCGGGAACCGAAATCGATCGGTTCTGCACTCGCGAAGCCAGAGCTCGAACCAGGAGGACACTTGGTCGGGTTCAGATTGGCGCGCGGTTCCGGATTGGTCACGCAGGCCCCCGGGCGGCCAGGCCGGCGACCCCAAGCCGTGACCGCGGCGACCCCCGGGAGCGACCGAGCGAGGGTAGAGGTCGCAGAGAGAATCCACGGCTATCGCCGCCCGTGGCCCGGCGACGCGGCGGCATCGGGGGGACGCGAAGCGCGGGGTGCAACGTCGGGGATTCTACCCCCCACCCCACCCCTCACACGCGGCTACCACCGCCCCCACGCGCGTGCAGAGCAGAGCGGAGCGTGCGTCGTGAATGGCAGCGTGGGGATGCGTGGGGCGATGTGGATGGGTCTCAGCAGCGAGCGGTGCCATGCGGGTGGAGCGACCATGCGCCGCGCGAGGACGGTGGACGGGGCACGCGGACACCCGCGGCGCCGCCGCGCATTCATCCCGGACCGCGACGGAGCCCGAGTCGAGCCGAGCGCCTCCTCGCTCGCCCGCCCTCATGCCCCTCTCGCGTGAACCAGGCCCCGCACCCTGCACGCAGTCCGTGTCCTCGGGTCTCCCAGTCTCTCTCCCGACCCTGTCGCAGCTCCCCGATGCCTCCGCCCCGCCTCTCCCCCCACCTCCCCCCCTTCCCTATCTCGAGTCCCCATGCATCCTCCCCCCCACCCCTCTTACTGCGCCTCCGTTTCTCTGCCCGGCGGAGTCGCTTCTCCTCGCGGAGCCGCGTCTCCTCGGCCTCCTGGTGCTGCCGGCACTTGTGGAAGTTCTCCACCACGACGCCCACGAACATGTTGAGCACGAAGAAGCTGACGAGCAGCAGGAAGGAGATGAAGTAGAGCAGCATCCACGGGTTGTGGTTCCGCACGGGCTGCACGCGGACACAACACCCAGCAGGGCAACTCGCTACCAGCAACAGCAACCACCATTTAACAACAACAACAAGTGAGGATAGCGACGCCAGGCCCGGTGCACTGTCTCCTGTTAAAGCACCACGAGATGTACTGCTCATGTCGGGGATTATTCGCAAGTGAGGGGCGACGCTCGCAATGCGTTTCCCAAGCGAGTAATTTGCGGTCTAATTTCTCTAATTTGGAGCATCACACCGGGACACAATATGACATACTCCTCTTCTGATGATGTCCGGGGATCTTTAACGTCCACTGTGAGTGAAGCAGATGGTGCAGGGTTAATGCAACGCATCCCAGTGTGATGATGCATACAGTGCGTGATGCTGTGTGTGACGATGCTGTGTGTGAGTGATGTCACTGTGCTTGATGCTGTAACTGGTTTCTATGAGCGATGATAATGACACCTGCAGTATTTACCAGGGCGGCCCACCGAATTCAAACTGCAGACCTCCGCAGTTTGAAGCAAATCCGCAGTAGCATGAGGGAGGCGGTGTATCGGCATCTCCTCCCTCCTTCCTCCCGTCACCCCCAGCCCTCTCTCCGCGTTCAAACAAGAAACACCACTGAGCCCCCAGCCCCGAGCCACGGGTTCGTTCCGGGTTCCTCACCTGCAAATTCTCACCCACGGCGTCCAGGCCGTCGTACATGATGTTCACCCAGCCGTCCTTCGAGGCCAGCACGAACAGGGACATGAGCGCCTGCGGGACACGGGACATCAGACACAGCCACGGGTATGCATCCCACGGGTCACGGGTCACAGGAGAGGGGGGGGGGGGTCGCCACCTCTTCCATGCACAGCGAGCCCGGACACGGGTCTAGACATTCGGCCGAAGCCTCTTGGCACCACTGCGCAGTCACCAGCACCAGATCTCGGTACACATCAATCCTTGCCGTTCGAATACAGCAGACGCCGATTCTTGGTCAAACACGGCGGTAACCTTAGTGGCTGGGTGAGTGGGTGGGCAAGTGGGTGAGTTACTAAGTGATTTTTGGACGACGAATAAATGAGTGTTTTCGGTAAAGTCACGTAGGTGAAAATAAAAATAATAATAATAATAATACAAAAAATAGAATAAAAATGGAAATAACTAAATTAAATCACGACGTTTCGGGCGCAACACAAGTGTCCGCCATCAGGTGGGGACAACCACAGCGAAGGCATGGCTGTAGCCATCCCTTCGGCACACTCCAGCGATTGCGTTGTCGCTGTGGTTGTCCCCACCTGATGGCGGACACTTGTGTTGCGCCCGAAACGTCGTGATTTAATTTAGTTATTTCCATTTTTATTCTATTTTTTGTATTATTATTTTTATTTTCACCTACGTGACTTTACCGAAAGAACCAAAGAGTATGGATCCTTGCAGTCACGAAAACTTCAAATCTAGAATAAATGAGTGAGTGGGTAAGTAGCAACCTTAGGTTTGGGGGGGGGAGGTCAGGGGAAGGCTCGAGAGTAGGGAGGAGGACAGCATGGGGAGGGATGAGGGAGGGAGGTAGGAGATAGAGAGAACTAGGGGGAGGGATCAGGGGGAGGATGGAGGGCGGCCTCACCTGCCCCAGGTTGTCAAAGTTGTACTTGCGGCGCACCCAACGGTAGTGCGCACGCGCGCAGTCAGCACGGCTCGTGATGTTCCGGGTGTCCGTCCCCTCGCAGAAGTAGAACTTCCCCTTGAAGAGCTGCGGGGGGCACGGGGGCACGGGGGTGACGATCGATGTTCGCCGCACCGCACTCCGCGTGAACGGTGCCACAACGCTCCACCCGCTCGCTTGCCACGAACGCCGCGGCCCCACGAGGAAGGACCGGTAGTGTCCCTTCCTCAGAGCACAAGCCACGTCCTATGAAGAAGGGCTAAAGTCTTCCAACGCGTCCCCTCAACATGGACGTGTGGAGGAAGAGAAAGCCAGATTCCCTCTAGAGCTTGCTCTTCAGCCAGCAGAGGAAGGTGGTGGTGGCGATGGCGGGTGAGGAGTTGGGGGTGAGGTGGAGGTGGGGGCTTTCGGCACCTGTACCCCCAGGATGCCGAAGATGATGAAAAAGGCGCAGCAGATGAGGACGATGTTCCCAATCGGCTTCAATGACGTGATCAGCGTCTCCACCACGAGCTTCAGGCCCGGCGCGCGGCTGATCACTCTGGAGGAGGTGTGGGGGGGGGGAGGCATCGATTATCAAGGTTGGCTATGTACAATGCGAAACAAGTTCAACATACATACATACCGGACCAGAGGGGCTGCAGCGTGATGCCACCAGCATTGGGTTCAGTCAGTCTGACTTTGCTGATGAGGCACCAATGTTGAAGCCGGTCCAGAGCCTTGATGGCATTAAACCAGCCGAGTGGCTGAAGGGATGCGTGGTATAGCTGTTGCATGTGGAGGGACAGGTGTGCGAAGGAGGCGCAATGCCTGCTCAGGTATTGTGCGACTGACCGCGTGGGTCACCGACCCCCTCCCCGACCGCGCCCCCCTCACCGCAGGGGCCGCAGGGTGCGCAGGAGCCGGAGCACGCGCAGGATACCCAGGATGCGCGCGCCTCCCGACGAGGCGAGGGACACGACAATGTCCACGGCGGAGACGAGGACCAGGAGCCCGTCCAGCAGGTTCCACGAGCTGCGCAGGTACGCGCCATCCCCCAGCGCCAGGCCCAGCGCCGTCACCTGCACACCGGAGCAGGCGGGGCCAGGGAGGGGGAGGGGGGAGGGGGGGAGTAGCGGGCCAGAGGCTCCGGTCACCCCGGCCGTGACCCCCGCCGCAAGGCATCACCGAGCGAACGACCAGGGTCTCGATACGATGGACGATTTTGTTTTGACGCAGGTATTGAACACAAGCCCAAATCCCCAAAACGTCTAGCGGTCAGCAACAAACAGCACTTTCCAAGTTGTAACAGGTTTACTTATGTGAATGCTAGAGCGCAAATTTGTGTGAGTGTGTGCGTGCTTGAAGAGAGGCTTCATTTCAGCCACGTCCCCGAGGAGCGATGCCGCAGCACCTTAATAGCCATCTCGGTGACGAAGGCGGCGGTGAAGATGTAGTTGGAGACAGTGAGGAAGACGCGCTCCTGCGCACCACGGCAGTGGGGGGGGGGGGGGGGTACGGTGATTGTGAGCGCACACCGGGGGGCTCGGAGCGTGGGTTGGGGGGTAACGGGAAGGGAGCGGGAGATGCTCACGGCGCTGTAGCTGGGGATGTCGGGCCGCTCCAGCGCGATGGTGATGCAGTTGAGGAAGATGAAGAGCAGCACCACGTGGTCAAACACCTTGTGCGCGATGATCTTGCGGCACACCCAGCGGAACCTGCACTCCGCGGGGGGTGGGGGGGGGGCAGCGCAGGGGGGTGGATGTGTGTGAATGTGTCTGTGTGTTCCCAACCTCAGGCTGTGTGTGTGAGACTGTCGGTGTGTGGGTCTGTGTTGGGTACCCGGGGGATCTTCGTCTGCGTGTCTGTGCGAGTGCAGTGCAGCGCCCTACCGGTTGTGCGGGTGGAACACGTAGAGCGACCAATCCGCGCGCACCACGCAGCAGCGCGGCCGGTGGCGCTGGAGGCGGCGGCCCAGCCGGAACCACCAGCGCTGAGGACACGCACAGACACACGCACATCATGCACACCATCAGCATACACACCATCAGCATACACACCATTATCGCTTTCATAATCCTGAGGGGACACCTTAGTCAGCATCTAGGACAGGAGGTTATAGAAGGCACCTGACTCATCAACCTTGTCTGCGTTCTTCTCCGTATATATTCATCTTCGGTGGAGGTGGAAACCACATCACCATTCCTCCCCTCCCGTTCATGGGGCAAGTTAACAGTAGCATGGAACTCACAGATTCCCACACCTCGCCTCCACATTTTGTTCAAAAGAGCCACTCCCTGTTGTTCCCTGCCTCGAGTGGAGGACTGTCCACCCTTCGTAGTGACCGGAACCGGAAACGGCCCACCAGACCTTCAGTAAACCACGGAGGCCTATGTGGTACCAGTCGAGATCCCGACAGAAGACTGGCAGCCTCTCATCCAAGGTGAGTGTTCAAACACCCGATGTGGCCATGCGCAGTGGTTTTCTGTTTCTGGAGGGACCCTGAGCTCTGCCAAATGGGATTTGGCCAGGAGATGTCATAGACGCCTGTCACCCCGGGGCCTCTGGCACAAGCGTTGTTTTCACCATCCTAGGTGTAAGAGCTAATTAGCATCATCTTTCCCTCCAATGATATTGCACACGACACATCATCGAGGTTAGCGAATGGAAACCGCCAAGGAGGTAGGGGTCATTTGCCAGGTGTCACAAACAGCACAACACACACGACACGCAGAGTTCACACTGATGTGGTAGACGTGGCAGAGAATGTAGTTTCACTCGGGGGAATACGAGATTGATTATGATGATGATGATGATTGTGCTGCAGATTCCGATTCCGATGAGGCTCACATCGTCAATATCATCCAGGGGGTCTGGCGGCGCATGTTTGGCCGAGCCATGGGGGGGTGTCTTCCCATTGCAGTCGGGCAGAGACAGGTGCAGCGCCACGGGCATGAGCAGGGGCAGCGGCAGTGCGGGCCGGTGCAGGGCCACGCGCACCGCCGCGACGTCGTGGGGCGCCACGGGGGGCGCCGCTCCGGGCGCCGCTCCGGGCGCCGCGGGGGGCGAGGCGAGGGGCAGCAACAGCGTGGGCGGGGAGGGGCGGGGGAGGGGGCCGTGCCCCCTCCCTCGCCCCCTCCCGCGCCTCCTCCCTCGCCTCCTCCCTCGCCCCCTCCCTCGCCCCCGCGCCCTCGTCCCCGCCGCTCGCCGCCCCCGGCGCGTCGATGAACTCGTGGTCGTCGCCGTCGTCCGGCGAGAGCAGCGAGCGGCGCTCCCCCTGGCGGCGGGGGGACCCGGCCCCCCCTCGCGACCCACTCGACCTGCGGGCTGCTCGGGGCCCCGGGCCTGCGACGAGGACAGCCGCCCCCACGAGAACCCCGGGGCCCCCCGAGATTCCTTCGCCGACAATGCACGCGGAAGCGTCGAGGACGACCTGCTCACCGCCGTGAAGGAGAGAGGCAGGGGGGAGAGGTAGGGAGAGGCAGGGAGAGCTCGGGAGAGCGCGGAGAGTTAGAGAGTGCCAGAGAGGGGCAAGGAGAGCCAGGGAGAGAGACATGGAGCTAGCAATTCTAGGGTTGCACATTCACATTTTAACAGATCTTTATTTGGTTGTTTTTGCTCAAGATTAATTTTGCTTCAGTGCTGTGCTGTTTTCTTTTGTTTCCCTTTTGTCATTTTGGTGACCCAGGTAACGCTTGCAAATGAGCATCATCCTGGTCTCTAGAATTCTTACCTCTTGCCATAAAATAGACTTGAACCTTAACTTAAGACACAAGGGGAAATTAACCACGCGGTGATTTAGGCCTGCCGCCGTGCGATTTGTACGTCAGCGTGAGCCAATTGGTGCATTCGTTACTCATAGGGCGCTGTCAAATACCTCGTGGTGTTAAATACCTCGTGTTGTTAAATACCTCGTGGTGTCAAATACCTCGTTTGGTATGCAGGCGGTCGTGGTTTCGATCCCGACCCCGACCCCGGCTGTATATTTAGAGTTTGTATGTCTCTCCCCATGGTCGTGTGGATTTTTCTCCCGGTCCTTTTTTTCCCATTCACATTTAGAATCATGCGCTTAGAGTATTTGGCTACTATATATTCACACGTGATAAGCCACTTCGTTGGGCTACCATTTGTGGCCAGGCCGCTTCTGAAAAAGAGCTGTACAGCTCAGTGGGCCTTGCCTGGTAAAATAAAAATAGTAAAATGTTCCGCTGGAATATGTTTTATGTTTAACTTCTTTCAACACAGTACGGAGCCAACCATGCTAATCAGTGGCACGGGCAATATGTTCCTAGTTCCCGGCTTCCGGATTCGGTAAACGATTTTCAATAATACCGGTAAGCGGTTTTCGTGTGGGAACTTTGCAGTAGTACCCACGTGGTGCCACGGCTCCCCAACGGGAGAAGAGGCGGCGTCCGTGGGGGCCGGCCCCCCCACCCCTTTGGGGTCCGCGTGACCATTTGAGGCCAACACTGCAGGAAGATACATCATCGTCAACATCATCATCATCACTAAATAATAATTCAAAACATCATCATCGTTAATTGTCTGTGGAGGTGATGTGAGTCGTGCGCTGTTCCACGACCCTGCCCCTCTGCTGCCCCCTAATTTGGGAATCGAGTGGAAGGTGGGGAGGGCGCGGGTAGGGAGGGGGCAGAGGGCGGTGTGGGGGGGAGCACCTGGGAGCCCTTTAGCTGAGTCCCCCTCCTCGTCCAACGCCGAGCCGCCCACGTCGTCGTCCGAGTCGGAGCGACTCGCGTCTCCCTGGGGGGGGGGGGGGGGGAGACCCCACGTGAGGCGTTGGGACGATGTAAACAACCACAAAGCTCCCCTGTGTAGCCCACTCAGGCTGTATGGGCAAGTGCTGTTAGCGAGTTCCTATGAAGGCCGGTATGACTCACGAGGGGATTGATGACCAGCACCACGCCCCACCGCCTTTGTCTCACCAGTTTACGTACCACACCAGGTACTTATTTTAGGCTGAGTCGACATAGAGAAGGCCCAAGAGCGGTTCATATTTTCGCGACTGTTATCGGTGGTGAGCGGGAATCTAACTCGGGTCTTCAAGTTTGTAACGCAGTGCACTCACCACTGCTCCATTGCTCCCGACGCACACAGACACACAAACAGACAGACGGGCAGACCTATGGCGAGACGGACCAGTGGATAGACTTCCACTCACACTCACAGGCAGACTCACACCGAGACAGAGAGACGTGTAGACAGACGCGCGCACAGTGAGGCCGACCTCGGCCTGAAAGCCCTCCACCAGGATGGCCACGAGGAGGTTGAAGAGGACGTAGTTTCCGAATGTCATGAGCGCGATGAAGTAGAGCGCGGCCCAGGGTGAGGAGGAGGCCATGCCGTGGTAGAGCACCACGTTCCAGTCCTCCTGCGTCAGGATCTGCACCGCCGCCCGCACGCGGGTGAGGAACGACACGCGCAGTTCCACACGGGAGCCATCAGAGCCACAAGGGAGCACGCAGAGCCACGGCAAAGGCCGATCGTCTCCTCCACATGGCAGGTCACAACAATACACTCACCCACCCACAGGACCACCCATTCACTCACCCACCCACTCACACATTCACCCATTTACACACCCACCCATTCACACACCCACCCACTCACACACCCACCCATTCACACACCCACCCATTCACACACCCACCCACTCACACACCCACCCATTCACACACCCACCCACTCACCCACTCACCCGCCCACTCACACACCCACCCGCTCACCCACTCACCCATTCACACACCCACCCACTCACTCACCCACCCACTCACACACCCACCCAATCACTCACCCACCCACACACCCACCCACTCACCCGCCCACTCACACACCCACCCGCTCACCCACTCACCCGCCCACTCACTCACCCACCCACTCACCCACCCACCCATTCACACACTCACCCACTCACCCACTCACCCATTCACTCACCCACCCACTCACACACCCACCCATTCACACACCCACCCACTCACCCACTCACCCGCCCACTCACACACCCACCCGCTCACCCACTCACCCGCCCACTCACTCACCCACCCACTCACCCACCCACCCGCACGCACCTGGAAGACGGTCACGATGGCCCAAAGGAGCGAGTCGAAGTTTTTGCGGTCGGGGACCGTGTCCCCACTCTCCGTCTTCACGCTGAACTTGCAGCCGAAGAGATGCATCCCGAGGATGCTACGACGCCACGCACACAACGCACATAGTTGTACTATACTATGCTCCAACGTGTCTCCCCGCCTGCCTTCAACAGCCAGCACGGACCCGCGCGGTGAAGTATGGTCAAATTACGCCGATCACCCGCACTGCGTTAGCAGGTGATCATCCATCAGTGGGTCGGTTGATGGGCCCTACGTGATTATTCAGGTTTCTACTCAAACGAGCACTGAGGCATTGGTGCTCATCTCCTGTATACAGCCCTCCTGAGCCGGTGGTGAGTCAGCCCAACCCCGGCCGGGATTTGAACACGTGACCACGTGAGCGTGAGGGGCGTGCGGGGAGGAGGGGCCCCAAAATGTTGACCTTTTAATACAGGCTACTGCATTGCTTATAATTAGATATTTCCTCTGGTCAATAAATATCAATATCTGAGTCTCAAGGGGTGGGAGGAGTGGGAGGGAGATCGCCCCTTCCCCCCCCCCCCCCCCCCATTGGATCCGCCCCCAGTCGCCTGCTTTACCGTTGAGTTCCCGGGCCGTCAAGTGCAGAGCGACCCTCGGTGTCATGAGCGTGATGGCTGTCACTGGCAGCTGTGTAGCCGTGGCGACAGAGCAGCACCACGCGGGAATGGGAGCAGAGTCAGGGATGAGATGCATGGGAAACAGCAGTGGGAGAGCGAAGAGATAAGAGAATGAATGGGGAATAAGAATGTAGGAGGAGAGGGTGGAGGAGGCTACACCAGGGCTCGACGCTACTGCTGCTGCACGGAGAAGCCGCGTCTACTCTCACAGGAGGCGGTGAGGGGGGGGCTCCGAGTGTAAGTGGTAAAAGACCAGTCACGTGGTTTACGAGAGGCTTGAGCTGATTTAAATCGAGAGGTGTCGACATGTAGCTAAGAGAGGATGGATTCAGAGTGTGGGTGGTCACACAAGAGTCACGCGATTCCCGGGGGTGCTGTGGCTGATGTAGAGATGTCCCCGCACGCACCGCACCTGAATATGAAGATGAAGAGCATGAGCAGCATGCAGAAGGTGGCCACGTTGTCCATGGTTCTCATGAGCACCACGAGCTGGCGCCGCAGCGCGGGCATGAAGCGCACCAGCTTGAGCACGCGCAGCAGCCGGAACGTGCGCAGCACCGACAGCCCCCCACCCGACTGCCCCACGATCTCGCACACGCTGCGGTGGGGGGGGGGCACGGCGAGACACGCGGGGACAAAGGGGGCGTTGGTGCGCCGCCCCACCAAGCAGCTGGAGTTGAGAAATGATTGTTCTAATAAAAAATACTTTTCTATCAATTGTTTTGTTATGTTTGCTTTTTTTATATATATCTAATGATTATTTCAACACAGTCTGATTTGTGCCTCGGGGAGGTCTCTGGGCGGCTGTGAAGGCGTCCGACTGAGAAATATCCCATCAGTCATCGCGATTAGCTTCGCATTGTAGCCACGCCGTTAGAGACACACTCAGGGCGGTGAAGCAGCCGCCCGTGGCTGTGATGAGAGACGATGTCACGAAGCGAGGGTGCACTGTACAGATACAGCAGGTCACGGCCTACACGCTCGAGGAGGAAACAACAGCGATGGCGATGGCAGCAATAATACGACGAGGTTTTTCTTAATTAGAACACCACTCACAACAGGCCCACCTAGTGAAAATGTCACGAGCCGCGACTGAATGTGACCATGATATCTCGGCAAGCGGTGATGCTGCTGCCTACCACGTCGTTGACGTGAGAGCGTGGATGTGATGTGGTTGATGTGAGAGCGTAGTTGTGATGTGGTTGATGTGAGAGCGTGGATGTGATGTGGTTGACGTGAGAGCGTGGATGTGATGTGGTTGACGTGAGAGCGTGGTTGTGATGTGGTTGACGTGAGAGCGTAGTTTTGGTTGGAATACACAAGGACACGCTCCAACCACTACCCTGGAATCCAGTTTCTGTACGGCAGAGGCCTTGCTTAGAAACATCTGGCAGTTCATCAGAATTGTTCAAGAAAGCCTGACTCTGCTGATCAGACATTGCATGTCGAAATCGTTGCAGAGTTTTCTTGTATTACACAAAGGCTGATAAAATTATGCACTGCCAAAAGGTTACGTGGCTGATGTGATGTGTCAAAAGAATGGTATTTTGTATGTGGAGAGACAGATATGGAAAGGTGGCCAATTAGCTGCTTATTTATTGTCTCGAATTCTCCACAGTGATGCTCGTGATGGTTTTGTGTTAGAGTTTTCAATGGCGGTGGTGGTGATGTTGTGGTACTGGATGGTGGTTGTGGTTTTTATCGTGATTTTTTTGATGGTGGTGGTGGTGACGCACCTAATAATGACGATGATGCCGTCAAAGATGTTGTACTGGTTGCGGATGTAGCCCAGCAGCCCGGACGCCAGCAGCTTGATGAGCATCTCCAGCGCAAAGATGCTGGTGAACACCATGTTGCTGATCTCCAGCAGATTAGTGAGCTCCTCGGGCTGCAGTGGAGGTGGAGGGAGGAAGTGCAGGAGCTGAAACACTCATCTTGCCATTCATTCGAGCGGGGACATGGCCCCGCTCGAGCGCGTCCGCCACTTGTTGCAAAGTTTCACGGTTTAATGCCGATAGGCCACCCTGGTAAACACTTCGGTATCAACCAAACAAACGCGCCGGGCGTTTCCACAGTGAGCGTCAAAGATCCTGTCACGTCATTTGAAATAAGTAGGCCATTGTATGCCGACATCATGGTCCAAATTTCACAAATTCGCAAAAATTACACCGCAAATTAGTCAAGTGTATTCACACACTGCTGAAGCCAAATACTGCAGCACCTGAATCTTCAAGATTTACTCTACAGCAGCGCATGGCAGCAGAGAGAGGAGGTGGTGGTGGTGGGGTTGGTGCACCTGCTCGTGGTATTCGATGCCCATGCTCAGGCTGTTGATGAGGATGGCCACCATGATGCCGCGGGTGAAATACTTGCTCTCCACGATCGCGCGGAACCAGCGGCTCACGCGCGCCCATCGAGGGCCCGCGGTTCCCCACGCGCGCGCCCAGCGGGGCCTTGCGGCCCCCCATCTGCGCGCTCGCGCGGGGAGCCGGGCCACCTGGCAGAGGAGGGGAGGGCGGCTGGTTAGGGCGCGCCCGAAGCGACTCTGCGGGTTCATGCCGCTGATCCGAGCGGTGCTGTTGCTGGAGGAGGCGATGACGGTGGCAGAGGGACCCACCCGACGAGGTGGCCCCTCCTCGGGCCGATCCTGGTCCCGACGGCCGCTCGGACGCCGGAGGTCCCGGGGGTCCCGGGGGTCCCGGGGGTCCCGGGGGTGCGGGGGTCCCTCTGCCCCGAGCCCCGACCCCGCGTCACTCCCACTATCGCTGTCACTGCAATCGCAGCTGACGGGGGGGGGGGGCGGTAGAGGGTTGCGGGGGGCACGGGATATAATTCGAGTCGCGCGCCGCCGCGTCTCTCGCTCACCGCTCAGCATGGTGACCTTTATGAACCGTGACGTGATACAGCGCTTTGAAGGAAATGGGGTTGGTGGATTACACAGAGATTCATAAAATTACCAAACCAGCTGATATGCCAGGTGACCAGATGGTAGTAGGGCAAGAGGGTTTGTGAACCCGTTTGTGCAGACCTTTGAGTGTTCTCCAGTTTCCTCCGACACGAAACAAACATCACTCCTTAAAAACAGGATTGGCCAAAGTGATGGATGGATCATGACCATGATCCTGACAATCAGTCCTGAGACCCTTGTTGTAATTGGCCACGTGATCTGGCGATGATGCTGCTGCATTGGCAACGGTGTACTACCAAAAATAACAAAGCAACTCAACACACTCGTCTATAACACGGTATATAGTATTCGACGTTTCGGGCAATGCCCCTCTGCATAGCATATAAATGGTGCTACGAAGAAGGGTCATTGCCCGAAACTCCGCCTGTTTGATCTGTTTTAAGGCCACAGTGTAATAGACGGCCAAGACGTCATCGCGGCCGAGGCTACGGATGTCACCACCACCGCCCGTTATCGCCACCGAGGCCCTCCGCCGGATCTCGCAGATGCTGCGCAGGAGACGCGCAGCGGCCTCCGAAACACTGCCCCGACAGCCTCCTCCCACAACCTGCTCCGAGACTCACACGAACCCATGGACTCGCACAGAGAACCATAGACTCACTCAGACACCCGTAGATTTGCTCTGACAGTATCCCACGTCTGCCCTTAGGTATTCACTTCCCCTTGGCGGCCGGACACGTGGAGACCGCGTCACGAAGGTGACCCCCGCACGCCTGGGGGGCTGCTGTGCATGCGTCGCCGCCGTGGCGAAACGCGGCGAGGTCTAGAAAGTCCACGCGGGCCAGGTCGAGGCAGTAAAATATCACTGCATTCATCCCTGATCCAGTGACCCGTGCCCGCCTGGTGAAGGCGGGGGTTGTCCCCCCCTCCGGGGCCGGGGGGGGGGTGCGGAGGGGGCGGGGGGTGCGGACGGGGCGGGGGGGCGTGGCGGGGTGCGCTCTCTCACTCGGAGCTGTCGGACGGGCAGTGCGGGCAGCGCTGCAGCTCCCGCTCCAGAAGCAGCGAGGGAGACCCGCGGGAGGAGCGGCCCGAGTCGCGGCGCGAACCTGCAGCGCGGACGCATGGGTCACTTACAGTGGTGGTGGTGGTGGTAGTGGTGGTGGTCGTGATTGTGATGATTGTGATGATGGTGGTGGTGTTGGTAGTGGTGATTGTGATGATGGTGGTGTTGGTAGTGGTGACTGGTTAGTGGTCGTGATTGTGATGATTGTGATTGTGATGATGATGGTGGTTAGTGGTCGCTGTTGGACCTGGCAATGGTTGTGTAGGGGATCTAAACAACAGCGGTCAGCCTGGCACACGCACGGACTCGCTGCATACAAATACAACGGCAAGTGATGTTAACGAGTACCTATTGAGGCCAACACGGCAGACGTTCGCCTTTGTATCCTCAATGCTGATGTGTACAGATCATCATGGGACCTTTCTTGACCAGTATCAACATTTTAGAATTGGTTTGACTTTTTCTGGCAATGAAACAGGTGTGTGTGGCTAATGCCGAAACGATTCCTTGCAAAGGGTTTCTGTTTGGTGTTTGAACATCTTAGCACCTGTTTTATTGCCAGAAAGGGTGAACCCAATTGTTGTATGTGTGCAGTGACATCGCCGGAGGCCACCAAGCTGTGGCTGCAGTAGCGGCCCTGAAGGGGCACGGCGTGTCCGCGGGACCACGGCGCTGGAGGCCACCAGACGGTTGGTGCCGTGCCGGCCCCACGGGACACGGGGTGTGTGGGTGCCGCCCGAAGGGTGAGGGTCGTGTGAGGCCACGGCACTCTGGTTGACCCGGGAGGACACGTGACCGGTTAAGTGGACAGAGGGGCCCCAAGAGGGGGGGGCTAGGGGGGGGTCACGTGATTGGGACCCAGATCCTTCCAAAGGATTCTGGAAGGTGGGCGTGGCCAAGGGCGGAGCCGGCCACGCCGCAGAGAATAGAAGCCGGGTCCCGAGAGGGACCAGGGTGGTTATTGTTCATCCTGGAAGAAACCCTGAGTCTACGATCTCCGTTCAACGAGTCTCCAACACGTGGACCCGGGCCGAAGCTGTTGGTTCCGGTCCGTAGTAGCAGTTACGTTGTAACTAGTGTAGTAGTGTAGTAACTAGTGTAGTAACTAGTGTAGTAACTAGTGTAGTAGTGTAGTAACTAGTGTAGTTAGCCTGGTGGTCACCACCTTAGGTTGTTATTCTGTTCAGGGGAAGTTACCTCGTGTGTTGGAACTGAATAAACGTGTTGCCTCCAAAGTCGACGTCTGCGACTCAGTGGAACCTATTACATGTGTCGAGATCAGTTACTCTTATAACCCCGAGTCGACCTAGGGGAGGCCCATGACCAATTTAGATGTTAGTCACCGATGTTGGTTGGCTGTGAGCGGGGAATCGAACTCGTGTCGCCGGATTCGTAGCGCAGTGCGCTAACCACCGCGCCAGCGCACACACGCACACATATGGACACGCGTACTGCTGTAGGTGCGTGAGAAGCGCCGCAGCCCCCTGTAGGGAGCAATGGAGCCCCCCCTCCCTGGCGCCGCCTTTGCTTTCGCCGCATCCTCGTTCCGTGGGGGGCCCGACGCGATGATGGTCGGGTAGCTGATGGGGGGCGTGACACGTGGCGTGGGGGGAGACAGCGGCTGCTTGACCCCCGTGGGGGGGCAGTCGAGGCGCACGCAGTCGGCGTGGAAGACGCTGTGCACGGAGGCGGTTCGCCCCCCGCGCCCACGCACCACCAGGGCCCCGCTCGACCCCCCGGGACCCAGGGGTGCCCCCGCCTCTCCCGCCTCCAGCTGCGGGATCCCGGGCGCCGCCGCCGCCGCCGACTGCTGCTGCTGCTGCTGCTGGCCGCTGCCGTTGCCGATGTGATAGTGGTGGTGGTGATGGTGGTGGTGGTGGACCATGTGGCGGTGGACCGACTTGCACGTTCTCCTCCTCCTGCTGCCGCCGCCGCCAGCGAGGGTGCCCCGGGCCGCGCCGCCGTCCCGCCGGTGGTGGTGGTTGTGGTGATGGTGGTGGTGGTGGCGGTGATGGTGGTGGTGGTGGCTGACGTGCCGCCGGCGGTGGCTCTGCTGCTGGTAGTGGTGGCGGAGGAGGGAGGACGAGCGGTGCCGCCGGCAGGAGCAGCGCGGGCGCCGCTTGGCCACGTGGAGGCAGCCGCCGCGCTCCAGGCAGGAGCCGCGCATGGCGGAGCGCGGCTGCGACGAGGAGGCGGAGTTGCGGGCGGAGGAGCAGGCGGAGGAGCAGGCGCCCCACAGGTGCAGCGCGCGCCGCCGCAGCCTCCGGCAGGCGCGCGCGCTGTAGCGCAGCAGCTCCTGGTAGCAGCTGCCCGGCTCCTGGGCGCGCGGGAGGGGTGCAGTGGGGGAGTGCAGGAGGAGCAGCAGCAGAACGGGGAGGGGGGGGGGGCAGGAGTGGGGACGGTCATGAGGAGGAATTGCAAGAGTCGCCTGGGGGGATTCGCGCGACACTCGATTCACAGAGTAAATTACGCGTTAAATTGACGGCGACGTCTACCCCCACGTGTCACGCACCGCGTGCGTAGTAACGCACGCGGTGTGTGTTTAATACAGTTACTGAGCACACACACAAAACGCCAAACGACCAGCGACGGACAGCACCATGAAAGTCGCAATAGATAAAGATTAGCACGTTTCTTGAATTGAGCAAGGTTATTCTTATGAGAGCTTGGGGGAAAGAGATGACGATGGGAGGACGAAATGTCCCACCTGCAGTGTGATGAGTGGGTGCGTGAACGGGTGACTGAGTCGACTATAATGCACCACAGGGTGTAGACTGGATGTGTGCGAGTGGGTTGGATGCGTCGACCGGAGCCCCCCCCCCCCCCCCACCTGGTCGCCCCCCGCGCTGTCGATGGAGCTACCGCGCGATCCGAGGCGCGCCCGCTGCTCGTGCATCAGCTGGTTCTCACGCTGCTTGGTTTCGGAGAACTGCGTGGCGATGACCACGAGGCACAGGTTGATCATGAAGAACGACCCGACCTGCGCACACACAATGACATCGACCCCCCGTCATCACCAGCATCGTACTGGGGCAAGTGCTGGGCGAGCAACTGTGAAGACCATCACGACACACGAGGGGGTAAGGGGCAGCACCACACTCAGCCGTACACTTACACGCTGCGCCAGGTACTCATTTAAGGCTGAACCGGCCTAGGCGAGGCCCAGAACTGGCTCAGATAGTTGTCACTCTTGTTGGCCATGCGTGGGAATCAAACAAACTCCAGATGCCCACCCCCCACCCCACGCCCGATCTGCGGACTCACAATGATGAGGAGGATGAAGTAGATGAAGTTGTAGAAGGAGTGCGCGTCCATGACGTAATACATGATGTCCACCCACCCCTCCAGCGTGATCACCTGTCAACAGCACCACAATCTCCATCATCAACACCACCAGCACCACCACACAAGCATCGTCTAGCGGGTCGCGTCTGAGACGAGAATTAGGGAATTATTCAGTCACTCTCAGTTTGTTGTCCTTCCCCCGAACCTCCGATGAGCACGGTTGGCTACGTACGGTGCGAAAGAAGTTCAACATAAAAACATCAACCATAGCGCAGAGCTTCCGCGGTCCCTGCGGTAATCACCCCCCAACCCCAACTCTCCCCCCCCCCTCACGTAGATTCGCCCCTCCCCCCCTTCATCGTCTCCCTCCCCTCGTCTCACCTGGAAGATGGCGATCCACGCGTAGCCGATGTTGTCAAAGTTCACGGAGCCTCCGTGCGGATTCCTCTTCCCGGGGCGGCACTCGCTGCGTGGGAGTGGGGGGGGGGGGCAAGAGAAGCGGGCCAGCACCGTGGGATCAAAACTGGGGGATCACGATAGGGGATCGATCCGGGGTGGGGGGGGTCAAGATTTGGGTGTCTCGGCAAGGGGATCACGATAGGGGATCAATCCTGGGTGGGGGGGGGGGGGGGGTCAAGCAAAGAGGATGAAGGCAGGGGGATTAATGCCGAGGGGTATAAAGATCCTGTATAGGGGTCCCTTCTCCCTGACGTTCCCTCTCACCCCCCCCCCCCCTCTCTCCACCCCTCCCGTCACTCTCCCGTGACTTCTATCAATCTCCATGAGAAACTCGCGAGCGGCTCCAGTTTCATGATTGCTGCTCCCCCCACGTGGGGTAAAGTGGGGGTGCCGGGGGCGAGAGGGTGGGAGGTAATGGAGGGGAAGGGTAGCAAGGTGAGAGCCCGTGGTGGGAGAGGGGGGGGGCGGGGAGCTGAGAGGTGGGGGTTGGGGGGGGTAGCACCTGTAGTAGCGGCTCCAGTCCACGCACACGGCGCGCCCCGCCGCTGCTCTGGTTCTCAGGAATGGACACCATGGCTTGCGCGCCAAGGCCTCCGTGCGGACTGTAGGGGCTGTAGTGACCGTGTGGGCCGTGTGGGCCGTGTGGGCTGTAGGGGCCCGCGGGGCCCGAACCGTTGCGCGGCGCCCCGCCGCTCCACCGCGTCCCGCCGAGGGCGGCCCCCGAGGCGCAGGGCCCCCCCGCGAGGCGCGACCTCGGCAGGTCGCGGCAGCTGCGCACGCCGTTGTCGCGGGGCAGCGAGCAGATGAAGGGCCGGTCGCTCTCGTCCTCGGTGCGGAACACGGGCGAGAGCGGCAGCGAGGAGCCGTCCACGTCCCTGCGGGCACGGAGACCGCGGCTCAGGTCGTTGCCACTTCCGCAGAAAACCCGGACCTGTTCCGCGATCGGCCTGGGTTCCTCAGAACCACTGTGCAGGTCACTCTAACAGAGTTCAACAAAGGTCACCAGCACCACATCTCGGTACAAATCACTTCCTGCCACCCAAACAAAACAGACGCAAATTCCCGGACAGTCCGGGTTAAACCCGATAAGTTGGTGACCCCATCCACACTTGGTGGTGGTGGTTGCAGAATACACGTGTGATATTCCTTGTGTAGGTTTGGTTCCGAAGAACTGCACAGGGTCACTCACTCACAGGGACCTCACTCACAGGGTGGCGTTCGCCTCGCGCAGGAAGCAGCGGTTGCGCAGCAGGCCGGCCCACAGCTGAACCCCGACGATGCCGAAGATGAAGAAGACGAAGAAGCAGAGGAGCAGCACGTTTCCCAGCATGGGCAGCGTGTCGAGCAGCAGCGTCACCAGGATGCGCATGCCTGGAGGCAGCGCTCACCCTTTCACCCGCTCACCCGCTCACTCCGGCCTCGCGGGCACGGCTCACCCACTCACTTCACTCTCACCTGCCCAGTGAGCACCCACACACCTGGCATCACTCACACCTGCCTTGAGGGTGAATGAGTGCGCGAGTGAGTGGGTTATTGGGTGAGTGGCTGGGTGAGTGAGTGGGTGAGTAAGTGAGTGTAAGTGGGTGAGTGAGTGAGTGAGTGGGTTATTGGGTGAGTGGCTGGGTGAGTGAGTGGGTGAGTAAGTGAGTGTAAGTGGGTTATTTGGTGAGTGGCTGGGTGAGTGAGGAGTGGGTGAGTAAGTGAGTGTAAGTGGGTGAGTGAGTGGGTTATTTGGTGAGTGGCTGGGTGAGTGAGTGGGTGAGTAAGTGAGTGTAAGTGGGTGAGTGAGTGAGTGGGTTATTTGGTGAGTGGCTGGGTGAATGAGTGGATGAGTAAGTGAGTGTAAGTGGGTGAGTGAGTGGGTTATTTGGTGAGTGGTTGGGTGAGTAAGTGAGTGTAAGTGGGTGAGTGAGTGAGTGGGTTATTTGGTGAGTGGCTGGGTGAGTGAGTGGGTGAGTAAGTGAGTGTAAGTGGGCGAGTGAGTGAGTGGGTTATTTGGTGAGTGGCTGGGTGAGTAAGTGAGTGTAAGTGGGTGAGTGAGTGAGTGAGTGGATTATTTGGTGAGTGGCTGGGTGAGTGGGCGAGTGAGTAAGTGAGTGTAAGTGGGCGAGTGGGCGAGTGAGTCTCACTGGGGACGCGGTTGATCGCTCGCAGTGGGCGCAGCACGCGGATCGTGCGGATAGCGGAGAGGCTGACGCTCTCCATGTCCAGCGAGTACTCCAGCATGCTGACGAGGTGGGGAGGACGAGGTGAGGAAGGACGACGTGGAAGGAGGACGACGTGGAAGGGGGACGAGGTGGGGAGGACGAGGTGAGGGAGGGCGATGTGAGAGGAACAAAGAGGGGAGGACGAGGTGGAAGCAGGTGGTGAGGACAAGAAGAGGATGATTTGGGGGAGGAGAAGAGGGAGGTTGACGAGAAAGACGACGATGTGGGATGAGAACGGCGAGGGGAGCATGGGGATGAGAGGATGAGGAGCGGGAGGACGAAGTGGGGAGGACGATGGGTGGACGAGGTGGGGAGGACGAGGACAGGGTGCAGAGACTGAGTGAGAGGTTGATGAGCTGTGAGTGAGGGGTCAGCAAGAGGTGAGCAGGGGGTCAGTGGAGGGTGAGTGAGAGGTGAGCTAAGGGGGTGACAACAGTTTTAGAGTTGAGTGTGTGGGGTGAGCGAGGAATGGAAGCGTTTGGTGAGGAATGAGAGTGATGATGAGTGCGGGGTGAGGGTAGAGTGAGCGAGGGGTGAGTGTAGGTGAGTTGAGTGAGCGAGGGGTGAGTAAAGGGTTAGTCATTGCGCGGGGTGAGTACGGGGTGTGTAAGAAGTGAAATGAGAGTTGAGCGCTGTATAAGAGAGGGGTGAGCGAAGGGTGCGTGAGCGGTGAGGGGTGGATGAGGGGTAAGTGATGGTGAGTGTGAGGTGAAATAGGGGTGAGGGATGAATGAAGTTTAGCGCGGGGTGAGCGTAAGGTGAGTGAGGAGTAATGGCGGGGTGAGCGAGGGGTGAGCGAGGGGTGAGCGAGGGGTGAGCGCACTACCCCGCCAGCACGATGAAGAAGTCGAGGCGGTTCCACGTGTCCCCCAGATACCCCGCGCGGCCCCAGATCCCCAGCGCCATCATCTTGAGGATCATCTCCACCGCGAAGAACGTGAAGATGAAGTCATCGAATGCCTGGAGTGACCACCATTACCACCAAGATTACCACCACCATAACCACCACCATTAACACCATAACCATAAATACCACCATCACCACGATGACCACGACCACCATCATCACCATCACTACCACCCCATCATCAGCATCATCATCACCACCACTATCATCATTGTCATCATTACCATCATAAACGAGTCATTTCTATCCATCAACATAGCCGAACTGAATTCATCATCACACACTCGCACATATCAGAGAAATATCACCCAGAGGATGAGCGTGAACACCACCTGGCAAGGCAGCCACTGACTTCTTGCCTCCCCTGGAGGCTCCACCTGCAGGACCTGGGGGCCTCACCCGTCGGCCTTACCTGGATGCCTTACCTGGATGCCTTACCTGGATGCCTTACCTGGAGCAAGTGGGCCTCACCCGTCGGCCTTACCTGGATGCCTTACCTGGAGCAAGTGGGCCTCACCCGTCGGCCTTACCTGGATGCCTTACCTGGAGCAAGTGGGCCTCACCCGTCGGCCTTACCTGGATGCCTTACCTGGATGCCTTACCTGGATGCCTCACCTGGAGCAAGTGCGGGCTCACCTGCAGCACGCTGCAGCGCTGGGCGCGGCACTGCCCCTCGGCGCACGGCTGGAACATGCCGAGCGTGGCGCAGTTGAGCAGGATCACGAGCATGCTGGCACGCTCGAACCACGTGCAGTCCGCGGGCGCCGGCGAGTCAAGGAAGGGGGGTCGGCTCTCGGGCGCGGGTGAATGTGGACGCGGGTGAATATGGACTCTTGGATATGGGGAGACTCGGTGAGGAGAAACGCACTAATGGGCAGACGCGAGTGTGGTGGAGTTGTGTGGAGGTGGACTTTATGGCGGGAGGGTGAACACGAGGGTCCCCACCTCTTCCACCAGCGGGCGAGCCCGGACACGACTCTCGGTCGGCACAGGCCTCTCGGCACCACGGTGCAGTCTCCTGCTGCTGCACGGAGCTGAACACGGCCACCAGCACCAGGTCGCGGTAAAGATCAACCCCTGCGCGTGAGTCGTGGATGTGGCACGGCGGGGAGGCACCGGAGGTGGAGCTGACAGTCGTCTCAGTGAACTCGTAACACCTGCGGTCTGTCACGTGACCTTCTGCCAGCGAGCCTTCCACACTCCACGTGATAGCCAGCCTCAGAGTGCACCTAGCCTGGCACAAGCGCCGTGGTAACGTCACCGTCGCTCAGCGGCGAGTGGCGGCTGCTGTTGTTGTTGTTGGTGAGCAGCAAAACGCGTGGGTGTGAGGTGGGGTGAGGGCTCGGTGTGTGCTCTGCCGTGCGTCAGCGTGAGATGTGTGCTACGTGAGTGCGTGTGTGTGCGTCAATATGTTCATGCGTCAGCGTGTGTGGCGTGTGTCACTGCTCATCAAGTTTGATTTTGTGCAAGCAGGTGTGAACTGAACACACCAGAATGAGTCGCATTTGCAAGAGTGACCTGGGGCATCCAAATTAACAACAAGAGCCGAATGGCTCACAGGGCTTTACCGAATAAATTAACTGAACTGAATTAAGCAAAGCGAAATCATCGCAAAACAACTGCTTTGTCACGTGAGAACATTTTTTTATATTACATTACCTGAAACGTGAGGCAGCTTGGGCAGATTATATTTAAACCCATAACGGCACAATCACAAAACGAAGTTACAGAAACATTCAACAGATGTAGGGTGACTATTGTACTGATATGTAAACAGACACAAGGATAGACGAGTTAAATGGACAATGCAAGTCTATGGGTAATGTAAGTGGGTGGGCAGAAGTAGTCGATGGGCAATGGGAATCTATGATGATTGTTAGACTAACATATAAACAGAACCGATATACGGGTGAATAATAACTGCTACGTACGGTGCGAAAGAAGTTATATACAGTGCATACAAGTGAAGCTATTATAACGAATCAATAGATCAGCATCGAACTGTGATTGAGATGGCAGAGGAGCCAAGGCTATTCATAAAGCGATGGAATTCCAGGCGGTTGACGCATGAACAGAGAAAGCCGCCCAATGTGTCTCCACCGAGTCTATGGGCCTCTGTGTGAGTCTGTGGGTCGCTGTGCAAGTCTATGGGTCTCCGTGTTGGTCACAGAGACTGCGTGTGGAGCGTCTAGGAGTTTGAGGGTTTTGGTTCTGAATAAACAAACACTGTGGGTAGGTGAGTGACCGAGTAACGCGTGTCAGTGTGTGTCGACTCGAGATGTGGGGAGCGGTAGTGTAGTGGTTAGCGTGCCGCACTATGAACCTGGCGGGCCGAGTTCAATTTCCGCTCACGGCGACCAGCACCAGTAACGATTCTCTGAACTGGTCCTAGGCCTCCCCTCGGTTGATTCAGCCTTAAATGAGTACCTGGTGCGGTGAAGAAACAAAGGCGGTCGTGCGTGGTGCTGGCCACACACCCCCTCGGGTGCCGTTGCGGCATTTGTAGGTGCTCGCTAACAACATTTGCCCCGACAGTATATTAAGGCTTGGCTAGAGATATTTGTCTTTGCATCAGAAATGGACTTGGCCCAATGAGTCACCCTCCGAGTTGAAAGCAGAGGTGATAACCGGTATTGGTGTAAAGATGCCAGTGATGAGTGGAGACGTTGGTTTGTAAGATAAAGTGTGAGGACGAATGAAAGGCGGGATTTAGCAAAGCCAAAGTGGTATTGGAAGTTGATTTGTATATAATGTCAGTAAAGTCTAGGATAGGCACAGAGGCAGCAGCTACCCGATGTTTCCGTGTAGGAGATGAGACGCGGGATTTTCTTGTGTACAAAGTCCCCATCCTCATTCTTCATTTGTTATTCAGAATGTCGATCGTGAGGTTTTAAAGTTGAGATGGGAATCGAGCCAGATAATGCAAAGAGACTTGTGTGCGCGATGTGTGTGTATATATTACGTGTGTGCGATGTGTGTGTATATATTACGTGTGTGCGATGTGTGTGTATATATTACGTGTGTGCGATGTGTGTGTATATATTACGTGTGTGCGATGTGTGTGTGTATATTTTTGACCTAGTGCCGTGTCGCTGGATGTGTAAATTCCGCTCTCGCGAGGCGCGCAGAATCGGGGCGTTTGGCCATGCGCCGCGATCAGGGTCACGGGAGGCGCGCGCCACGCGCCTGCGTGCGTGTGTGTGTGAGCGTGTGAGCGTGTGTGTGTGTGCGTGCGTGTATGAGCGTGTATGTGTGAGCGTGTGTTCATGATGCTGGCACCTGGTCTGGAGTGATTGGAAGGCATGGGCCAGATCAGCTCAATAACAACGGTAGGAGGCTGCTAGATTTTTGTGCAGCCCATGGACTTGTAATTACCAACACGCTCTTCCAGCATTGGCGCATCCACACAACATCATGGATGCATGCCGGGTCCAAGCAAGAACATCTGCTGGACTACGTAGTGACGGACCCTCTGACCATCGACTAGTCATCTGTAAGATGCGCCTGCCATTCTTTCACTCCGGTGGTGGGTGTACACCCAAGACCCCATTCCAACCTAAAGTGGCCTGGTCTCAGTTAGCTGATGAAAGTTGCAAGTGAGAATTTCATCATCGCTTGCAACTGGGGTTGGCATCGTCCCCCACTCCTCCTGATGTCGAGGATAAATGGGCGAGGTTTAGGACTGTGACTCATGCAGCTGCAATGGCTGCTTTGGGTACGCGGTCCAGACCTCCCCAGAGACTCTGGCTGACAAGGGAGGTGTTCAGGATAGTTGAAAAAAAGCGACATGCCCACTCTAATCGGCTACAGCATCCCACGTCCGAGAATGAGGAGGCTTACCGCAGCCTTCGCTCGGAGGTGCGGAGAGCAGTAAGGCGCTGCAAGGATGGGTGGTGGTCGCGGGTTGCTGAGGAGATGGAGTCTGCCTCAGTGGCCCGCGATCACAAATCACTATTTAACTCCATCAAAAAAGTAACCTGCAGCGCCACACCTATTACCATCATTAGGGAAAAAAACGGTGATCCAATCTCCGAGCCCCAGGAACAGGTTTGCAGATTTGCTGAGCATTTCTGTGAGGTCCTGGGGGAGGGGAAATCCCTCAGCCATGAAAACATCATGGCACAAAGTGGGGATAACCCTGCTGAGGCTGCGGTGCCTCAAATATTGGAAGAAGTCACCCCCTGTGAGTGGCTGGCTGAAGTGCCATCTGTTGAGGAAGTACTGAAGGCGATCCGGAGTCTGAGACCAGGAAAGGCACCGGGCAGAGATGATCTCCCAAACGAAATGCTGAGAAGGGTGGCGTTTGTGCACAGACTGCCCTACATGACATCATAACAACAGTCTGGACCACTGGACGGGTTCCACAGGATTGGAAGGATGCCCTGGTGGTCCCCCTCTTTAAGAAGGGGGAACGCACATACTGTAACAACTACAGGGGCATCTCACTCCTCAGTGTGCCGGGAAAGGTCCTTGCAAGGATTATTCAACATTGCCTTGCTAGGCACGCTGAGGAGAGGCTTGCGGAGCCCCAATGCGGTTTCAGAAAAGGGCGGTCCTGCACAGATGCCATATTTTCTGTCCGTCTGCTACAGCAGAGGTGTAGGGAATTCCAACAAGACCTATATCTCTGCTTTGTTGACCTGGTCAAGGCCTATGCTACCATCAGTAGGCCTGGGCTCTGGGTTGTTCTTTGTGCTTTCGGAGTCCCTGACCCGCTGCTCACGATCATTAAGGACCTTCATGATGGTGAGCGGGCCCGGGTAAAACTACCTGGCCGGGAGTCCGAGCCTTTCCCTGTACACCTTGGGGTGCGACAGGTATGTCCTTTGGCTCCCACATTATTTAACATCTATTTTGACCACGTAGTTCGTGAAGCCTTCAAAAGCTGTACCGGAGAAATTTCCATTTGGTATAGATATAATGGGAGGCTGATCGATGCCCAGGTGCGATCAAGGGATGGCTCCCTATTGGTCAACCACGTTATGTACGCCGATGATTTGGTAATAGCTGCTCATTCAGAGGAGTTGGAGACGCTGCTGCTGAGACTGGAGCGTGCCACTAAGAGGTGGGGCCTTACCATCAGCCCCACCAAAACTAAGCACCTGCCTGGGTATTTTGTACCATCGAACACTCCACCCCCACAACTCCCAATCGGTGATGGGGCAGTAGTGGAGAGAATGTAAAGTTTCCCATACCTGGGCAGTGTGCTTATGACCGGCTCCAGTTTCACAGCAGAGGTCTCACTCCGAATCAGTCGAGCGGCAATATCTTTTCATCGGTTGCGTAACGCTGTGTGGAAGCTACCTGGTCTGTCGCTCCGCACGAAGCTTCAGGCCTTCTCGGCCAGTCATTCCCTCCCTTTTCTACGCTTGCGAAACGTGGACCCCCCTAATGGAGCATCTTCGCCGGTTGGAAACATTTAGGCTGGCCTGCCTACGATCCATCCTGGGTTTAACCAGGCTGGATTATGTGAGGAGCTCACAAATCCTTGAAAGATCTGGGCAAAGTCCCATCGGTGAGCTCCTCCGGCAGGCAAGGCTGCGTTGGCTGGGTCATGTAGCCCGCATGCCCAGCCACCGCATGCCAAAACACCTTTTGTTCGGCCGGATCGAGGGGGCTAAACAGGCGCGGCACGGGCTAGAGAAGAGATGGAGTGATGTGGTACAGGAGGACGTGGAGATGAGTGAACTTGCCGATGACTGGTACCAGCGGTGTCAAGATCGGCCTCTGTGGAGGAGGCTCGTGAAGGACGCTACTGGGCAGTTGAAGGCAGTCGCCCTCCAGCAACAACGGAGGGCAGAGGAGCGACGCTCACAACAACGAGCGGAGCGCCGGGTGGCTAAAGCACAGCAAGTTGTCACAGTAGGGGGCACAGGTGGTGCATCAGCCAGTCATCTCGGTCATCTCAGGCAGTCGACCCGTGGCACCTGGGTCTGCCCCGTGACCTCCTGCCAGCGGGCGTTCGACACTTCACGTGGCCTCAAGGTGCACATGGCCTGGCACAAGCGTTATGGTGACGGTTGTTGTTGTGAGCGTGTGTGCGTGTGCGTGCGTGTGTGCGTGTGTGTGTTTATGACCAGTTCCAGTTTGACTCACTCCAAATCAGGCGAGAAGTGTTATATTTTCATTGGCTGCGTAACGCTGTGTGGAAGCTACCTTCCCTGTCGCTCCATACTATAAGCTTACGAAACGTGGAACCCTCTGAAGGAACATCGGCGCCAGTTGTAAACATTCAAGCTGGCCTGCCCACAACCCATGCTGGGTCTAACCAGACTGGATTATGCGAGGAGCTCACGGATCTTTGCAAGATCTGGACACAGTCCCATCGGTGAGCTCCTCTGGTAGGCGAGGCTGCGTTGGCTGGTTCATAGAGCCTGCATGCCCGAAACGTTGCCTATTAGATATCCACCGTGTTCACACGAAACGTGTTGTTCGATTCAAGCAACGGGTCAACTTGTATCCACTATAACTTGAAAGTGCTGTTAGTTGCTGGTCATTTGACGTTTTGGACCTTTGAGTCTGCACTCAGTGTGTTAAATCATGTCAAGGTGCCACCAGCATCAACATCCCACACCACAACCACCATCAGCACAACCGCAATCGACTCGGCGTGTCACCCCGTCCCTCTTGCTGACGACACGAACCACACGGGACCGCGATAATTGACCGCAAATTAACCCCACCCAGGTGACGTCAGTAGGGTGGGAGGCAGGGTTAATAGAACATAATTGGTCACGTGTCGCCTTAATATGTCACGTGCGCAACGCCTGCCGCCCCCCACAAGGACACTAATTGCAGCGACTTGATGTAAATTCTATTCATTATCGGCGGGCAATTACCTCATTAGGCACGCCCCCCCTCTCCCCCCCCGAGCCATTGCTGCCTTCACACGGACCACCGCGAGCTGTACGCTTCACCCCAATCAGCGTCACCACCACCGTGATCACCCCCAGCAACATCCTTGTAGGTATCAGCAGCAGCAGCAGCATCGTCATACTCAGCATCAGCAGCAATACTGCTCTGAGCTCTCCGCTGGGGGCAGTGGGTGCCGGGCCCGCGTCTCGTATTGAACCGCGTGAGAGCCCCCCCACCACCCCCACCACCCCCACCACCCCCACCACCCTCGCCACCGCCCTCGCGCAGCCCCCACCCCCCCTGAGCAATCTAAAAACAGATCAGCAGACAATTCGCATCCTCCACGTATTTCTCTCAACATCAAACATTTAGAACATCTACACGCGCGATCTTTCTCACGCCGCCCCGCGGCCTTCTGGGAGTGCCCTTTTCAGCAGAACACCCTGGATCGGTTTCGACTTTCAGTGACTCATCAGCAGTCGGGTTCGCTTGAACCATTGCTGATGAAATGCCCGATGTTCATTTTGTGTTGCCTGCAAATCGACCCCTCACGGCGCGAGAGTGAAGCCGCGAGAGTGTCGCGTGGCGAGTGAGTGTGGTGAGCAGCTGTCTGTGGGGAGCGTGGTGACGGGGTGAGTGAGTGTGGTAAGTCTGGGTGATGTGGTGAGTGGGGTGAGTGTGGTGGATATTGTGTTGTGCATTCTGGTGATTGTACTGTTTGTTGTGGTGAGCGCGGTGAGTCTGGTGAATATTGCGGTGAGCGCGGTGGTTGTGGTTAAGTGTGAGAGCGCGCGTTTCATCTCTGAGGAGCGCAAGGCGATCGAATGTTTCCCACCAAAACAACTTCCACATCGACCCGCGCCGAGGATGAGTGAGGGGCAAGCGAGACGACTCACTCCCTATTTCTCCACCTTGTACAATCCCTTGAAACTGACGAGGAACGCGATTCTCAAAAAAACACAACCATTTAGAAATGTGTGGTCTATGGCTCCGACCCTCTCTCTCTTCCCCATATCTCCCCCCTCTATCCCCCTCCCGCCCCCATCTCTTTCTTCCCTCTTTTTTTACGATCAGAGGAAACAAGAAGATGCTCGGTGTAGTCGGCACTTTGCTTCGTTCATCATTTCGTGTTTTTTTCCAATGCTTTGCTTTATGTGCCCCCCCCCCCCACCTTTTTTAAATGAAACATTTCACAAAAGATGTCACGCTCTTCTCTCCCCCTTCTTACCCCTTCCCTCTCTCTCTCTACCCCCTCTCTCTACCCCCCCCCCTCTCTCTCTACCCCCTCTCTCCCTACTCGATGTCTATGTTCCCCCTGTTCTCTATGTAATCTTGGTAATTCTCTCTTCTGTCTCCCTCTCCCGCCGCCGCGCCTGTGAACGCGGCTCCCATCGTCCCCGTCCGCTTATCGCGCCCAGCGCCGTCTGCCTCCCTCACTCACCCCTCAATTTCTCCCCCCCCCAACTCACACCTCCTCCCTCCGTCTCCTCTACCCCAGGAGACGCCGGGCGAGACTCCGCGACGAATCAGGGACGCGTCGTGGTTCTCGGTGTCAATTTGTGGCGGGGGGGGGGGCTCGTGTCCGGAAACAATTAACAGCGGGGGAAGCCCCCCGCCCCCACTCCCCGCTACAACTCCCCGCCCCAGGGGAGCCTCTCATTCCACAGCTTTGATTAATTGCACGGGGATGACCCAGAAAGGGAATGTCGGAACACAACTACCGGGGAGGGTGGCGGGGGCACAGCGCAACCCACGACACAACGCGCGACACACCCCACCGCTGTCACCACCACAACAATCACCACCACTATAGTCACCACTACCACCAACACCACCACTACAACCACCACCACAACAACCACCACCACTACGATCACTGCCACTACAACCATCACCACTATAGTCACCACCACCAACACCACCACTACAACCACCACCACCATAGTCACCACTACCACCAACACCACCACTACAACCACCACCAATATACGATCACCACCACTACAATCACCACCACTGCGATCACTGCCACTACAACCATCACCACTATAGTCACCACCACCACCACCACTACAACCACCACTATAGTCACCACTACCACCAACACCACCACTACAATCACCACCAATATAGTCACCACTACCACCAACACCACCACTACAACCACCACCACTATAGTCACCACTACCACCACCACAACAACCACCACCACTATAGTCACCACTACCACCAACACCACCACTACAATCACCACCACTATAGTCACCACTACCACCAAAACCACCACTACAACCACCACCACTACAATCACCACCACTATAGTCACCACTACCACCAACACCACCACCACAACCACCACCACTACAACCACCACCACTATAGTCACCACTACCACCAACACCACCACCACAACCACCACCACTATAGTCACCACTACAACCACCACCACCATCGCCATCACGGCGCCGTCGACCCGGTTGAGCGCCATTCTTGGTGGGTCCCGCGCGTCACGTGTGCGCACACACAGACCCAGCTCGCCCCGACAACCACGCACACGGTCTGGGCAAGTTCTGTTAGCGAGCATCTCCTCGGGTCGCCACAGCACACGAGGGGGTGGAGTGGTCAGTTTCACGCCCGATCGCCTTCGTCTCTCCCGTGTCTCCGCCACGCACACACCGACCTTGACACCGCCGGGACCCGTGATCACACCGACTCGGGGAATTCCTGGCAGCTCCACGTTCTCCCATCTCCAGCCTGTGCTAGTCACTCGCACTCACTCACCAGCCCATCTCGTAGCCAGCTCGTTTAATAATCTCTATCTGGCCAAACCCTTCTTGGGCATGTAGGTGCTGGGCATGTTGGCTACATTACCCAGCCAACGGCAGCCTCGCCTGCTGCTGAAAGAGCTCACTGTTGCGACTATTTCTAGATTTTTCAAGGATTTGTAAGCTCCTCACGCTGTATTTCAGCCGGGTTAACTCCAGAATGGATCGAATGTCTCAAGCGGCACAGATGTTATTTTAAAGGACGCCACGTTTCGCAAGCATAGATACTCATTTGAGGCTGAGTCGACCTTGGGGAGACCCAGGACCGGTTCAAATAATCATCACTGGGGTTGGTGGCCGTGAGCGGGAATCGAAGTCTGGCCGCTGGGTTTTTAGCGCAACGCTAACCGTTGCCCTACCGCTCCTCGTACACACACACACGCGTGTACACACACACACCTGAACACACACGCGTGCACACACACACCTGAAAACACACGCGTGTACACACACACCTGAACACACACGCGTACACACACACACACCTGAACACACACGCGTGTACACACACACAGACACCTGAACACACACGCGTGTACACACACACACCTGAACACACACGCGTGCACACACACACACACCTGAACACACACGCGTGTACACACACACAAACCTGAACACACACGCGTGTACACACACACACCTGAACACACACGCGTGTACACACACACACCTGAACACACACGCGTGCACACACACACCTGAACACACACGCGTGTATACACACACAGACACCTGAACACACAGGCGTGTATACACACACACCTGAACACACACGCGTGTACACACACACACCTGAACACACACGCGTATACACACACACAGACCTGAACACACACGCGTGTACACACATACACCTGAACACACACGCGTGCACACACACCTAAACACACACGCGTGCACACACACACACCTGAACACACACGTGTATACACACACATACCTGAACACACACGCGTGCACACACACACACCTGAACACACACGTGTATACACACACACACCTGCACACACATGCGTGTACACACACGCACCTGAACACACACGCGTGCACACACACACACCTACCTGAACACACACGTGTATACACACACACACCTGAACACACACGCGTGTACACACACACACACCTGAACACACACGCGTGTACACACACACATGCACCTGAACACACACGCGTGCACACACACATACCTGAACACACACGTGTATACACACACATACCTGAACACACACGTGTATACACACACACCTGAACACACACACGTGTACACACACACACCTGAACACACACGCGTGTACACACACACACACCTGAACACACACGCGTGTACACACACACACCTGAACACACACGCGTGTACACACACACACGCACCTGAACACACACGCGTGCACACACACACTCCTGAACACACACGCGTGTACACACACACACCTGAACACACACGCGTGTACACACACATACCTGAACACACACGCGTGTACACACACACACCTGAACACACACGCGTGTACACACACACACGCACCTGAACACACACGCGTGTACACACACACACCTGAACACACACGCGTGTACACACACACACCTGAACACACACGTGTATACACACACACCTGAACACACACGCGTGTACACACACACACCTGAACACACACGCGTGTACACACACACACCTGAACACACACGCGTGTAAGCCGCGCGCCGCCGCATTAATATTCATGAGCACGCGCGATCCCATTCGCGCGGAGACCCCGCGCACAAAGACGCGGCGAGATTAAATAAATAAACACGGGGGTGAGGGGCAGGTGTTTCCATGGCGACAGTGACCCCCACAAAACACAACCCCGAGACCTGAAGCGAACCCATGTTACCTACATGCGAGGACAGTCCCCCCCTCCCACCTTTATAGACCCCCCCCCCCAACCTCCAAGTATCCCTCCACACCGGACCTAACAAACCCATTCCCCAAGTTCCTCCATCATCAGAACCCCAATGACGACCACCCCACCAGACCCCCACAACACCCCCCCCCCCTCCCCGGAATGGTCGCTTGGCAACCGCACGTCTCGCGGGAGGCGTTAATTGCCGCCGGCTCCGTCTCGAAGCGAAATTAAACTCACGCAACGGCGGACGCAAGCCGCGGAGGTGGCGGCGAGGGGCGTTTGCAGGCCGGGTACATGTACATCCGCAATGGACAGTATGAACACGGCAGGTCTAGCGCGGAGGGCGACGCAACACCTGGAGCACGTGACCCCCTCTCAACACCTGGAGCACGTGACCCCCTCTCAACACCTGGAGCACGTGACCCCCTCTCAACACCTGGAGCACGTGACCCCCTCTCAACACCTGGAGCACGTGACCCCCTCTCAACACCTGGAGCACGTGACCCCCTCTCAACACCTGGAGCACGTGACCCCCTCTCAACACCTGGAGCACGTGACCCCCTCACAACACCTGGAGCACGTGACCCCCTCTCAACACCTGGAGCACGTGACCCCCTCTCAACACCTGGAGCACGTGACCTCCTCACAACACCTGGAGCACGTGACCCCCTCGCAACACCTGGAGCACGTGACCTCCTCACAACACCTGGAGCACGTGACCTCCTCACAACACATATATGCAAGTGTTTTCACACATCCCATCAGCCACACGACGATTTGGAAGTGCATATCAACGGCACTGATTGAACACAACCAGTTTGTATTGTTTGCGTAGAGGGACCGACATGTGAAGGAGGCGAATAGTGTGCGTCGTTATTTATATTCTCCACAACGAAGCGAGTCATGGTCCTGTGTTGTCTATGACAGAGTTCTTCAGCATTGGTTCAAAAAACCGTGACTTTTGACGAAACACTGGATGTCCAAACCCGGCGCAGAGTGTTGCTGCTATGAAACCAATGCTGCTGCTAAAATGAGGCACTCCCAGAAGGCCGTGTGGCTGATGGGATGCGTACAAATATCGCTGTGACGTCGGGGACGTGGAGGGACGGATACGGCGAGGAGGCGCGCTGTCTGCTTGTGTATCTCGTTACACTAACATCGGGGGTCGCGACCTCATCGCTCGGATCCTCCTCCGCACCCAAACCAACTACCTACCTCCAAGTCACCCCCTGCGAGAGATCCGCCCCCCCCCCCCCCCATGTTACCCCCTCGCCGTGAAACAGTCGCGATCGAGCCGAGGAGTGGGGCTGCCCCCCGGCCGTCCAGCCGAGTCACGAGTTCACGTCCCTCGCGCTGAGGGCGATCGAGCGGGAAGCGGAGCGCGCATCGACTCCCGCCCCACGGCTCCGTGTAACGCAACGCCGCCCCCCCCCCCTCACCTGTCCCACAAAGAGGGCTCGGGTCACGTCGCGAGGCGCGCTAATGGGTACGGAGGATCGCGCGGGTCGGCGGGATCCCGGCGTGAGGATGAGAAACTTGGATAATGGGGGGGGAGGGGCAGCAGAGGAAACTGAGTGAGGGGGGGGGAGCAGGGCTCGAACCGGAGCACGGTCGTGATGATGCAGACACTTGGGTGGAGCAGCACAAACAAAGATCTCCCGTGTAGCCTCGACAGACTATTGGGGCTCGTGTAGTTAGCGAACACTCATGAAGGCCAACACGGCACACGAGAGGCTGGATGGCCAGCGCCACGCTCAGCGGCCTTTGTCTCCCCAGTGTAGATATTTACACACCGCACCGGGTACTCGTTTAAGGCTGAGCCGAGCTACGTGAGGCCCCAGTACCGGTGCAGATATTCGTCCCTAAAGTGCAGCGCGCTAACCAATGTGCCACCGCTCCTCACAAAAACACAGACACACAGACACACAGGCGGCGTCCGCACGGCGTACATAGCCGATAAGAAGACAACGCCGCGCGACTCACTGCGAACGAGACACACGCAGCGAGCGCGGGGCCTCCTCCCTTCAGCGCCGCACTCGTCGTAAATCAGCAATCGTCGTCGGGTTCAACTGCGGACCCTGCGTGCGGCGGGGAGGGGAGGGGCGGCTTGGGGCCAGGCCGCCCCTCGCCTCCCTGCGCAGGGAAGAAGGGGATATTTTTAGATTTCGGGAGAATAGAAAAATCAAAGGACAGAGCTGCGCCAGCCGCGCCACCCACCGCACCGCGACACCCGCGGTGAGGGCCGCGGACCGAGGGGTGGGGTTGGTGCGTATGGGAAATGCTGCGGACTCAGAGGGGTGGAGACGGGATGTGAAAAGAGCCGAGTAATGCCGCCGCGGTGTGGGAAGTGAAGCGTGGGGGGCTATCTCCCGCGGGGGTGGTTGTGGGGGGGTCCCCCCCGTCACGTTGCACGTCTCGGACGCTATCGCCGCGCCACCGTGAGCTGCTGACAGGAGTCGCGATCTGGACGCGACCGCGAGTCCAGCAGAAGCAGCAGCAGCAGCCAGACGGAGCTTCTGTCGTAGCAACGTCCAAGCGGCGCCAAGGGGAACGAGTCGAGTGAGATGAGCGGGAGAGGTGGGCGAGGGCGAGGCCGGTGTGGGAGCCGGGAGAGGCGGCCGCGCCGTTTCTCCGTGAAGGCGCCGACTGATTCCGCTAACGATGGCGCTAATTGGTAATTACCGGGCCGGCGCCCGGCTGCGGTTACAGCAGCAGGGACCCCCGCTCCACCCCGACCCCTCGCGGCGACGCGGAACCAGAGCCGCGTAACGAGGGGGCGCCGCTCCTCGGAGAGGAGGAGGAGGCGTCCTCGTTGGCGCTGCAGCACCACATCACCAGCAACACTCACCGCGCGATCATCACCACCACCATCGCCCTCCCACCAGAACCCCCACATTGCCCATCAGCCTCCCATCTCACAGTGTTCGCCTGCCACGGTCGCCACGCGAGTGAAGGGAGATAGCGGGACAGGAGCGGGAGGGGCGCCTCGGGGTATCAAAGCCCCACGTGACGGGACCCAATGATTGACAGCTGCTACCAGCGCAAGGAGCCCCGAGGAGCCAATCAGCGCTCGCGTCTCTGTGGCAACGGCGGCACTTGCGCCGCCGACAAATTGGAGGAACGCAAATCTCAGACGCGGCGGCGGCGGCGGCGGCGCTGCCTGAACAACGGGGGCGGGTGCCCCCATGGCCCCCTCCCCATGGGGCCAAACCGCTGCGGGGAAACACTCGACATCCGTGCTCCCGACTATGCACGCCGCACTCACGAGGCGCGCTCTCCGCCTGGCACCACTGCTCAGGAATAATGGTCAACAAAGACCACTTTTATTTGTGGTGTGGAGAGACAACACGGTAAGGAGACGGCGAATTCTCTGCTTGGTTATGTATATAACTTGGCCTAACAAAGAGAGGGTGCTTGCCTATTAGCATTGGGAAGTTCGCAGCATTGGTTCAACCAACGCTTGACTCTGCTGATGAGACACTGAACGACGAAACCGGTCCGGAGTTTTGCTCGTGTGAAACCAAAGCTGATGAAAAACAATCACTCAGAATGCCGCGTGGATGATGGATGTGTTAAGAAGATTTGTATTGTTTTATGTGGAGAGACAAATGTGAGAAGGATGCGAATAGTCTGCTGGTTTATGTTTCTCCGTACGAGGTCGCCTCGCTCCCTCTCCGCTGCCGCAGCTGCAGCGTGCAACTCTCCCCCCGCTCGCCCCCACCGCCCTCCACTTCAGACCATCCATTGTGTTTGAGCAATTTCATGCCCACAACCTCTCTCTCTCTCTCTGCTCTTCTCCGCGGGCTATTGCCCGTGACCATCTCCGCTCTGATATCTGTCTCCCACACAGAGACGCGCGCGTCTCCCTCCATGATAGGCGCCGCGTGTCCCGCTTGGAAGAGTCTACCCCCCCCCCACCACCACCACGGTTCTCTGGTGAGTATAGCGGGAGAGGGGGGGGTCATTCAAAGTTTTCCTCCAGCCTCAGCTCCCTTCACGACCCAGGAGTCGCGCCGAGCCCCTGGGTACTTTGGTTGGAGCAGGGACCCCCGCGGGGAGAGGGGGTCTCGGATCGCCGCCGCCTCCTGCAGCTGTTTATCCATCGACCCCCCCCCACCCCCCGACCCCCCCCCCCCCACCCCCCGACCCACCCCCACCCCCCGACCCACCCCCCCCACCCCCCGACCCCCCCCTCACCCCCTGACCCCCCCCCCACCCCCCGACCCACCCCCCCCACCCCCCGACCCACCCCCACCCCCCGACCCCCCCCCCCACCCCCCGACCCCCCCCCCACCCCCCGACCCACCCCCCGACCCCCCCCCACCCCCCGACCCACCCCCACTCCCTGAATCCCAACGCGCCACCCCCGCCGGGGTCATTGGAGCTCAGTTACATGGACCAATCACGTGGCGCCGAGAGTCAAGGATAAAAGACACTACGGGGGCCTCACCTGTCAGCGCTCGTGGGGGTCAGTGCTAGGGGCAAGGGTCAATGTGCGGGGGGGGGGGTCAGTGTGCGGAGGAAGAGAGCAGTATGTGGGTGAGAGGGTTAGTGTGTGTGGAGGGGGGGGGCTCAATGTCTGTGTGTGTGTGTGTGGAGTTCAGGTGTCCCTGTTCCTTGCGTGCTAGTGAGCGGCCACCGCCAGCGAGTGGCCGCGCAACGAGCATTGCCACCATCACCACGAACATCAACCACCACCGCCTCGTCCCGTGTCTACCCGCCCTCCGGCACGCGGGGGAGGGAGCAGCAGCAGGAGGAGGAGGAGGATATGGGTCGCACACGAGGCGGAGACACCACCTGCGCGGGCCGCTCGTCTGCCGCATGCAGAAGAAGGCGACGGGGGCCAACCCGGGGTACGGCAGCGGGGAGGACCCCGCGGCATCTCCGGGAACATCCTCCTCCTGGGGTCCCTCGGGGCCCGGGACCTGTTCCGATGTAGCCGCCTCTTCGGCCATGACCGCGCCGGGCCCTGGGGGACGAGGCCGGAGAGCGCGGTGAGGGAGACCTGGTTGATGCTGCAATTTCAGCAACAAAGGAAACGCAGTGCCTAGGCTGGCAGGAGCCCGCGATAGAAATCTGGGGATGCCAGAGACCTGGGGCAGCCTCTCGTTGTGAATGCGGGTGTTGTAAATGATTCGTGTGAACACGAGTCGCTCGTGACGCGTCTGCTGCTGCTGCTGCTGTTCGCGACGAGCCCGTGTCGCGAACAGCAGCAGCAGCAACGGTGGAGGCACCGGGGTAACGCGGTCACGGGGAAGCGAGTGGCCCTGGTGAAGGGGGCCCAGCATCAACGGGGTCCAGGGTCTCGAGCCTCGTACACGCCCAGGGTTCACAATCAGACTGCTGCTGCTGCTACAGCGGTAGCGGATGGATCAACACACACCACACACACCGCACACTCACCACACACAATGCAAACACCACACACACCGCAAACACCACACACACCGCACACCACGCACACACCGCGCACACACCGCACACACACCGCACACACCCCACATACACCACACACACCACAAACACCATACACACCACACACACCACACAAAACACACACACACCGTACACACCACACACACCCCACACACACCCCATACACCCCACACACTCCACACACATACAGACCACACACCCCGCAAACACCACGCACCCCGCAAACACGGCACACACAACACCCCCCGCACACCACACACACCGCACACACACACCGCACACACACACCGCACACACACACCGCACACACACACCGCACACACACACCGCACACACACACCGCACACACACACCGCACACACACACCGCACACATACACCGCACACACACACCACGCACACTCCACACACCACACACACCACACACACACACCGCACACCCCGCAAACACGGCACACACAACACACCCCGGACACCACGCACACTCCGCACACCACACACACATACCGCACACACACATCGCACACACACACACCGCACACACACACACACCGCACACACACACACCGCACACACACACCACGCGCCCCACGCGCACCACACACACCACACACACACAGGCCACACACCCCGCATATAGACAAAGATCCCCCGTATAGCCCACACAGACTGCTGGCGCTGATGTTATTAACAAGCCCCTATGAAGACCGATACAGCACACGAGGGGGTGGAGTGGCAAGAACCACGCTCGGCCACCTTTGTCTCCACAGTGATTATGTTTACACACTGCACCCAATACTCATTTAAGGCCGAATTGACCTAAGGGAGGACCGACGACCGGTTCAGATATTCGTCAGGAATTTCGACTGAGTGAGAATCGAACTCGGGTCGCCGGGTTAACAGCGCAATGCGATCACCACTGCACCACTGCTCCCCACTACTTGCGCAAACACAGGAGCACACATTCACACCGACACTCACCCACCGCTACGCTCACCCGCATCAGCGCTCATCACCAACCGCGCTCGCCCGCAGCTTCGCTCATCTGCACCAGCGCTCACCCACCCCGGCGCACACCAACGTCACCCTTAGCCGAGCTCACCCGTAGCCGAGCTCACCCGTGCTCCCCAGGACCCGTGCTCACCGTCACATGGAATGCGCGATCCGGGAAGGCTCCTCACGGAAACGCGCCGCTCCCCCTCCTCGTTCTCGCCCCCCGTTCTCCCCTCTCCCCCGCCCCCCCTCTTCTCCCCTGCGCGCGCCGCTCGGCGCGTGGGCGGTCGCGCGCGCCGTGCTTTGTGGCGCGCGGAGCACGTGACCAGACCGCGCGCCTCCGAGCCACCAAATTCACTCTCTCCTCTCTCTCCTCTCTCTCTCTCTCTCCTCCACTCCCGGCGACACTCCCTCCCTCGCTCCACTCTCACTTTCCGCACCCCTCATGCCCTTTACCCTTTCGTACCAATGATCCTCTCACTTTACACAGCCTCACTCCTCTGTCCTTGATTCTCCTCCACTGCCTTCATCCGTGACGTCCTCTTTTCCATAGCCTCCTCTCTCCATCCATCTCCACGCTCACTCCTTCGCTCCCTCCACTCTCCCCACCCACAACCCCCCTCCCACCTCCGACTCCCCCAACCCCTAATACGAACCCTATTCACCACCTCAACCCGATCTCTAATCCCATCGCCAAGCATATCCCTCACCCCAACCCTAACCCTAATCCTGACCATGGTTAAGTCATAACTCAAGACCTACCCTCGTCCCCAACCCCTAGCCCTGGACACCGTCTCTCCTCCTCGCAACCTTTCGCGCTGTGGCCACGCGAAATGCGACCCCAAGACGCGCGCGCGCCTCTGATTGGCTGCCGCGTTGTTTTTCAGGGCGGCTGTCGGCAGCGCGTGCTTGGGGCGGAGTTGGGGGGCGCTGCTGTGGAAATGACTCGGCCCGTCTGCGTGGAGTCGCGGTTGTGGGCACGACTCACCTGGCTGGAACTCCTCTGGGGCTCACCTGGGGCTGAGCACGAGGCACACGGAACAGCCCCTGGCAACAGCAGCGGCTCGCGACGCGTGACCCGCCGCGACCCCCCGGGTGGCCGTGCACCTGGACAGTGCAGACCACGCCTCTCTCGCTCATCATCATCATCATCGACGTCTTCATCATCGTCATCTTCATCATCGTCGTCGTCATCATCGTCGTCGTCATCATCGTCTTCATTATCATCGTCGTCTTCATCATTATCGTCATCATCATCGTCTAGATTATCATCGTCATCTTCGGTGCGCCACGACTGCCTCGTGTAACATGACACGAGACTCGGGGCACGCGGGGTAAGGTGATTCTCGTGGCAAACAGCGACAGCAGCAGCAGCAGCGACGCGGGGCAGAGGAGGGACAGCACCGGCCTCGCTCCACCTCGTCGGCTCTCAGAAGCTCGGCCGGGTTTGGTTTCTACTCGGGTTGTTAAATAATAACCTCGTCACACATAACCAGTCCTGAGTGTGAGGATCCGGTAACCGTTTACAGTTTGATGTTAGTCATGAATGCACAGATTGGCTTGTGCGAACGTACACACGGCACGGCGGCCCAAGTCACCGCGTGGTTCAATTGCCCTCGTTCCTCAGGGGGAAAGGTACAGGCGCAGCCCTGCAAGCTCCCGCTCACGCCACTGCAGGCAGACTGGGCCTCCACTAGGGTTGGGGATTATTTCGCCTACTCTTCCTCTACTCTTCCACTTTGACGAAACGTGCCGGAAGAGGTGGGAATACCCACACTTTATCCCACCAAATGCGTCCTGCCGTTCATACACCATCTGTGCTGAACGCATTCACACTGCGGCTGCTGCTGCTGTGTGGACGGGGGGGGGGGGAGAGGGGCTTTGAGAAACGTTCCGCCGGTGTCTCAACTGCCGCGCCCGGAGATAGAATCTCGAACTGGCGACTTCTGCATTCCTAGCCCAGTGCGCTGCTGGCCACTACACCACGGCAGCTCCCTTCGGCCTTCGATGTACGACAGGCGACGTTTCGGGCAATGGCCTTTCATAGCGCGCTGCGCTCGCACGCACGGGCAACGTGGCCAAAAGCAGGAGCGGATCACGTGACAACAATCCGGAGCGCAGTCCCACAAAGGCTTCACAACAGCCACGTGACAATGGTCGACGGCCGCTTGATTTAAATACCCATCACTGCGGCCTGGGAGTCATCACTAGAGCGGAGAAGAGCTCGTCATGAGGAGGTGGAGGAGGATGAATCCGCGCCGGAGTGTGGGACACCGCTCTGCTGCCTCTCATTGCCAAGTCCCGTGACTTCTGGAGGGCTCTTCTACCCTGGTCCCATCCGCCTCTTTATTTCATCCGTTTGATCCCGGCCCGTAGTCAATCGCTGTCCCGGGTTCACGGGGTACACAGCTGTCGTCGCCGTCTGTGTCCCTGTGAAATACAATCACAACATGGCCCAGGGTAGCGCACTCGCCATGTGTGGTTATTCATGCGGGGTGTCTATCAAGCATTGTCAGACTCCGCACCGTTTGATTCACGGCGAACTTCGATATCCAGTGACGTCATTCCCTCGTGTGACGGCGTCAAATTTGCAAAAATTACCCCCGCGAATGACTCAATTCGGATAACAGCGAGCAACATCGGCCACTCCGCGAGAACACCGCGACGCTTTCCTGAGTGGTGACGGTCCTGTGCCATGAGAACGGCGCGAACGCCACGTGCGCTCACGGCAACCCACTCGCACGGAGATCGCTTGTGGTTGGCGCTCAGAAGAGGGAGTCGGGGCTTCGGGAATCGAGTCAGGGCTCAGAGCGGGATTTGTCTCGACAGGAGTCAGGGGTATGGGAGGTGGGGATTGTGGTTCCTACGAGGGCGGGGGGGGGGGGGTGTTAATTAAAGGTCGCGTGGCGAGGAGGGGACCCGTGCCGCTATTTTCCTCCGAGATCATATCGGACATTGCGCATTCACAGCGAGCCGTGTTGAGACTCGGCGAGACGGGCGGGGTCACGGCCCGCTGGGAAATTCACCCCTCCCCTCACCCCCCTCCTCCTCTCTCACCGCTCACGTCGTGGCAATGAGACAGGGAGAGAACGTGAGAGAGGGTGGCTCAGAGGCTCAAGAGAGCAAGATGCAGTCACCAGACGCATCCCCGAAACCCCAAACGCCCGAACCCCACAAAACCGGGCAGCCCGAACCACGTGGGACAGATCCGGCCCGCGACGCCGCGACCACAAGAGAAGAGCCTGCACGTGACATGTATCTGTCACTGCAAGCCAGCTTCTGAGCCGCACTAATCGAGAACTGGAGGGGGATACTTTCTCCTTCGGTAACTGCGGCTCGTGATCTGCCCGCTCGGTCACGTGCCGTGTTTCTGAGCGCAAGGTCGAGCTCAGAGTCGCAGCGTGGTGAGGGTCGGGGTTGGCAGCCCGTGTCTGGTGGCTGCTGCCCGCGCTCCATCCACACGGAGGGAGGAGAAGGAATCAGGAAGCGGCGGCCGCCAAAGGAATTTGAAGTCCGACGCGACCCCCGTAAAGGACGTGGTCCCGCGGCCTGGCGCCGCGCCTTCACACCCGCGGCCTCAAGGCTTTCAGGACCACCAGACCCCCACATTCGACAAATCCACAGACAAATTTGGGCCCCCTAGGTCCACGCAGACCCCCAGAAACACGGGACCCCTCACACATACACTCGCAACTGCTCAATCAGGATCCTAGGCCATCCTGCTCCCATTAAAAACCACCGCGACCCCGTGATTGTAATGCCGGTGCCGAGGTGAGGGAGCAATGTCCCCCGGTAGGTACACAGAGGTCGGGTGGCGGTTGTTAGAAGTCGGGGGAAGAGACGACGGCTCGGGATTCCCACCTGTAGCTTCCACCTGCAGCTTCCACCTGTAGCTTCCACCTGCAGCTTCCACCTGTAGCTTCCACCTGTAGCTTCCACCTGTAGCTTCCTCCTGTAGCTTCCACCTGCAGCTTCCTCCTGTAGCTTCCACCTGTAGCTTCCTCCTGTAGCTTCCACCTGTAGCTTCCACCTGCAGCTTCCACCTGCAGCTTCCTCCTGTAGCTTCCACCTGTAGCTTCCTCCTGTAGCTTCCGCCTGCAGCTTCCACCTGTAGCTTCCTCCTGTAGCTTCCACCTGCAGCTTCCACCTGTAGCTTCCTCCTGTAGCTTCCAACTGTAGCTTCCACCTGCAGCTTCCACCTGTAGCTTCCTCCTGTAGCTTCCACCTGCAGCTTCCACCTGTAGCTTCCTCCTGTAGCTTCCACCTGTAGCTTCCTCATGTAGCTTCCACCTGCAGCTTCCACCTGTAGCTTCCTCCTGTAGCTTCCAACTGTAGCTTCCATCTGCAGCTTCCACCTGTAGCTTCCATCTGCAGCTTCCACCTGTAGCTTCCTCCTGTAGCTTCCACCTGCAGCTTCTACCTGTAGCTTCCACCTGCAGCTTCCACCTGTAGCTTCCTCCTGTAGCTTCCACCTGCAGCTTCCACCTGTAGCTTCCACCTGTAGCTTCCTCCTGTAGCTTCCACTTGTAGCTTCCACCTGTAGCTTCCACTTGCAGCTTCCACCTGCAGCTTCCACCTGCAGCTTCCACCTGTAGCTTCCACCTGCAGCTTCCACCTGTAGCTTCCTCCTGTAGCGTCCACTTGTAGCTTCCACCTGTAGCTTCCACCTGCAGCTTACACCTGTAGCTTCCACTTGTAGCTTACACCTGTAGCTTCCTCCTTTAGCTTCCACTTGTAACTTCCACCTGCAGCTTCCACCTGTAGCTTCCAATTGTAGCTTCCACCTGTAGCTTCCACCTGTAGCTTCCACCTGCAGCTTACACCTGTAGCTTCCACCTGCAGCTTCCTCCTGTAGCTTCCACTTGTAACTTCCACCTGCAGCTTCCACCTGTAGATTCCACTTGTAGCTTGCACCTGCAACTTCCTCCTATATCTTCCACTTGTAACTTCCACCTGTAGCTTCCTCCTGTAGCTTTCACCTGTAGCTTCCTCTTGTAGCTTCCACTTGTAGCTTCCACTTGTAGCTTCCACCTGTAGCTTCCACCTGTAGCTTCCTCCTGTAGCTTCCACCTGTAGCTTCCACCTGTAGCTTCCTCCTGTAGCTTCCACCTGTAGCTTCCACCTGTAGCTTCCACCTGTAGCTTCCACCTGCAGCTTCCTCTTGTAGCTTCCACTTGTAGCTTCCACTTGTAGCTTCCACCTGTAGCTTCTACCTGCAGCTTCCTCCTGTAGCTTCCACTTGTAACTTCCACCTGCACCTTCCACCTGTAGCTTCTACCTGCAGCTTCCACCTGTAGCTTCCACCTGTAGCTTCCACTTGTAGCTTCCACCTGTAGCTTCCACCTACAGCTTACACCTGTAGCTTCCACCTGTAGCTTCCTCCTGTAGCTTCCACCTGTAGCTTCCACTTGTAGCTTCCACCTGTAGCTTCCTCCTGTAGCTTCCACTTGCAGCTTCCACCTGCAGCTTCCACCTGTAGCTTCCACCTGTAGCTTCCTCCTGTAGCTTCCACTTGCAGCTTCCACCTGTAGCTTCCTCCTGTAGCTTCCACCTGCAGCTTCCACCTGTAGCTTCCACCTGTAGCTTCCACCTGTAGCTTCCACTTGTAGCTTCCACCTGTAGCTTCCGCCTGCAGCTTCCACCTGTAGCTTCCACCTGTAGCTTCCACCTACAGCTTCCACCTGTAGCTTCCACTTGTAGCTTCCTCCTGCAGCTTCCTCCTGTAGCTTCCACCTGTAGCTTCCACCTGTAGCTTCCACCTGCAGCTTCCTCCTGTAGCTTCCACCTGTAGCTTCCACCTGCAGCTTTGACCTGTAGCGTTGCGAGCAGTTCCGTGTGACAGATCAGGCTGGGTGGGTGGGTGGCTGGGTGGGTGTAGAGGCAGGGGAAGGGTTAGGACACAGCGGCTACTCGTGAGCGGATGGGTGGACCGTGGTTGATATTTAGGGCGGGGTGGAACTGTACTCGAGTTGGGGGGTATGGGGCGGATAGTGGCAGCAATAGAGGTAGGGTAGGGAGAGGCAGGGAGAGGAAGGGAGAGAGAGGGAGAGGCGGGGAGAGGTAGGAAGAGGTAGAGAGAGGCAGGCAGAGGGAGGGAGGGAGAGGTAGGTAGAGGTTAGGGTGTTTGGGTAGAAATAGGGGGTAATGTTGAAGCTATGGTTCTCGTAGGAATACTGAGTATGGTTATGGGTAGATGTAGGGATAGGGGGGCAGTGTTAGAGGAAGTATTAAAAGGCGAGGGTAGGTTTAGGGCAGTGTTAGGGTAGAGGAGTAGGAACAGGGGGTGTGTGTAGGGGCAATGTTGGATATCTGGGTCGGGGTATAGGGATCGTTTGCTCGGGATATGGGGTAGGAATAGCAGGTAAGGGGTAGCTGTGGCTTGGAGATCGGTCCCCCTCATCCCGTGCTCGACGCCTCCCCCCACACCTCGTCACATTCCTTCGCTGCTACCGCAATCCTCCTGGACATGAGGAGGAGCAGCAGCAGCAGCAGCTTGGTTTGCATTGTGATGAAGGAACCCGCCACACAACCGGGGCAAGGCGTGGAGCGAGCGGGGGGCGCTCCCCCCTGGAGGCGCGGAATTCATTATGCATAATTAATCATCCATGATTGATTATCAGTAATTAATTAGGGCAACTCACCATAACCATGAGTCGTCATCGCGAACCGCCGAATCAAACCCCGCGTCCCCGTGCCGAGGAGCCGGCAGCGGCTACCCGCGGCAGCTCTCCTGCTTGATCCCACACGACTCTCCTCGAGTGGCGCTCATTCGGGTTGTGGGCTGGGGGGCTGCTGCTGCTGCTGCTGTTGTCCCCCGGGGTCAATAGCCCCCCCCCCCCCTACACACACACAACTACGCGCCGCTGCTCGGAAAGTGATATACACCTCCTCCTCTCCCCCTAACGAGGTGTGGATTGCCACACCTCATCATCCGATTTTGATTCATATCTCATCGGGGCACAAGGTGGGACGACACTCAATGATCGAGCCGGACAGCCCGTCAGGCACGCGGGCGGTCTGACTGGGCGGGGCGGTGCGCGTCAGCGGCAGCGCGTCCGCCGCTTGGCAGGCCGCCCTGGTTATCACTGCGGGGGGTATGAACCGTACGAATACTGCTGCTACGCGCCGTCTGCTTCACTCGCAGTGGATGTTAAGCATTCTGCGACGGCTTTTGAAAAAAGTAGGCCATTGTGTGTGTGTCGGCATCTGGGTCCGCATTTGCAAACTGCCACCGCCAATGACTCAATTGGCATTGCACGCAGAGACATCGCAATAGCGCCAATAGCAAGTGCAGAAAATGACCACGAATTACCATGAATGATTAGACGGACAGGACGCTCAAGCCGCTCTCACGGGCACGCGTGGAGAGACACGGAGCGCGCAGAGAGAGCGAGAGGGGGGGGGTTGCTGCTGCTGCTGCCATAACCCTCGCAGCCGCGCGTGCACAGCGCTAAAGCGCAGAGCCATGCGCCCTCCTCCCCTTCCGCACGCTGCTTGCCACCACCACCACCATCTATTATTGTTGTTGATGTTGCTGATGTTGTTGTTGATGCTGGAGGCTGGGGTCTCGGCGGGAGCCCGCCACTCCTATAATCTGCCCAGAGCCAATTAAGCGACTCGCTGATAAGACGGCGTGGACACGCGGAACGGATCCGTTTGGGGAGGGGCCTGGGGGGAGAGGGGGGGGGGAGATGAGCGCGAGAGGAGGGAGGATGAGGGAGGGAGAATGGGGGAGGGTGGAGGAGGTGGAGGGAGAGAGATATGAGCGAGAGGGGGCAGGGAAAGAGGAGATGGAGCAGAGAGGGAAAGGGAGAGATGTGAGAGAAGAGGGGGAGGGGACTACGAGGTGGGGGGAGCGAGAGGGGGGGGGTGAAGATGAGGATGGGGGGGGGATGGGGGTGGGGGGTGAGCACCGGATGTGAGGCGCGTGCCACGCTTATCAATATTAATCATGGCATTAACACGACTCTCCACACTCGCCACGCCGAGGAGTCGTCACCACCATGCTCCCTCACATCATTATCATCGCCATTCACAATGAGGAATGTAAAGTCGACCCCGAAGCGGTGCCACACTGGGCCGGCGCAGAGGATGTGGGCCCTAATTGGGGCCACTGCGAGCCCACAGCCGTGACCACTCGTGGATCCAAGTGCGCCCAATGATGCGATTTGTCCCGAGAGGGTTGCTACGGGTGGACCCTAAGAGGGCGACGATGGGCCCTAGCGGGGGCAACGAATATATCCTGACGGGCCCACGGATGGGCCCTGGGAAAGAAAGGGCACTGGTGGACCCTTGAGAAATGTAAGAATTGACTCTAAAATTGTATTATAGTGCGCCAATGGTCCCAAAAAGAGGGTAAATTATTGACCATGGTGGCAGCTACAAATGGGCCCCAGTGGTATGAGAGGAATGGGCCCTGATAGGCCCACTGATAACGACTCGGGGGGGCACCGAAGGGACATAGACGTCAATTTATATGGTTTCTAATTGGGCCACATGTGGACCCTTTAGGGGTCCGCGTGAGGGCCCTAGCGGGGGGGGGGGGGGGGGCTGCTGGGCCCCGGTCCCCGCTATTCTTGGGCCAAACTGAGAGGCGCGCGCGCGCGCGGCTCAGAGCGCGCGCGCGTCGCCATGGCGACCGCGCACATCGCGCTAAATATAGCGACGTACGGAGCCTAGTTACCTGGTTACCATGGGTCTAGTTATCTGGTTACCGCGATCCAAGTTACCTGGTTACCCTGGGCCTCGTTACCTGTTACCCCGGGCCTAGTTACCCGGTTACCCCGAGAAAAGTTACCCGGTTAGCCCAATCCTAGTTTTCTGGTTACTCCGGGCCTCGTTATCTGGTAACCTCTGGTCTAGTTCCTGGTTACCATGGGATTGGTTACCTTGTTACCCCCGGACTCGTTATCTGGATACCCCGGACCTAGTTACATGTTTAGCGCGGGTGTAGTTACCTTGTTACCCCGGGTATCATTACCTGGTTACCCCGGTATCGTTACCTGATTACCCCGGATATTTATATATATGTTAGCATCGTTACCCCTGCTCTAATTACTCCATTACCGCGGTATATTTATGAATTAACGCAACTCGGATGTTGTAGTTTATCGTACGGAGCGTGTGGGGTGGAGGTGTCTTGACGAGATGGGTTCGTGTGTTGCTGAAGTCCGCTCGTGACGAATGTTTGAGCCGACCCCTGGGCCTCCCCTCGGTCAGTGAGTAAACATCGCCACTGGGAAGACAGCGGCGGTCGGACGTGGTGCTGGCCGCCCAGCCCCTCGGATGACGTCCCGGCCTTCATCGGTGCTCACTGACAGCACTTGCCCCATCAGTGTTCCAATGCAATAGAGGAGATCTTCGGTGTGATGAGGTGTGATGAGGTGTGCGTAGAGATGACGCTCCCTGATGAGGTGGGGTAATAATGATGTGTCCTCATTACCATCATAGACATCATAACAACCATCTTTATCATCACAATCATCGTCGTCACGACTAACATCGTGACATCCACATCAGTGGCGCGGGGTAATGAACTGAGGCACCCCTCTACCCAGACCCGTTCAACTCCTCGTAGCCCCCGAGCGCAAACCCTCTGGGGTCTCGCGGCCCCAGTGCAGCTCGATAGAGCCACCCCGCGTTCGGACGGGAACTGCACCGCTAACATGTTCTTAGCATGTTACACCACACACGTGCTGCAACCCAAACCCACTGCCGTGACACAACTTCAACCCGAGCCGAAACACCGACATCTCCTCGGGTCGCTCGCTGCGGCTACACCCAGCGGAGGTCGCGTGACCAGGTGACGGTTGCCATGGTGAGCATGCGTTGGTTGTCGTGACCTGCTATTGGCTGCCGTGGTGACCAGGTGTTGGTTGCCATGGTGACCTACTATTGGTTACCGTGGTGACCAGGCGTAATGCGCCAAGTGCCCCTCTCGTCGCACGCGTCACTCCCGCGCGTGGCCGCCAGGGGTCGGACGCGCGCCGCGCTCGCGCTCACCAAGGCGCCTGCGGGGGCCGTGGTGGAGCCAAGGTGCCACTCGACCAGTCAGCAATGTCGGCCGTGGCCGGGAATCATGTGGCCGGGTTCGCAATGCAGCGTGCCAACCACTGCGCATGGCAGGGCGTGGATTGAGAGGACGATGGACATGTGGGGGGGTGTCATGTCCACTGAAGAACGTGACAACAACAAACAATCCAAATACATGATAGGAGTGCGAAGTACAAGGAAGGTAAACGAATCACTCAAACACAAACAGATCAACTAAGCCATCCAACCGGACGAAGCCCACTGAAATATTAATTATTTTTTAAACGCGACCTGGCCACAAAAAGTGGCTTATTTTGACATGTAAGTCAGTAAAACAATCTAAATAGTCTCAATGCATGTTTCTAAACGTGGTGGGAAAACCCGGAGGATCTGGAGAAAAAAATCACGTGACTACGGGAAGAATATGCAAACTCCAAATATACAGCAGCAGGCGCCAGGGTCGGCAGCGAACCCCCGAACCTGCGACATTGCGGGTGAGGACGATGACATCTCACCACGTGGCACTCCTTAAATAATGAAGAATATAAATTCAAATTGCATCAACTCCCAAACTTTGGAAAGGCAGTAAAACAACAGCAAAAACAATCACAGACCACACCAAGACAACACACAGTCCCTTAATAAAAAATGTACAAAACATTTAACTCTCAATACATTCTTGTGGACGCTTGTGTTGCGCCCGAGACGTCGTGATTTATTTTATTTTTTACCTACGTGACTTTACCGAAAGAACCAAAGAGTATCTCAATGCATTGTTAGGGATTACATTTACAAAACACATTGACAAATGTGGCTGCATCCAACACTAATCTTCTGCTTCAGAATATTTATTAAAGAAAGATTTATGATATTAAGTGAGGAAACAAGGTTGTTCCAAAAGGTTGGTGCTGCAGTGGCACAGGCTTTGTCACAAATACTTTGTCACAAAGGCTTTGTTGCACCTATTACAATTCCTATTTTTGGGATAGCTAAAAGGCAATTAGGTTTCTTGGATTTGACAATGGGGTTAATTAATTAGCTAAGTATAGCGCAGATTTGCCAACAAGAATCGTATGGATGAACAGGGCCCAATTTAGATGTAGTTGAGTTAGTAACCGATAGCAGGCGGTTTAGATATTCGTCACCGATGCTGGCCGTGGGTTTTCTACCCAGCACGTGTAGCCTGAACAGACTGTTGGGGCAAGTGCTGTTAGCGAGCACTTGTGAAGGCCGGCACGGCACACGAGGGAGTGGGTGGCCAGTACCACGCGCGGCCGCCTTTGTTTCCCTCATGCGATGTTCACACACCGAACCAGGTACTCATTTGAGACCTTTGGGGAGACCCAGGACCTGTTCAGATTCGAACTCGGGTAGCCGGTTTCGTAGCGCATGCATACCTGCTGCGCGACCACTCCACACACACGGGCACTGGCGGAGCAAGTGGGGGGTGGGGTGGCACGTGCCCCCCCCAATGATCCGATCGAAATCCCTCATTTCGATCGGATCATTGGGGTTTATTAGTAATAAATCGGCATTCTGCGACCCCCACTGCCACTGTGTAGCATATTATTATGTGCTACGGACTCTGAGATGATCGGACAATAGTCTGAGTCCATAATTGGCAATAAGTAACGGCAAAGCAGTTATAAGTGACTCAGAATTGTGCGAAGTTGCGTCTACAGAGTCCACGACTTCCCTGAAGGCATCAACAGCTTCAGCGAGCGCGATGCCGATCACACGACGCGATTTGAATTCGACCCTCGATCGACGGCTGTGCCATCGCCGCACACGCGTCGAATAAAAAGCAAGGGATAGGTCCTTACTTCTTACTAACAACTCCTCTATCGTGTTTCATTGCTGGAGGGGTTGTCCCCCCTATCTGGAAATCATTGCACACGAGCACACACAATTACTCCGACACGCCTCCACACGGACACAACACACAGCGCGTAATAAGCAATGATGTTAGCGAGCACCTGTTAATGCCTGCGTGTCGTCACCCAACGCCGCACATCAGCAGGCTTGCTGTTGAAATTGTGCACTCCCATAAGTGTGCGAGGCTGATGGGATGTGTAAACACAGCGGTATTTAACTTCACTTGGAGGAGGGCCATGATGTGTGAGGTGTGGATGCGAATCGTTCGCTCATTGTCTCCGTTGATGTCCGCTGAGGGTCTGTGCCCGCGCGCTCCCTCCCGCGTCCCTCGCTGGGGAGTCGGGAGTCCGATGCGCGCACTCGCCCCCTCGGCCCCTCCCTTCTTCGTCCTCTCTGCCCCGCCCCCGCCCCTTGTCGCCTCTAAAGGCCGAGTCGTGACCGCTTTGATGACCCCGAGAGAGGAGAGGGGGGGTCGAGGACGCGTGGAGCCAGGGGCTTTGGTGCCACGCGGGGGGCGAGGACCGCGAGTGCGAGGAGGCTCTGCAGTGCCACCGGGCCAGGGACGATTGCTCCTTTTGACCGCCGTGAAAATCACCATCGTTGCCGTGCCTACAGAGAGACAGGAAGATATGGAACGAGACGCAGTGTAGAGTAGTAGCGGCGATGGCTGTGTTGCCCATGCATGGGCCGGGGGGGGGCAGAGCGTGGGTACCGGGAGCCTGGACGTGAACGTGGTCAGTGGAGTGGCTGGAGCGCAGATGAACACATCAGTGCTGTTGAATGAATGCAATCCAAAAAGGCCGGGCTGATGGGATGTGTTATACTGTTCTTGTGAAATTGAGGGAAATTAAAATAATTTAACCGTTCTGATACCCGCAGGCGTAGTGCTCCTTGGAAGGGTATTATCAAGTAAGACACCGTTGAACTGCGTGCCTATACAGGTCACCATACGTCGATGGTAATTCACTGTGAGAAGCCAATACTAGGTACTGTATTGCGATTTTTGCACCCAAAAACGACAGAATGTACATACATGTACATACATAATGTGCATGCATAATATGCATACTTGATGTACATACATTATCTATATTGATTAACTGTGAATGTTGTAGGTTTAGTCTCCAACACACCGGTGTGCTGAACTAGTAACTATTGGCACGTTTTGTTATCTTGACAAACCTTACTAATTGGCCGTGTCAGATGGTGGCGGGATTAACGACACATTTATATTTATGTGATCGAACACGATTGTTTAAAAGTATGGACTGTACTTGCATTTATTTATGTGGAGAGATATATTGTAAGGAAGCGAATTACGTCTTAATTTCGTAAAATAATCCCCATAACGAGGCGAGTGATGATTCTGTGCTGTCTCATTAAGTTTCGTGTTGAACCAAGACCCATATCTAATAGAGAAAGTCCTTGCTTATAAACATCTGGCAGTTCATCAATATTGGTTTAAGCAAACCTGACTGCTGATGAGACATTGAATGTTAAAACCGGTCGAGTGTTGATTGTGTTGAACCAATACTGCTGAAAAGGGCACTCCCAGAAGGCCGCGTGTCTGATGGGATGTGTCAACATATGGGTAAGTAAAACATGTGCACGTGTGTGACGTGTATGTGCGCTGTGCACGGTGTGTTGTGTAGAGTGTATTATGTATCGCGTGGTGTGTATCGTGTTGTGTTTAGTGTGTTGTTTGGTGACGGGACTGGTGATGTATCAGTTGATGAGGATGGGACTGGTGATTAATAATTCGCCCTAATTGAGCGCGATCGGGAGCATGTGGCGCTCCACGGGGGATGCCGGGGTGGGGGGCGAGGCGGTGGGGGTCTCGAGATCGAGTCATGTGAGTGGGGGATGATTTAGGGCCAATGAGCGGCACTGGGGCGACCCCCGCCTACGGCTCCTCGCGCATTTTAATGGCGAATTAAGACACCAGCAACAGCAGCCCCATCACCACCATCGTCAACACACAACCTCACACGGGCTCCTCTCTCAGCTCAGATGTTTAGCAGCCATGCATGTCACGAGGGAGAGTTAGCCTTCGTGTGGGAGAAACCCCATCACGCATTACCGGGGTAACACTCAAATATCCACACAGATAGATTCAATAATCCATTATTAACCCCAACACGCACCTCCGATTAGCGCGGTTTGCTACATACGGTGCGAAAGAAGTTCAACGTACATAGACAAACCAATCCATAACCTTAATCCTAACCCCAAACCAACCCCTACCCTGATTGCAGCTCGCGCCCTTCCCCCCGAGTCCCCGGCTCCACTCGCTCGCTCGCCCCGGATTCTTCTCCCAGCGCCGAGACCTGCGAACCAAACCGTCACAACCTGCAGGGTCTGTGGGTGTCAGGGTGTGGAGGTGTCAGGGTGTGGAGGTGTGGGTGTCAGGGTGTAGAGGTGTGGGTGTAAGGGTCTGTGGGTGTCAGGGTGGGAGGGTCTGTGGGTGTCAGGGTGTGGAGGTGTCAGGGTGTGAGGGTCTGTGGGTGTCAGGGTGTGGAGGTGTCAGGGTGTAAGGGTCTGTGGGTGTCAGGGTGGGAGGGTCTGTGGGTGTCAGGGTGTGGAGGTGTCAGGGTGTGAGGGTCTGTGGGTGTCAGGGTGGGAGGGTCTGTGGGTGTCAGGGTGTGGAGGTGTGGGTGTAAGGGTCTGTGGGTGTCAGGGTGGGAGGGTCTGTGGGTGTCAGGGTGGGAGGGTCTGTGGGTGTCAGGGTGTGGAGGTGTGGGTGTGAGGGTCTGTGGGTGTCAGGGTGTGGAGGTGTCAGGGTGTGGAGGTGTGGGTGTGAGGGTCTGTGGGTGTCAGGGTGTGAGGGTCTGTGGGTGTCAGGGTGTGGAGGTGTCAGGGTGTGGAGGTGTGGGTGTGAGGGTCTGTGGGTGTCAGGGTGGGAGGGTCTGTGGGTGTCAGGGTGTGGAGGTGTGGGTGTGAGGGTCTGTGGGTGTCAGGGTGTGAGGGTCTGTGGGTGTCAGGGTGTGGAGGTGTGGGTGTCAGGGTGTAGAGGTGTGGGTGTAAGGGTCTGTGGGTGTCAGGGTGTGGAGGTGTCAGGGTGTGGAGGTGTGGGTGGGAGGGTCTGTGGGTGTCAGGGTGTGAGGGTCTGTGGGTGTCAGGGTGTGGAGGTGTCAGGGTGTGGAGGTGTGGGTGTGAGAGTCTGTGGGTGTCAGGGTGTGAGGGTCTGTGGGTGTCAGGGTGTGGAGGTGTCAGGGTTGGAGGGTCTGTGGGTGTCAGGGTGTGGAGGTGTGGGTGTGAGGGTATGTGGGTGTCAGGGTGTGGAGGCGTGGGTGTAAGGGTCTGTGGGTGTCAGGGTGTGGAGGGGTGGGTGTAAGGGTCTGTGGGTGTCAGGGTGTGGAGGTGTGGGTGTAAGGGTCTGTGGGTGTCAGGGTATTGTCGTGGTTAGCGCGCTGCACTCCAAACCTGGCGAGATCAGTTCGATTCCCGTTCACGGCCACCATCGGTGATGATGATCTGAACCAGTGCTGGACCTCCCTTAGGCCGACTCACGCCTCAAATGTGTACCTGGTGCTGTGTGAAAACGTCGCTACCGGGGAGACAAAGGCGCCCGGGCGTGGTTCTGGCTTCCCACCTCCTAGTATGCCGTGCCGCCTTCATAGGTGCTCGCTAAGAGAACTTGCCCCAACATTCTGTTTAGGCTATACGGTGGATCTTTGTCTTCGTGTAGTTGTGACTGGTAAAAAAAATTAACCCGTAAAAAGAAAGTTTTTCACTATAAATCCTTTATATGCGTGGCATCGGTTTTATTTTATTATTCATTTATGTTTTTCTTGAGTAAGAGTTTCATTTTTATCACATTGGTATTTTTAATTAAATATAAGGAAAGTCGTATATAAGGATTATAAGGTTTTCAGTTTTTGTATGATTGTTTATATTGTACATTTTTGTTGTTTTCTTGAATAATTTTCTGTGTTTAGGAAAACTATATGATTGTGTTAGTGAAATTTTTTTTCCTAAAAAGTGTAAAATTTTGGAAAATATTTTTCACGAAAATTAATTATCACGCACAACGAGTCTGTGTGCAAAATGTCAGCTCGATTGGATCACGGGAAGTGGGTTAAAGAACGACCGAAAGATTTGCACGGTCGTAAGCGCGCAAACAAGTGAACTTAATATGAAGGATTTAAAAAGAACCCCCGCCTCGGTGGTTGCCGGTGGGTACCGCTGTGAAGTGCGGTGACCGGTGCCATTGGGGGGAGGCCGATACCCTTTAGTTGTTACCCCCATGGCGCTCGCGGCCGCCGCAGTGGCCAGCGGGGGCTCTGGACGGGTGCACGCAGAGCGACAATTACAAGCTGGTGCCGTGCCGAGCCGTGCCGTGCCGAGCCGAGCCGAGCCGTGCCGTGCCGTGCCGGCGGCCATCGGCGGGCAGTGGTGGATGTCGTCTCCTGGCTAAACCCCATTCGGCGGAGCCAGGAGAGTTCATTCCTCCCCCGCCCCTCGGGGTTCCTCCAGAAACACCAGGAAGCCAATGCGCCTGGTTACGGGGAATGTTCGAATCCTCACTGCGGAGGAGAGGCTGCCATTCCACTGTCGGGAGCTGGACCGGCACCCGTATTGACCTCTGAAATACAATAGGCTGGTTCTGGCGACAGTCATTGCGAGGGGCAGGAAACTGCCAAACAACGGGGAGTGGTTCTTCGTCTGCACAATGAATGAAGGGCACGTGGGAGCGTGGAGCTAGGCGAGGTGTAGGAAGCTGCGAGGCTCGAAGCTCCTGTGGGCTCGCCACCCCAATAACGCCATTCATCGGCCTCCAGTGTTCGCGCTGTCGCGCTCAACGGCGGTGCCACGAGGAGGAGAAGGCGGGAGGGAGGAGCGGGGTTTTGGGAGGGAAGGGGGAAAGAAAGAGAGGGGAGGGGAGAGGGGAGGGGCGTTTATAAGCGCTGTGGTGAAGGCGTTGAGCGCGCAGAAGCTCCGTCCGCTCCGCTCTCAATCTGCAACAGCTGACACAGGTGACACGCTCAGGTGAGACACTCAGGTGACACACACAGGTGCCACAGGTGCCACAGCGCACATTAAACACGCGCGTGTCAGGGGTCGTGAGCACCGCGTGTGGATTTTTCAAATGATGGTCGGGTTACCTACACGCGCGCACTGTGCACGCGTATGTGTCCCCGTGTGTGTCCCGTGTGTGTGCGCGAGTGTGTGTGCGTGTGTGTGCGCGTGTGTGTGTCCGTGTGTGTGCGCGTGTGTCCCAGTGACACGAGTTAAATTCCCGCTCACGATCAACAACTGTGGCGAAATGTCTGAACCGATCCTGTGCTTCCCCAAGATGAACTCAGCCTCAAATGAGTACCGGGTGCGGTGTGAAAACATCGCCACTCGGGAGACAAAGGCGGCCGGGCGTGGTGCTGGCCACCCGCCTCCTTGTGTGTCATGCCGGCCTTCATGCCTGCTAACGGCACTTGCCCCAGCAGTCTGTTAAGGCTACACGGGGGATCTTTGTCTTTGTGTGTGCAGACAGCGGCCGTCATGACGGGCTCCCCGCTGCCTGGGGACGCGGGCTCCCCCCCGGGCTCCCCGCTGCCCCCCCTCGCCGCGTCGCTGCCCGAGAGGGACTCCCCGCGGTCGCCCCTCCCGGCCCTGCTCGCCTCCCCCCCCACCGCGGAGAACGGCACCTGGGAGGGGGGCCCGGCCCCCCCCGCGTGGTGGGGCGGCGGCACGGGGGGGCTCGGGGTCCTACCCCTCGTCTACTACAGCGGCCTCCTCTCCCTGGGCCTGCCCGGTACGGACACCAGCGCACGCCGGTTTCCACATTCAGCGCCTCATCAGCAGGGTTGGTCTCGGGAGGGGCCGGTGGGGGTGAGGCACGGCCCAGGGTGGGACCCGATCTGGAGATGTGGGGGCCCCGGAAAGATCGCGCACTGGATCGCTCACTCACCCGTGCATTCTTCCCGTGAGCTTCACTCATTGATTCCTTGTTGAAGACTCTCTCTCTAGCAGACGCTGCCTGTTTCGCCTCACCCACTCCACTATATTCAATAACCGCCACACTGCAAGTCACAACAGACTCATCCCATCACAAACCCACTCACCCACTCGTCAACCCACTCAGCGCGCTGCAGGTCACCTCGCTTCTCTTCCAGCGCACTGCTCCGCTCTGGAACTCCCCCCTCCTCCCATCGCCTCTTCTCCCCGAGGTCTCACAGTCGTCACCTCGCTCAATTCAACAAACGCATTACCCCTCATCTATTATACAAACAAGAGGTGCTGCTTGTTGCTGGCCATTCTTGGAGTTTTGGGTGGCCTTTGGGCTCGCGCTCCGCAACCGTGATTGATGACCCCCCCCCCGCCTCCCTCCCTCCCCAGCCAACGCGCTCACGCTGCTGGTGCTGCTGCGGCTGCTGCGCCGCCGCCACAAGTCGTGCTACAGCTACCTGCTGGCGCTGGCCGCTGCCGACACCATCACGCTGCTGCTCGTGGTGCTGCTCGACCTGCTGCTCCTGGGCGGCTGCGGCGGCGCGGCCGGTCTCGGGCCCCCTCCCTCCGCGGCCGCGGTGTCGTCCGCGGGGCCTCCGGGGGCCCTGCTGCGCCTGCTGGGGGTGCTGCAGTTCGGCGCGAACCACGCGTGCGTGTGGACCGCGGTGCCGCTCACGGCCGACCGCTACGTGGCCGTGTGCCGCCCGCTGCGCTACTGCTCCGTGTCGTTCCCGGCGCGCGCGCGGCGCGTCATCGTGTCCGTGTACGCCGCCAGCCTCGCCTCGGCCGTGCCCTTCTACTGGTGGCCCGACGCGTGGGGGCGCGGCGGAGGCGGCGCGGGCGGCTCCCGCGCCGCCGCCGCCGCGCCGCTCCACCGCGCGCTGCTGTGGTTCCACTGCCTGGCCGCGTACTTCGTGCCCTGCGCGCTGCTACTGGCGCTCAACGGCGCCATCGTGAGACGCCTGCGGAGGCGGAGAGGGCGACGCGGAGTGGCGGGAGGAGGAGGAGGAGGGGGGCGCACGGGGCTGGGCGCGTCGCGGCCGCGCCACGGGAAGCCCACGGCCGTGCTGCTGGCCGTGAGCGCGGCCTTCGTGCTGCTGTGGGCCCCGCGCGTGGCCGTGGCGCTGTACCGCGCGTACGCGCCCCCGGGACGCGACGCGGCGCGCCTGGCGCAGCTGGCGCAGCTGGCGCACATGGTCGCGCTGCTCAACGCCGCCCTCGACTTCTGGCTCTACTGCTTCGTCTCGCGTCGCTTCCGCCGCGCCGCCGCGCTCACGCTGCGCGCCATGGCGCCCTGCGCCGCGCTGCGCGGGGGACCGCGGCGGCAACGGGGGGCGGCGTGCGGCGCGGACGCCGCCGCCGGGATGAGATCCGGGCGCGCGGCGCGGGGCGCGGGGGGCGCCGGGCCGGGCGGCCCCACTCCCTCGTCGTACAGCGCGGCGATCACCGTGTCCAGCAGCAGCAGCCTCAGGGTCTCGCCGTCGGACGCGCCCGTCGGCTCCACGACGCGCAAACTGCCCCTGCTGCCCGACACCGCGGAACCGGGGCCCTGAGCCGGAGAGACGCGACTCTGGTTTGCAGCCCCATTGCCTCCGCGCTACAGGTGCCAACGTCTTCTGCTCACGGGGACGCCGCGTGCCGGGAGGAGCCGAGTGCAGCTGACGGGACGCGAGGGGCCTCGTGCCGATCGCGGTGACCTCCTGGGACTTCATGAGACCACCGTTTCCTCCGGGGCTGACCTGGCCCTCAAGGATCATCCTCGAGTAGTCGCGAGGAGGGCCCGCGTCACCCGGGGGCTGAGGGAGGTGGAGATCGGGCGGAGCGTCTGGAGGAGGAAACGCGGGGACGATGATGACGATGATGATGACAGCAAAGAAAGTGACAGACGCGATGATAGAAGCACGCTAGTGAAGATTTGTGATCGTCATTGTGATGATGATGACGGTGGTGTTGATGGTGATGATGGCAGCGGTGGCATCGACAGCAGTGTTCGCTGCGCCCTTCACTCGCGCTCGTACACGAACCTCTCCCAGGGAGGCTCACATGCTGTTGGCGAGCACCTATGGCAATCGGAACAGCACACAAGCGGGTGGGTGGCTAGCACCAGGTGATGATGTTTACAGACAAGGCACCAGGTACTCATTGAACGCTGAGTCGACCTAGGGGAGGCCCAGTGTTGGTTTGAATATCACTCACCACCGATGTTAGCCTTCAACAGAAGCTCAAGTCGCTGGGTTTGTAGCGCAGTGGACCAACCGCTGCGCCACCGCTCCCCACACACAACAACAGCCGCCATTCACCGGAGGTGGAGACGTCACCAGAGTGCTTGTCCCAGGCTTGGTGCACTTTGAAGCCGTCACGTCAAGTAAGGCTCGATGCAGGATGTCATGAGACAGACCCTGGTGTTATGAGTTCACTGACCGAGATGACTGGGACACACACAAAAAAAATTCCCCATGTAGCTTTCAAGAGACTGTTGGGGCAAGGACTGTTAGCGAGCACATATTAAGGTGAATACCGCATATTGGGGTCTGGCTTCGTCTCCCCAGTGCTGATGTTTACACACCGCACCAAGTACTCATTTAAGGTTCGGTCGACCTTGGAGAGGGCCTAGAACCGATTCAGCTAATTCGTTACTGATTTTGGCCGCCCGTGAGCGGGAATGGAACTCGGGTGGCCCGGTTCGTAGCACAGTGCGACAACCACTGCGCCACCGCTCCATCTGGTGCTAAACCCGGACTGGGTTCGAGGAGCGAGGGTCCCATGTGGAGGAGGTAGCAGCCAATCACAGCGCGGGGCGGGCCGGTCGGAGGTGCCGGAGCACCACCGCCACGGGGCACGTGAGCCGCCATCGTCGCACACGGCCTCGGTGACGAACTCATCGCTCGCGTCTCCGCGGAGACCATATCAGTTAAAACATCATCAGACGTTCTGCCTCCTTCCCACATTTTTTTCTCCACGTAAACAATGAGGCGGGTTTTTTTACACATCCCATCAGCCACACGGCCTTCTGGGAAGGTGATAATTTCAGCAACATTTGTTCAATACAAGCAAAAACTTTCGATACGCGGTGTCTCATCGGCAGAGTCAGGCTCGCCTGAACGACTGCTGTGTGTAGACAATGACCCTTTCTCTGTTAGACATGGGTCCTGGTTCAACACACATCTCTGTAATACGCAACATTGGGTCATCACTCGTTTCGTTTTGGAGAGCATAAGTGACAAGGATGTGGGAAGGGGGCCGATGAACTCTCTGCGCATGCTGGTTCCCTGGGTTCGAGTTCTGGTGTCAACCGCCCACTGCGATCGAACCGGGTTCTCAAGGGTGGTGAGTCGGCAGTCTCAGCCCCATGTCACCAATGACCGCACAGAACGCGTAATCAAATTCGCCTATCTACAAAGTCGCAATGCGAGACCCATTGCGACTTTGGGGAATACAAACCTTGACTCTGAGCGTCATACAACCAACAAGTGGCAACAGCGCCACTTGTGGTGTTTGGACCAGAGGTCACTTGTATGTATGCATGTTGAACTTCTTTCGCACTTGATATTTCAGAGCCAGCTCCATGCGTTGTCGGCGGTGGTGGCCGCGCCGCGCGTGGTCTCCCAGGCAGCAGCGAGGGTTGGTGGATCACTCACTGGTTGTGGAACTCCCTTCTACCCGTGGCCGTCAAGGTGCCAGAAGGCGGTACAGCAGAGTGTGGACTCCATCTGTCCCATCTGCATGAGATATAGTGTCTCCTCCCAGCACGCGTGGGATTCCTCAAGGTATTCTTTGGGTCTTTCGGTAAAGTCACGTGGATAGGTTCAAAGAAAATAACCCAAAAAATTGTGATGAATTCCTGCAGTCACGAAAGCTTTAATTCAAGACTTCTCAAGTACTCGTGTGTCCTCCCACACGTATGAACACCCAACCATCAATTGGCTGAAAACATCTCAGAGCCTGGCCAACTAGTCGCGCCAGCTCACGCGAAATGAAACTCTACATTAATATCATTCATAGTATATGCTAATTATATGCTAATTATATTATCATGAGATGTGTTGGCCAATGGGGCGAACATCACGTGGAACGATACAAACGAGACGAAATAATCGATCCTTGAATCGTACGACGACAGAATCGTGGACTCCACGAATCGCCACCGCCGGGTGCCGGACACTCCCTCGGGAGTGTTGGGGGTCATGGTCGGGTCACGGTGGGGTGGGATCAGCGCTAGAACTGGAATCTAAAGTCAAGAGTTTCTATTCAAACCAGTATTGAGGCATTGACGCTCATCTCCTGTTTACAGTCCTGCAGAGCCAGCGGTATAAATTCCACGTTCCTCTGGCATGGGCGAGTCTATCCATATGACTAATCATCTCTGACCTTCCCTACAAAGTGGTGCTAATTTTATCGACCCCGGAGGGAGCGATGATGAATCAGCCCCCACCCAACCAGGGATTGAACTCGCGATCTTCCGATTGTGAGCTGCTCGCTCTAACGCTGAGCCACCCAGCCGGACAGAAACAGGATTATGGACAGGGTTAGAGGTGTAGTCACAGGTAGGGTGTGTATGTATTCACATTTAATGTGTGTATGTATTCACATATATTTTGGCTCTTGAAATATTAGTTTTTTACCGAATTCGGGAAAAAAATATTTTCTTGTTACTTTGATTGCGAACCCCAGGGTTATAGACAGAGGGCTAGGGTTATGGGTATAGGTTTACGGGTAGGGTTCGATGTGATGGTAGGGTTTTGTGTAGGGTTAGAGATAGAGGGTTAGGGGTATAGGTTTACGGGTAGGGTAGGGTTCGATATCGGGGGACTACTGCTGCCCTGCTTTGTCTACTGTGGTGCAGTTCTCACGGCAGTATCTAATTGTAAAGCAGAGCCGACACAAGGTTGCAGGGGGTTCGTCTTTTAATCCTTTTCTCCCATCCGCACCTGTCCCCAGCCGTCCCAATCTCGTTCCCGCCAAAAGCCCCTTCTTCCCGCCCGTTCTCCCCTCATATCTCCTCGATTACCCCTCCCCCTTCTCCTGTCATCGTCCCACTAACCCTGCTATTGGTGGGGAGTCCTTCCCCTAACACCATTACATAATCATCATCGCAGACGTGGTACGGACTGAGACCCTGCGTCCATCTGCCGTGACTGGATCGGCGAACTTTCTATTCCAGAACAATGGCCCGTGACCGATAGTTATGTGTTTGTGAGGATGCCCCCTCCCTAGACGGTGCTGGGGCGCGCTCCGACTTGTCGTTCAGAACGACCAAGGTGGCGACCCTCGTGGCTGTAACCACCACGAGACTATTCACAGGTTGGTGGATCACGGCAACGTGGCGAGTGGGGAGGAGTCGTACCCTGGCTCGCCAGAAGGCGGCATAGCGAATGTGGACTCCGTCATCTGTTCCGTCTTCATGGGATAGAGTGCTGCCCCCTCGCGGGCGTGGCGTTTCTCAGGGTGCTCCGATTTCCTCCCACTTGTAAACACTCATCAATTGGCTGATGACACCGTAATATGTGGAGGACCGCAGAGTTTGGGAAATTGTTGGCCCCGGCTCACCGCGCGGCTGCTGCTGCCTTGCTGCTTGTCTATGCTTCTCGCGATTCTGAATCGTCCACCCTCTACGTGACCGAGTAAATGCCTGTGTAGCGGCGGCGCGTTGTAAGTTGAGATTATTAAACTATCATTGTGTATGGTACGGCGCCATCTTCACCGCACCACTCCTGATCCCCATCACGGTCATCATGACGTCAGTGGCAATCTCAGTCGAGTCCTTTCGTCTCGATCTCCATCTCATGCGTGATCTCCTGCTGCTGTGTTGGCGGTAGTGCACAAGCTCACGCAATAACAACGCCACTCGACACGTGCCGTGCCAACAACAACGCCGCGTGTGCTGCGCCGATGATCATCGCCGCCGCGCTCGGCACAGTGGCAACAGGCGGCTGCCGCGCTACGTTGTGGCCAGGGCAGGGCAGCTCGCCTCTATTGCTGCACTGCCATATACTCCAGCGCCTATGCTCATCGCTTGCACAAACACGCACTGACCAGCGCGGTGAAGTATGGTCAGTCTATTGAGAAAGGGCGGGGAGGCTGTTAACGAGGGGTTTCATGAAAAGTGTGGAAGCGTTTTTAATAATTTAGACGAGAACGAATGCTTCCCCTGACTCCGACTCGCTCTGTGTGCTGCTCACCCACCCACTCACTCACCTACTCACCCGCGCACTCATTCACCCACCCACTCACTCTCCTACTCACTCACCAAGCGCTAGCGTCAGGGCTAGGGTTGGGCTAGGGTTATGGCTAGAGTTAAGATCAGGTTAGGGCTCGGGTCAGGATAGGGTTGCGGCGAGGGCTAAGCTAAGGTTAGGGCTAGGCTAGGGTTAGGGATAGGCTAGCGTCAGGGCTAGGGTCAGGGCTAGGGTTAGGCTAATTTAAGGGTTAGGCTAATGTTAGGGCTAGGGTTGGGCTAGGGTTAGACTAAGGTTAGGGCTAGGGTTGGGGTTAAGCTCAGTTTAGGCTTTGGCTATGGTATGGTTCACGTTAGGACTAGGGTTAAGCTAGGGATAGAGTTAAGAGTAGGGTTAGACTAAGGTTAGGAGTAGGGTTAGGCTAGGGTTAGGCTAGGGTTAGGGTTAGACTCGGGTTAGACTAGGGTTGGGGTTAGGCTAGCGTTAGGATTAGGAGTAGGGGTAGGCTAGGGTTAGGCTAGGGTTAGACTAAGGTTAGGAGTATGGTTAGACTAAGGTTAGGAGTAGGGTTAGGCTAAGGTTAGGAATAGGGTTAGACTAGGGTTAGGAGTAGGGTTAGGCTAGGGTTAGGAGCATGGTTAGACTAAGGTTAGGAGTAAGGTTAGGCTAGGGTTAGGAATAGAATAAGGCTAGGGTTAGGAGTAGGGTTAGACTAGGGTTAGGAGTAGGGTTAGACTAGGGTTAGGAGTAGGGTTAGACTAGGGTTAGGAGTATGGTTAGACTAAGGTTAGGAGTAAGGTTAGACTAGGGTTAGACTAGGGTTAGGAGTAGGGTTAGACTAGGGTTAGGAGTAGGGTTAGGCTCGGGTTGGGGTCTTGTTAACCGTTGACGGGCGGATGAGGAGGGATGAGGAGGGATGAGGAGGGATGAGGGGGTGAGAGAGATGAAGGAAGAATATTAACGACGCGCCGCGTCCTCGCGAGTGAATGCCGGCGCGAGGTCATTAACAATTAACAGGGGCACGGCGCGGGGGATGGGGGAGCGGTTTGATTTTAATGAGCGGTCCTTTTGAAGCCGCGAGCTTTGCTTTGAAGAGAGAAAGCGCCGAGGCGCCATTGATTCCGTGGCGGTGGGGTGGGGGTCGTAGGGGGGGGGGGCTGCCCCCGGTCCCCATTGCAGCAGCAGCGGGACACTGGGGGGCCTCATGGGCGAACACAGCCCGCGACTCGCGCGGCAAGGGGTTGAGGTGAGGTAATTTAGAGGGCAGTTGCGGGGGGGGGCTCTTAGCCCCCCCTCAGTGTGATAGCTCCGGGATAGGGGGACTGCCCCCCGCCCTCTCCGCGTTGCGTCACCGCGCGGTCACGTGACGCGCCCGCTGTGCTGCGTGACTTGCCACGTGCGAGGCGTGCTACGTCACGTGCGCTTCTATGACGCGTCCTATGTGATGCGTGCTCCGTGCAGTAATATGTGATGCATGCTGAGTGCGATGTGATGCGTGTTGTGTGCTTTGTGCCATGGGCTGTATGCAGGCTGTGTTCTGTATGCGTGCTATGTGCTGTGTGTGCGCCATGTGCAGTGTGCGAGCTGCATGCATGATGTGTGCTACGTGTTACGTGCTGTATGCTTTGTGTGTTATACGTCGTGTGCTGTGTACTGGGTTCCGTGAGAGACGACTGCGGGGCGAGACAATGGGGGGAGGTGGAAGAGAACTGAGAGAGAGCAGCAGAGAGCGGTGGGGGGGGGGGGCTGTTGATGAGCCCCCCTTGCCCCGAGTTCCTCTCCCTTGCCCCCCCCCCCCCGCGCCCCTCTCCCAGCGAGATGAAGGGGGCCGCGCAGCCCCGGGAGGGAGAGGGACCTCAAAAGGCGACGCGCACCCCCTCCAGCCAATGTGGCGATGTTCTGTGGGTCTCTCGGTAAAGTCACGGAGATAGATTAAAAGAAAATAACAAACAACTCGAGTTTTTTGTTATTTCTCTAGTTTTTTGTTATGAAAATGATTGCCTGCAGCCACGAAAGCTTGAGGTCAATGTGGTGATGATGATGATGTGGCTGTGATGATGTAATGGTTGTGGTGAGAATGTGGTTGTGATGCAATCACTCTAATGTCGATGCCAAGGGTTATGATACAGAACACGGTGGTTACTGGAGGTGATGGTGATTATGGCGATGGTCACGGTTACGATGATGTTCATGATGATGGTGATGACGTCGATGGTGATTCGCTGGATGCGATGTTTGATGTTCACGGTGGTGGTGACGACGATGGTGGTGCAAAGAGTTGTTTTACAGCGAGTGGGCTGCCCCCCCCCGTCACGTGATGATGAATGAGGCTGTGATGAGTCCAATTACCGCGGCCTCCCCACGTGGCCCGGGGGGGGGGGGCTGCGGTCACCACCGCGTGCCCGGCCCGAGCCCCACTCACCCGCCCCACTCACCCGCCCCACTCACCCGCCCCTGCCTCTCAACCAGCCCCACTCACCCGCCCCACTCACCCGCTCACTCACCCGCCCCTGCCTCTCAACCAGCGCCACTCACCCGCCCCACTCACCCGCCCACTCACCCGCCCCACTCACCCGCTCACTCACCCGCCCACTCACCCGCCCCACTCACCCGCCCCACTCACCCGCCCCTGCCTCTCAACCAGCGCCACTCACCCGCCCCACTCACCCGCCCCACTCACCCGCCCACTCACCCGCCCCACTCACCCGCCCCACTCACCCGCCCACTCACCCGCCCCACTCACCCGCCCCACTCACCCGCCCCACTCACCCGCCCCTGCCTCTCACCCAGCGCCACGGCTCGTCGCAGGGGGGAGACCTTCCTCCAGGAGCGGATTGACCATGGCTCATGATGATGTCGATCTTCTCATCTCTCTCCGCCGCGCGCGTTCTCTAAATCCACGTGCCCCTCTTCCTGGAGCTCGGTGCAGTCCGGCAGGCGCCACCTCTCCACGCCTGGGTGGGCGCTGCCCAGATCGTGCTCCACATTCGTGGGTTTCTGCTGGGACCGCGTCTCCGATCCGTGGCGGAGCAAATGCTCCGCGCAGAACTGCGTTTTGTGTTTAGTTTTCTGTCCTTACCCCGCCCCACCGATTAGCACGGGTGGCTACGTACGGCGCGAAAGAAGTTCAACATACTTATTAACCGCGGTTTTCACCGTCAAATAAAATAATAACAATTCCCCAAAACACATTTCTTTTCTCCAAGCTCTTGAAATAACCTTGAGCAATTCAAGAAACATGTTTCCTCATCTGCAACATATCTGATGGTGCTGTTTGTTGCTGGCCGCTTCACGTTTTGGGTCTCTGGGCCCTGCGCCAATCCTGGGGCGCCCCCTGGCGGTTAGCGTTGGGACCACGCGTGCGCCTCTTCCCAGAAGACTCTACCCACACAGGAAGACTCTACCCCCACAGGAAGACTCTACCATCACAGGAAGATTCTACCATCACAGGACGACTCTACCATCACAGGAAGACTCTACCGCCACTGGAAGACTCTACCCCCACAGGAAGACGCTACCAACACAGGAAGAGTCTACCATAACAGGAAGATTCTACCATCACAGGAAGAGTCTACCATCATAGGAAGACTCTACCATCACAGGAAGATTCTACCATAACAGGAAGACTCTACCATAACAGGAAGACTCTACCATAACAGGAAGACTCTACCATCACAGGAAGACTCTACCATCACAGGAAGACTCTACCATCACAGGAAGAGTCTACCATTACAGGAAGACTCTACCATCACAGGAAGATTCTACCATAACAGGAAGACTCTACCATAACAGGAAGACTCTACCATAACAGGAAGACTCTACCATAACAGGAAGACTCTACCATCACAGGAAGACTCTACCATCACAGGAAGACTCTACCATGACAGAAAGACTCTACCATCACAGGAAGACTCTACCATCACAGGAAGACTCTACCATCACAGGAAGACTCTACCATCACAGGAAGACTCTACCATCACAGGAAGACTCTACCTCCACAGGAAGACTCTACCATTACAGGAAGACTCTACCATCACAGGAAGACTCTACCATAACAGGAAGACTCTACCATCACAGGAAGACTCTACCATCACAGGAAGACTCTACCATCACAGGAAGACTCTACCATCACAGGAAGACTCTACCATCACAGGAAGACTCTACCATCACAGGAAGACTCTACCTCCACAGGAAGACTCTACCATTACAGGAAGACTCTACCATCACAGGAAGACTCTACCATAACAGGAAGACTCTACCATCACAGGAAGACTCTACCATCACAGGAAGACTCTACCATCACAGGAAGACTCTACCATCACAGGAAGACTCTACCATCACAGGAAGATCGCTTCCCTGGTTTCCCGCGTGGAGAGCGACGCTGCCATTGCGAACCGCGACTGTACGGGGTCACGTGATGTACGCAAAGGACTCACGCGTGTGTAGTAGGTGTGTGAGTAGTAGGTGTGTGTGTAGTAGGTGTGTGTGTAGTAGGTGTGTGTGTGTAGTAGGTGTGTGTGTAGTAGGTGTGTGTGTGTAGTAGGTGTGTGAGTAGTAGGTGTGTGTGAGTAGTAGGTGTGTGTGAGTAGTAGGTGTGTGTGTGAGTAGTAGGAGTGTGTGTGTGTAGTAGGTGTGTGAGTAGTAGGTGTGTGTGTGTAGTAGGTGTGTGTGTGTGTAGGTGTGTGTGTAGTAGGTGTGTGTGAGTAGTAGGTGTGTGTGTAGTAGGTGTGTGTGTGTAGTAGGTGTGTGAGTAGTAGGTGTGTGTTAGTAGTAGGAGTGTGTGAGTAGTAGGTGTGTGTGTGTAGTAGGTGTGTGTGAGTAGTAGGTGTGTGTGAGTAGTAGGTGTGTGTGTGTAGTAGGTGTGTGTGAGTAGTAGGTGTGTGTGTGTAGTAGGTGTGTGTGAGTAGTAGGTGTGTATGTAGTAGGTGTGTGTGTGTAGTAGGTGTGTGTGTGTAGTAGGTGTGTGTGTAGTAGGTGTGTGTGTGTAGTAGGTGTGTGTGTAGTAGGTGTGTGTGTGTGTAGTAGGTGTGTGAGTAGTAGGTGTGTGTGTGTAGTAGGTGTGTGTGAGTAGTAGGTGTGTGTGTGTAGTAGGTGTGTGTGTGTAGTAGGTGTGTGTGTGTAGTAGGTGTGTGTGTAGTAGGTGTGTGTGTGTAGTAGGTGTGTGAGTAGTAGGTGTGTGTGTGTAGTAGGTGTGTGTGTGAGTAGTAGGAGTGTGTGTGTGTAGTAGGTGTGTGTGAGTAGTAGGTGTGTGTGTGTAGTAGGTGTGTGTGAGTAGTAGGTGTGTGTCAAGTAGGTGTGTGAGTAGTAGGTGTGTGTGAGTAGTAGGTGTGTGTCAAGTAGGTGTGTGAGTAGTAGGTGTGTGTGTGTAGTAGGTGTGTGTGAGTAGTAGGTGTGTGTGTGTAGTAGGTGTGTGTGTGTAGTAGGTGTGTGTGTAGTAGGTGTGTGTGTGTAGTAGGTGTGTGAGTAGTAGGTGTGTGTGTGTAGTAGGTGTGTGTGTGAGTAGTAGGAGTGTGTGTGTGTAGTAGGTGTGTGTGAGTAGTAGGTGTGTGTCAAGTAGGTGTGTGAGTAGTAGGTGTGTGTGTAGTAGGTGTGTGTGAGTAGTAGGTGTGTGTCAAGTAGGTGTGTGTGAGTAGTAGGTGTGTGTGTGTAGTAGGTGTGTGTGTGTGTAGTAGTAGGTGTGTGTGTGTGTAGCAGGTGTGTGTAGTAGGTGTGTGTGTGTAGTAGGTGTGTGTGTTGTAGGTGTGTGTGTGTAGTCGGTGTGTGTGAGTAGTAGGTGTAGTAGGTGTGTGTGAGTAGTAGGAGTGTGTGTGGTAGGTGTGTGTGTGTAGTAGGTGTGTGTGTAGTAGTAGGTGTGTGTGTAGTAGTAGGTGTGTGTACGGTAGGGGGCACTGGTTGCGCATCAGCCAGTCATCTCGGTCAACTGGGTCTGCCCCGTGACCTCCTGCCAGCGGGCGTTCGACACTTCACGTGGCCTCAAGGTGCACATGGCCTGGCACAAGCGTCGTGGTGACGTCACCGCCACTTAGTGGCGAATAGCGGTTGTTGTTGTTGTAGGTGTGTGTGTAGTAGTAGGTGTGCGCACATAGCCTGGCACAAGCGCCGCGTGGTGGTCACCTCACCACCACTTAGTGGCGAATGGCCATTGTGTGTCGCTGTACACGTGTGTCACTGTGTGTGTCGCTGTGCACGTGTGTCACTGTGTGTGTCGCTGTGTGTGTCTGTGTTGTATGGCTATAGAACCGTGAAAGCGTCAGACGAGGAGGGCACCGCGGTGCCGGGGCTCACGATCGTGACTTGTTTTGATTGCACGCCAGGCGCCTCATCTCGACTCGTCAGAGAGCACCCCCAGTGGCAGCTCTCCCTGTGGGATCGAGGTGACTCGGCACCTGGTCTGTAAAGGGGCATCAGTCTGCCAGTAGGGGGCGCTGCTTGCTGCTGCTGCTTGCCGCTGTGGGATCCCAGTTGAGTGATTTGCGGTGTAATTTTCGACTTTGGAAAATTGTGACCGTGACGCTGGCACACGAGGTGGCGTATCTCTTGCGAATGACACTGACTGATCTTAATCGCCCACTGTAATATCACGGTGAATGCACCCACCGCAGTAATGACCATGGCGGCCGCAGGAGTCGAACCCTGAGCCTCTGCAACGAGACTGCTCCTCGCACGCCGAGAGGAGCTGGAGTTGAAGGACGTTGGCATCGACAGCACTGACCATGATGACTTCTTGACCTTGAGTGCGTGTTGTGTAGACATGCTGGGTACATTTAGACGTACAACTTTCGTGACTGCAGGAATTCATATTCTTGGTTCTTTCGGTAAAGTCGCGTAGATAGAAAACTAACATTTAAATCACGAAGCCCACGACGACGTTTCCATCTCCACCTGATTGTGTTGCGGTCGGAACGTCGTGGGGTTTTTGCTTTTAATTGAAATTTTTGTTTTCTGTCGGCGTGACTTTACCGAAAGAACCAAGAATATGTTGTGTACATGTGTTATGCACGTGTCGGCGTGTGTACGTTTGTCGTGGTGAACGCGTTGTGCCACTGTGTGTTGCAGCGCGTGTCGTGGGTCCGGGGCTGTGAGTGGCACCTGCCCACTGGACTCCTGAAAATACGCAGAGGAGACGAGGAGGAGGAGACGGGGATGATGGATGAAGAGCCAGCCCCCACGTCAGTGTCACGAGTCTTGGTTGGGGGGGGGGGTCACACAGCGTGAAATCATCCGTCCACATCGGTCTGATTAAACAATCGTGCGGTTCTGTGTCACTACACTGCTTCATGGAGGATTCTGCAGTCTCCGTCTTACCATGCAGCAGTCCGCCTAACTGCTGCGCACGAGACGATCTCATCGCTCCATCTTAGCAGTGAACGTTCTCTCGGGCACGTTCCCACCTTTGGCTACCACTCCATCATGAGTCTCGGCCACTGGCCGTCGTCCCTTCTACCCACGACACATTCTGCCCAATCCCCAATCACTTCTCTTCACAGTCACCTCGATGTTTTGACGTGCGTGTGTGTCCTCCAAACCGCGTGTTCCCTTCCCGTCTCTTTTTTTTGCCCATTCTTCAGGTCGTGTTCCGTTTTTTTTTCTCGGTGTCCATGTTTGTGATCCAGCTGTCGTTACTGCTCTGATTGAAACCCCTCCTGTTGGTGCATACTGCTGCGCTGCGTTTGTGCATACTGCTGCGCTGTTGTCGAGTTCGACCTCTCTGCCTTATTTTCTCGTGGTGCTGGCCTGCTTTCACGCGCACACGGCAGGTTACCACCATCGCATTAAGCGAGCGAGCCTGACTGCTGATGAGACAATGAAAGTCGAAACCGATTGCCTGCCGGCGGTGAGAGGGCGAGGGATTGGGGACTAATGGGAGCTGTGCTGTGTGTCCCTGCAGCGCGTCACCTGCCGGCTCGATCCGCGCCATCGATCGCGGCACCGTCCACCAGATCTGCTCGGGGCAGGTGGTGCTCACCCTCGCCACGGCCGTTAAGGAGCTGGTGGAGAACAGCCTGGATGCCGGTGCCACCTCCATCGGTGAGCGGCTCCCGCGGGAGGGTATCCAACTTCAGGGGCGCATGCTCCTGCTGGGCGCCGACCACAGCCTCATTGATTAGTTGGCTGTGGAGCTCGCCGATTGGTTGAGTGTGGAGCGCGCTGATTGGCTGGCCTGTGCGTGGTGTACGTCCTCTGTAGAGGTGCGCCTCAAGGAGCATGGAGCGGAGGTGGTGGAGGTGAGTGACAACGGCTCTGGGGTGGACGAGGACAACTTCCAGGGACTGAGTACGGCACTCCCTCACCCACTTGCGCACCGTGCTCACCCTCTCGCTCACCATGTTCACCTGCCCATCCCAACGTGCTTACCCGCTCGCTCACCGTCCGCGTGGGCTACCCGGGGGACCTGTGTGTGTGCCGCGTGCAGCGTTGAAGCACCACACCTCCAAGCTGCAGGTCTTCTCGGATCTCGCCTCGGTTGAGACGTTCGGCTTCCGTGGCGAGGCGCTCAGCTCGCTGTGTGCACTCAGGTGCGCTCGTGTGTAGGCGCTTGTGTGTCTTTGTATGTACGTATGTTGAACTTCTTTTGCACCGTACGTAGCCAACCATGCTAATCAGTGGTGCAGGGAGTGGGAGTACAGCGGTTAGCACACTGCGCTACAAACCTGATGAAACGAATTTGTTTTACAATCACAGTCCAACAATAGTGACGATTATTTGAACCAGTCCTGGGCCTCCCATAGGTTGATTCAGGGTTAAATGGGACTTGACTTGACTGGTACGAGCAAGCGGTGTCGCAATCGACCTGTGCAGAGGAGGCTCTCGTGATGGACGCTACGCGACAATTGGAGGCAATCTCCTTCCAACCCGAGTTGGATTCCTTGCACAAACCAATGAGCGCCACAGACACCAGTGGAAAGCGGACAAGCGGCGCTAACAGCAATGAGCGGAATGCAAATGGGGAGCACGGGTGGTGCATCTGCCGGTCATCTCAGTCAACGAAAAACACCTGGATTTGTACCGTAACCTCCATCTAGAGAGGCTTCCACACATCGCGTGATGGCCTTAAAGTGCACCTAGCCTGGCACAAGTGCCGTGGTGATGTCCCCACCACTTAGTGGTGACTGGTGACTGTTGTTACTGCGGTTGAGTGCGTTTCTGTGTGTGTGGCACACGCGTTGCATGATCTCACTCCTCTGTGCCCCTGGCCCCCGCGGGGAGCAGTGAGCTGAGCGTGGTGACGTGTGCGCGTGCTGCGAGCGTGGGCACTCGCCTCGTGTTCGACCGGGAGGGGCACGTGGCACAGCGCTGTGCAGTGGCGCGTACGCCCGGCACCACCGTGACGCTGGCACACCTCTTCTCCTGCCTGCCCGTCCGTCACAAGGAGTTCCTGCGCTCCCTCAAGAAGGTGCCACCACCCCTTCCCGGCCCCCCCCCCATGCCGCTTCCCCAACATCACGTGGTCCTGACCACGGCACCCCCTCGGGTTTGCCGTGCCGGCCTTAACGGGCGCTCGCTAGCAGCACTCGCCCTGACAGCCTGTATACAGGGGACCTTTGTTTGCGTGTGGGACTTGTGCAGGAGTTTTCCAAGATGGTGCACGTGCTGCAGGCGTACTGCGTCATGGCGGCCGGGGTGCGCATCGCCTGCTCCAACCAGAGTGGCGCTGGAGGCAAGCGCAGCGTCGTGCTCGCCACGGCGGGAGCTCCCACCGTGCGGGAGAACATCGCCGCCGTGTTCGGTGCCAAGCAGGTGCTCCCTCCCTCCCTCGCTCAGTGGTCCTCTGTGTAACGGCGTTGCCAGTAGCATCCTGGCAGTAATCTCACCAGCTGGCTACTCTCCACCACTGCCCAGGGTCACGGTCATGGCGCTTGTGACTGTGTGTTCTGTCGCTGCTGCTGCTGCTGCTGCTGCTTTCACAGCTGCAGACGCTGCTGCCGCTGCAGCAGAGCACACCCAGCCCCGAGCTGTACGAGGAGTTCGGCCTCCACACCGGGGAGCTTGCCACCACATTCCAGTGAGCACCACTCACCAGAAACACTCTCTAGCAGCACTCACAATCACTACTCACTCGCGCCACTCATCAGTGCTACAAAACAACAACAGCAGCCGCAGCAATAGCTATTTGTGTGTGTTGAGCATCCAAGTTCAATTGCATCTCGTTCCGTGTCAGTAGCGCTGTGCAGCCTTAAAAAGTAAAATGCACAATAGGTGACGTTTCAGGAAATGGCCCTTCTTCACGGCAGAGAGAAGGGCCATTGCCTGAAACGTCGCCTATTGAGTGTTTTCCGTTGAAGGCCACACACACACTCGGTGTTGTTGTTAAGCACAGAACAAGTTGATATTTGTGTTGATTGTACTGTCAATGCAGCAGCAGTGTCACCCAACACAATGCCACGTTAAGAGGCTTCAGAAAAAGAACAAATGGAGACGATGGTAGCAGAGGAGATCAGTGCGGGGACACGGGGGAGAGAGAGAGGGAGGCTGCCTGGGGGTTGAATAGTGGTGGCCAATCGTGAGCAGCGGTGGTGGTACCGGTGGGTGGTGAGCGGCGGGGGTGGTTCCTGTGGGTGGTAAGTGGCGGTGGTGGTACCTGTGGGTGGTGAGTGGCGGTGGTGGTACCGGTGGGTGGTGAGCAGCGGGGGTGGTACCGGTGGGTGGTGGTGGTACCTGTGGGTGGTGAATGGCGGTAGTCACTGTGGTGATTGCGCAGGCTGAGCGGGTTTGTGTCGCGGTGCGATCACGGTGCCGGGAGGAGCTCCGCTGACCGGCAATTCCTCTTCGTGAACGGGCGACCCTGCGACCTGGCCAAGGTCATTCCCCTCCCACGATGCACGCTTTGTAAACACGGCACACACAGCACACACTTCACACGCTTCACACGCAGCACACACAGCACACAATTCACACGCTTCACACGCAGCACACACAGCACACAATTCACACGCTTCACACGCAGCACACACAGGATACGCAGCAGCCCTGGCACGCGCGGCACACAGGGTGACGCTGTGTTCATATACATGTGCGCACAGGTGAGCAAGCTGGTGAACGAGGTGTACCACTCGTACAACCGCCACCAGTACCCCTTCCTCGTTCTCAACATCGTCTCCTCAACCGGTGAGGGCACGTAGTTGCGCGTACTCCGTTTGGTCGCTCGCAGGGACACGGTGATCAGGGACGCAAACGCCCCCTTTGCCCTGTACCAAGCACTTTGTAGGGAGCGGTGGTGCAGCCAACACCAGGGAAGATTTTCTGAACTGGTCCTGGGCCTCCCCTCAGTCAATTCGGCACCGGGTGACCCATGTTCGTGTGCGTGCGCGCAGACCTAGTGGACGTGAACGTGACGCCCGACAAGAGGCTCGTCCTGCTGCAAGAGGAGCGCCTGCTCCTGGCTGTCGTCAAGGCGACGCTCACGAGCCTCTACGAGCCCACGCTAAATCAGCTGCCCATCAACACAACCCCCCGCCCGGGGCGCCCGGGTGAGGAACCCCTGCACGGAGTGGGGGGAAGAACCACACAGAGTCGTAGGGCTTTTTTCAAGAGGGTCCTACATTCGGTTTTTATTTTAAGATGTCTACAAGTGGGAGGAAACCAGAGCACCCAGAGAAAACCCATACCTGCAACGGAGCGTCACTGTATCCCCGTACAGATGGAAACAGATGATGATTAGTTCACTTGCTGTGCTGCCTTCTGAGGAGTTAGGGTATGGCACCTTGCTGCCCATGCGAAAGGCGTTTCACAATATTTGTGTGGTGATCCACTAACCCTCGCTGCTGCCTCCACAGCACTGGATCACGAGCATGTACCACCACTGCCCCTTAACCCCACTCCTCGGGACCCCCTCCCCTGGCACCCCCCAGCCGGGACCGGCATTTGCTAACCGGCCAGGCGTGTTGTTGTGCCTGCGCTTGCAGTCTCCAGTGCCCCGCGTTCCACGGGAGGAGGGCCCGATAGGCCCCCGAAGGCCCCCGACGCTGGCAAGGCCCGAGCATTCTCCGGCCTGGGCAGGGCCTTCGGCTTTCGGCCATCGCTGGGATTTGGGCGCGGCTCCAGTGATGCGGCCCAGCCCTCGCCGACCAGCCCCGAGGATTGTGGGAGTTTCTCCCAGGATTGTGGGAAGGAAGCACCGGGGGACGGCTCACAGAGCGACGCAGGAGCGCAGGAGGAGGAGGAGGCTGCTGCCGAGGGTTCGGTCGACGACGGTTCTGCTCCTCTGTTGCGGTGCGATTCTCCCCGTGTTGGCGGGTGCGGTGAGGTTGGAGGTGCCGCACGCGGTGAGGACCAGTGTTTGGGGGCAGTGTCGGTGGAAAAGGTGGTGAAGGAGGTGCGAGGGGGCAGCCCAAGAATCCCGTCTGTGCCGGCGCCCACCTCCGTCGGCCTCGGGGTCCTGGATCGCTTCCACCGCGAGCCGTGCCGAACCCAGCGGCCCGGCTCCGTGGTGTCGGTGCCGCTCAGCTCCGGGACGCCCAAGCGGCGCAGGGACATGGCGACTGTGCAGCTCGGCGGGCCCGCTGGGCGCAATCGCAAGGTCCGCATGGAGGAGGAGGCAGAGGAGGCCACCGCGCAAGGTGCCGCCGCGTCCCAATGGCTGCACGTCACCACGTCACCACGTCACCACGTCACCACGTCACCACGTCGTGTGTCTCCGTGCGCGTGTTCACCATATGTTTAAGCGTGCGTGATGCATGTCGTGCGTGCCATTTGTCGTGCGTGGGACATGTCGCGCGTGCTGTGTGTCCCATACAGCGGAGGGGCCCGGTTGCACGGTGGAAGCGGCGCTCACGGCGCCGGCGGACGGGGCCTGTACGGTGGACGTCGCCATGCGGGTGGTGCGCCGGGAGGTGCCGGTGCCGTTCTCGCTCACGCGGCTCCGGGCGCGGGCGCGCCGCGCCATAGGGGGCACGGACTCCCCCACGGGGGCCGTGGACCCCCCCGGGGGGTGCAGGTTCCGCGCCAAGATCAGCCCCTCCGACAATCGCGCGGCCGAGGAGGAACTCCAAAAGAAGTTCCAGTGAGAGCCACGACGGCAAAATGCAACAAAACACCACGGGGCGCATGTGTGTGTGTGCGCGTCACACACACACGGTAGTGGAGCGGTTAGCGTGCTGCACTTCAAATCTGGCGACTTGGGTTCGATTCCCGCTCACGGCCAACACCAGTAACGATTATCAGAACCGGTCCTGGGCATCCTCTCGGTCGACTCAAAATGAGTACCTGGTGCGATGTGTAAACATTGCCACTAGGGAGACAAAGGCGGCCGGGCGTGGTGTTGGCCACCCACCCCCTCGTGTGCCGTCCGGGCCTTCATAAGTGCTCGCTAACAGCACTTGCCCCAACAGTCTGTTACAGGCTATACGGGGGATCTTTTTTTTGTGTGCGCATCAGTAAGCGCGTGTGTCTGTGTGCATGGGTCAGTAAGCACATGTTCGCGCACATGGAGGTCGTGGGCCAGTTCAACCTGGGCTTTGTGGTGGCGCGCCTGGGCCCCGACCTCTTCATCGTGGACCAGCACGCGTCGGACGAGAAGTACAACTATGAGACGCTACGCCGGGACAGTGCCACTCTGCATGGACAGCGTCTCATTGCGTGAGTACCGCACGCACGAACCCCATGCGCGTGCACGAGCAGGGCTTACGGTGTGTCTGCGTTGATTTTGTGTAACCAGGGGCAAACTCAAGAGAGCGGTGTAGGAGTCTCATTTGTAAGAGTGACCTGGGTCACCAAAATATAAAAGCAAAACAAAGTGCAGCAATGAAGCAAATAGAAATCGGCACAAAAACAACCAAATAGGATGGGTGTGGTGTGTGTGATGCATCAGAAATGCAAACGAGCAGCACTCTGGGGTGTCAAACTAATTCCCCAAACACAGATTTCACTTTTAATGTGTATGTGCGCACATATATATGTGCACGTGTGTGCATGCATGCGTCTGGTCTGTATGTCTCTGCGTGGCCGTGCTCGCGTTTAAGCGTGGCCGTGTGTGTTTGTCTCTAGGCCCCTGAAGTTGCCTCTCACGGCCGTGGGGGAGCTCGTTCTCATGGAGAACCTCGACATCTTCAGGAAAAACGGGTTCGACTTCATAATCGACGAGCAAGGTACCCCGCCCCACCGCACACCGCTGCCGCCCTACAACCCTCACCCCACTGTACGTAATTCGGCAAACATCAAACGCGTGACGTCCTCGGTGCCGTCGGTGACTCCGCGAGTTGCCGTTGTTGCCGTCGCAGCCCCAGCGACGGAGCGCGTGCGCCTCACCACACTGCCCGTGCAGCGCGGCTGGATGTTCGGCGTGAGCGACGTGGAGGAGCTCGTTTTCCTGCTGAGCGACCGCCCCGGCGTCATGTGTCGGCCATCGCGCGTGCAGCAGATGCTCGCCTCCAAGGCGTGCCGCAAGTCGGTGAGGAGCCGCGCCTCTGCCGTGTCTCGGTCCTCTCGTTCTTTTTCTAATTGTATAATCACTTGTTTATCTACACTGAGTCCGAGGACTCTTCCTTCAGGAGGGTCCTGCAATGGGTTTTTATTTTAAGATGTTTTCAGTCATTGAGTGTTTATCATAGAAGTGGGAGGAAACTGGAGCACCTGGAGAATTTAGCCATGACTTTCGCAACTCAGTATCCGCTTCTGGACCGGTGACCGGTGTTTGCTCGTGTGTGTCAGGTGATGATCGGCACGGCGCTCAACGCTACTGAGATGCGGCGGTTGCTGCTACACATGGGAGAGATGGAGCAGCCGTGGAGCTGCCCGCACGGCCGGCCCACCATGCGCCACCTCATCAACCTTGACCTCCTGACGGGGCCCGGCGGCCGCGACGGTCCGCAGCTACAGCAGCAGCAGCGTCGTCATCATCAGCACGCAGCAGCAGCATCAGCAGTAGGACCATCAGACGGGCAGGAAAACGCAGATATCTGAGCCAGCACAGTGATGTTGATTGTGGTGCCTGGACAGAGAGACTCGAGGTCCTAATGCTGCACTGGGCCAGTGGCCGCCGACTCGGGGCCGTGGAACGACCGGTGAAGGTTCCTCGAGGCCCGCACAAAGTGGATTGCGGAACTGAGCCAGATGCTACGATTATTTGAAACAAAATGGCGGATTCTATCACTCGATACAGAATATTAGTTCGCGTCCCGTGGAGAATGTCAGTCACAATATGAACAAGCAGACGATCCACATCCTTCCCATGACGTGCATTTATATTCGTGTGTAGCGGTGGATCTTACTCCATGGCGCTCCGCAGTTTAGAGGTTGTGTTAGGTAACGGGTTAGAGGAAGTGTTGAGGATAGAGTTGGACTCAGAGATAGTGTTAAGGCTAGGGGGTTAGGGATAGGTTTGGGCATGGCTATGATCAAGGACAGTGTTGGGGTTCGGGATAGTGGTGGAGAATTTGGAGCACGGGTTCCTAGCGATGGAGGAACAGAAAAGTGCAAAATGAGTTTTAATCAACGCGAGTTATAAGGGGGTGAGGGGCTCCAGGTGAAGGGCTGGGACTGGGAAACGGTTCGAGGTGGCACTGCTCACTGACCATGTGCAGAGAACACGAATAATTTTCGTGCTCACGTTGGTGTTTATGCGGTTCATTGTGTTACTGTTGTGTTGGCTACGATTTGTGGATCTCACGTTGACCATACGTTGACGTGTGGCCAGTTGCACAAAACATTTTAAACGTGCCGTTTATATCGACTTAGTTTGGAAACTGCCAATTATTTTCCAGTGAGTTGTTTCTGTGTGACCAGAGCTGGCTGACATGAAACGGTTTGTTTACACCAAGTGACTCGACAGCCTGGGACCAACCACAAGTTTTGACCCAGTGGTAGGGTTGCCACCTTGTACACGGAGCAAACCCCAACACGTGGCGCAGTCAGCCTAGGTCTATATCAGAACCACTGTGCAGTCCACTGTAATAAAGTTCAAGAGTCACCAGCTCCAGATCTCGGTTCCAATTCAATCCCTGCCCCCCCTACCCCCGAAGACAGCAGACATCGATTCCTGAAGTGTACCGAGTCCAACCCGGATGGGTGGTGACCTCAGCTATGTGACTGCACAAGGCGCTCAGGGGAACTAATCCAGAAGCTGAGGCTAGGGTTGGTGAATCATGGAAGGTCAGGAGTCTTGCTGCCTGAATGAGTGTCTCCTGACTCTCACGGGACTTCTCCAGGCACTCCCCGTACCTCTCCCCCTGGAGGTGGAGGAGTTGACAGGTCAACACGCTGCCGTAGAATTTGTGACGTACCACAGTCTTCTCACGGAGACACGGGAAACCACAGACAAGCAGGAAGGCAGAACAGGCGCCAACAATTGCCCAAGCTCTCGTCCAGTTTTGGGAAATGTGGCCATCTTCATTAATAAGTGCGATATAGGCTGGTGAACAGAGTGGAACAACGTGGACGTCCAGTATAAATACCTCATTTGAGATCCAAACATCGCACCTCAACGGTTTGACATTCCTCCTTACAGGCTGATGCTGCACCACATCTCCATAAATGATAAATGTAAGACAAGCTACAGTCATGTCATTGTTGCCATGCAACCCAAACTATGAAACTTCGAGTAAACCCACAGAGATATATTAGAGACTAGCGGGAAGTACCCGGTGTTGCCCGGGCGAAAAAGACACACATCGACTTACACTCACATAGACATCAACCCACACACACAAACACATCGACTTACACTCACATAGACATCAACCCACACACACAAACACATCGACTTACACGCACACATGGACTCACACATGGACTTACACACACACATAGACTTACACAACAACAACCGCAATTCGCCACTAAGTGGCAGTGACGACGCTTGTGCCAGGCCATGTGCACCTTGAGGCCACGTGAAGTGTCGAACACCCGCTGGCAGGAGGTCACGGGGCAGACCCAGGTGCCACGGGTCGACTGAGATGACCGAGATCACTGGCTGATGCACCACCTGTGCCCCTTACTGTGCCAACTTGCTGTGCTTTAGCCACCCGACGCTCCGCTCATTGTTGTGAGCGTCGCTCCTCCCCCCTCCATTGTTGTTGGAGGGCGACTGCTTGCAACTGCTCAGTAGCGTCATTCACGAGCCTCCACAGAGGCCGATCTTGACACCGCTGGTACCAGTCATCGGCAAGTCCACTCAGCTCCACATCCTCCTGTACCACATCACTCCATCTCTTCTCAACACACATCGACTCACACACATACATAGACTCGCACACACATCGACCTACACACACCGACTTAAACACACATTGACTAACGCATACATCGACCGACACAGCGACTCACACACATTGACTTACACACACATCGACGTACACATAGTGACTTACACACATCAACTTACAAACACATCGACTCACACAGATTGACTTACAAACACATCGACTCACACAGATTGACTTACACACACATCGACTCACACACACACCGACTTACACAGCGACTCACACACACATCGACTTGCAAACACAGCGACTCACACACACATCGACTTAGACGCACAAACATATATTTTTTCACTGACACATCGACACACATGGACATACACGCATGCAAAGAAATGGACTTACACACTCACATGGACCCCACACACACATCGACTAGCACACACATCGTCTCACACACACATCGACTCAATCCACACCCCCCGAACAGCATGCATGGAGACAATCCAGAGACTGCACAGTTACTGCTGCAGAACGGGCGAAGGAAACACTTCTTTCCTACTAGGATTATGTTTGTGACACGGACCGCGTTGAGTGTCTGTGCATCGCCAGATCATTGCCCATCACCAAGGGGCGTGGGACACTGAGCGGCCTCTCGCGGCTGCAAGGGTCGCCGTGGGAGAGCGATTCCACTCGTGACAGCCGGAATCGACGTAATCGATATATGTACCGGGGAATCGATGAGTGGAATCGGCGCTGTGGCCTGGATACGAATCGGTGGGGCGGGGGGCAAAGGAGACGTCAGCGCGGCCTGGGGAGCCTCGAGCGCAACCACCACAACAACCACCACCACCACCACCAGCAGGGTCACCCACAACTATCACCACAGTCTCAATCATCTCAACCAATACCACAGTCGCGACAGCCACAGCCTCGACCACTGGAGCCACCGCCGCCGTCGCCGGCGCTGCGCGTCTGTGAGAGGCGCCGCCCCGGAACGTCGCCCCGGGCGATGCGGCGCTACACGGCGCGGGCTTAACCCCGCGGGGAGCCGGGGGAGCAGGAGGCCCGCCCGGGCACAGCGATCCCGGCCCCAACTCGCCCGGCCCGGCCCAGGCCTCGGCTCCCATCCGCGGGCCGCGCGGGCCCCGCGATGCCGGGAGGGACGCGGCTCGGGGCGGCGCGGCCCGGGCCCCGCTGCTGAGGGAGCCCGGGGCCCGAGGCGCGGGCAGTGGGGACACAGCGACGGGGTAAAGAGGGGGTGTGGGACACAGAGGGTGTAGAGAGGGGGTAGGGGAGAGAGGGGGTAGAGAGGGGGTGTGGGACACAGACGGGGTAGAGAGGGGGTAGAGAGGGGGTGTGGGACACAGAGGGGGTAGAGAGGGGGTAGGGGAGAGAGGGGGTAGAGAGGGGGTGTGGGACACAGACGGGGTAGAGAGGGGGTAGAGAGGGGGTGTGGGACACAGAGGGGGTAGAGAGGGGGTAGGGGACACAGGGGGTAGAGAGGGGGTAGGGGACACAGAGGGGGTAGAGAGGGGGTAGGGGACACAGAGGGGGTAGAGAGGGGGTAGGGGAGAGAGGGGGTAGAGAGGGGGTGTGGGACACAGGGGGTAGAGAGGGGGTGTGGGACACAGACGGGGTAGAGAGGGGGTAGGGGACACAGGGGGTAGGGGAGAGAGGGGGTAGAGACGGGGTGTGGGACACAGAGGGGGTAGAGAGGGGGTGTGGGACACAGAGGGGGTAGAGAGGGGGTGTGGGACACAGACGGGGTAGAGAGGGGGTAGGGGAGAGAGGGGGTAGAGAGGGGGTGTGGGACACAGAGGGGGTAGAGGGGGGGTAGGGGACACAGGGGGTAGGGGACACAGAGGGGGTAGAGAGGGGGTGTGGGACACAGAGGGGGTAGAGAGGGTGTAGGCGACACAGGGGGTAGGGGACACAGAGGGGGTAGAGAGGGGGTAGGGGACACAGAGGGGGTAGAGAGGGGATAGGGGACACAGAGGGGGTAGAGAGGGGGTAGGGGACACAGAGGGGGTAGGTGACACAGAGGGGGTAGAGAGGGTGTAGGGGACACAGACGGGGTAGAGAGGGGGTAGGGGACACAGAGGGGGTGTGGGACACAGACGGGGTAGAGAGGGGGTAGGGAACAGAGGGGGTAGAGAGGGGATGTGGGACACAGAGGGGGTAGAGAGGGGTAGGGGACACAGAGGGGGTAGAGAGGGGATAGGGGACACAGCGACGGGGTAAAGAGGGGATGTGGGACACAGGGGGTAGAGAGGGTGTAGGCGACACAGGGGGTAGGGGACACAGAGGGGGTAGGGGATGAAGAGGATTGGGGTCAGAGAAGGGGTAGAGCTCTAGGAAAGGGTTGGCATCTATGTACTTTGCGTTTGTTGAAATTATTTTGCACCGTGTGTAGCCGGAGGTGCAATCGATGGTTTGTGTTGAAGCTCGGCATGCGGGGGGAGAGGGGTGTAGTTTAGGTATAGTTAGGGCGGATCAGGGATGGGGAGAGATAGGTGTAAGGGTTGGGGTTATTAGCAGACGGATAGGCGTAGGGGGAGCACGAGAATTGGGGTAGTGTGTAGGGTTGTGGATAGACAATCTTGGGGTGAGGAGCTAACAGCCGATTAACAGAGGGAGTCGGAGCGGTTTCCTGGATAGCGAGTTGTGGAAAAACTCCACATTCATATGGAGGGAGACTGCTGTTGAAGTCGGTCCCCACATGCAGTGGTTTCTACTTTATCGACTCCGGAGGGAGAGATGATGGGCTGAGTCAACTCCCAACAAGCCACCTTAGGGCAAAGCTAACGGGTTGGGGTCAAAGCTAACGGGTTGGGGTCAAAGCTAACGGGTTGGGGTCAAAGCTCGGCCTAATAGAGGGGATGGGGTTAGAGGTTTATGATAGAGGGGATGGGGTTAGAGGTTTATGATAGAGGGGATGGGGTTAGAGGTTTATGATAGAGGGGATGGGGTTAGAGGTTTATGATAGAGGGGATGGGGTTAGAGGTTTATGATAGAGGGGATGGGGTTAGAGGTTTATGATAGAGGGGATGGGGTTAGAGGTTTATGATAGAGGGGATGGGGTTAGAGGTTTATGATAGAGGGGATGGGGTTAGAGGTTTATGATAGAGGGGATGGGGTTAGAGGTTTATGATAGAGGGGATGGGGTTAGAGGTTTATGATAGAGGGGATGGGGTTAGAGGTTTATGATAGAGGGGATGGGGTTAGAGGTTTATGATAGAGGGGATGGGGTTAGAGGTTTATGATAGAGGGGATGGGGTTAGAGGTTTATGATAGAGGGGATGGGGTTAGAGGTTTATGATAGAGGGGATGGGGTTAGAGGTTTATGATAGAGGGGATGGGGTTAGAGGTTTATGATAGAGGGGATGGGGTTAGAGGTTTATGATAGAGGGGATGGGGTTAGAGGTTTATGATAGAGGGGATGGGGTTAGAGGTTTATGATAGAGGGGATGGGGTTAGAGGTTTATGATAGAGGGGATGGGGTTAGAGGTTTATGATAGAGGGGATGGGGTTAGGGGTGAAACGTAGAGGTGTAGGGTGGGATTCGAGGGATAGGTGCTTAGCGGTGAAGCTATCTTTCATGGCTAGGAGTGGAGTTTGGTGTATAGGGTTAAGATATGTGTGTGAAGTGTGTTGTGACACGTGTTGTGCATGTGGGATGTGATGCGTGTGATGCGCCTGTGTGCTGTGTTGATGATGTGTGGTGTGACACGTGTGATGCGCCTGTGTGCTGTGTTGATGATGGTGTGACACGTGTGATGCGCCTGTGTGCTGTGTTGATGATGTGTGGTGTGACACGTGTGATGCGCCTGTGTGCTGTGTTGATGATGTGTGGTGTGACACGTGTGATGCGCCTGTGTGCTGTGTTGATGATGTGTGGTGTGACACGTGTGATGTGCCTGTGTGCTGTGTTGATGATGTGTGGTGTGACACGTGTGATGTGCCTGTGTGCTGTGTTGATGATGGTGTGACACGTGTGATGCGCCTGTGTGCTGTGTTGATGATGTGTGGTGTGATACGTGTGATGCGACTGTGTGCTGTGTTGATGATGTGTGGTGTGACACGTGATGTGCCTGTGTGCTGTGTTGATGATGGTGTGACACGTGTGATGCGCCTGTGTGCTGTGTTGATGATGTGTGGTGTGACACGTGTGATGTGCCTGTGTGCTGTGTTGATGATGGTGTGACACGTGTGATGCGCCTGTGTGCTGTGTTGATGATGTGTGGTGTGACACGTGTGATGTGCCTGTGTGCTGTGTTGATGATGGTGTGACACGTGTGATGTGCCTGTGTGCTGTGTTGATGATGTGCGGTGTGACACGTGTGATGCGCCTGTGTGCTGTGTTGATGATGTGTGGTGTGACACGAGTGATGCGCCTGTGTGCTGTGTTGATGATGTGCGGTGTGACACGAGTGATGCGCCTGTGTGCTGTGTTGATGATGTGCGGTGTGACACGTGTGATGCGCCTGTGTGCTGTGTTGATGATGTGCGGTGTGACACGAGTGATGCGCCTGTGTGCTGTGTTGATGATGTGCGGTGTGACACGTGTGATGTGCCTGTGTGCTGTGTTGATGATGTGTGGTGTGACACGTGTGATGTGCCTGTGTGCTGTGTTGATGTGTGGTGTGACACGTGTGATGTGCCTGTGTGCTGTGTTGATGATGTGTGGTGTGACACGTGTGATGTGCCTGTGTGCTGTGTTGATGATGTGTGGTGTGACACGTGTGATGCGCCTGTGTGCTGTGTTGATGATGTGTGGTGTGACACGTGTGATGCGCCTGTGTGCTGGTTCGCAGGGTTGATGTCGACCGAGCGAGCCGATTGCGGTGAGGTGGCTGGCGAGGTCATGCTGCGCTTCCTGTGCCCCGGCGATGTGGACGCCGTGAAGCAGCTGTGCAGCGACTGGTTCCCCATCGAGTGAGGCGCCAGCACCACCCCCACACACAGCCACGGCCCCCCACACTCACGCGCACACGTGTGTGGGAGCGAGTGTGTGGAGCAGTGAGTGGTGGGTGAGTTTGAGGAGTGGTGCATTGTTCCGTGTATGGCACGAGAAACTGAGTTGCGTTTCCCGCTGACGGCTTACATAAGTGGCATGTGGTACATGGACCTGTCTTGGGTCTCTTCTAGGTCGACTAGTAGCTCGCTGTACGTGTGAGCATCGGCATTGGGGAGACAAAGGCGGCTGGGCTCTGGTGGCCACACCACCCCCTCCTGTGCTCTGTTCCCTCTCGGTTCTCACCGTCGGCATTTGGTCCGCCGGGCCGTGTGTACCTTATTATTATTCTTGGGATCTTTCGGTAAAGTCACGTAGATAGGTTCTTTACCAAAAAATCCAAACAATATGGATTCCTGCAGTCACGAAAGCTTTAAGTCAAGATTTTACATTGGTATTGTTACGCTTGTTTCCAGGAGGGTCCTGCCAGGTTTTCGCAGTAGGGGGCGATATTGCTCCTGTGTCCAATCCCAATTCAGTAGTTTGCAAGTATTTTTTTAGCTTTGCGATGCTTGGCCAATATCAGTTACTCTGTGGATTTGTAGCTATGGGAGGAAACTGGAGTATCCGGATGACATGCATGCAGAAGAGGGGGAGAACCCACACACACCTCCAATTACCACGGTTGGCTACGTATGGTGCTAAAGATGTTCAACATACATATGGACACTACAGAACAGGGAAAACATACGAACCTCACGCACACGCACATTTACACTGCGGAACAGGGAGAACATACAAACTCCATACAAACACAGCAAAGATCCTCTATATAGTCTTTAACAGATTGTTCGGACAAGTGCTGTTAGCAGGCACCGATCAAGGCCTGCATCGCTCACGAGGAGGTGGGTGGACAGCACCATGCCTGGTTATCTTTGTCGCCCTATACCTACTATAATCACCCAGGAATGTCTGTCCTTAACGCTCGTGACGTCACTCCATATCGATCAGCCCCCCTCATTAATAATCATGAACAGGTTATGTCCTCCACATGGACCCCCCCTCCCACATTAATAATAATGAGCCGGTGACGTCACTCCACATGGAGCACCCTCCCCCCTCATTCATAATCATCAGCAGGTGACGTCACTCCACATCGAACAGCCCCCCTCATTAATAATCATAAGGTGACGTCCTCCAAATGGACACCCCCCCCCCCATTCATAATAATTAGCGGGTGACGTCACTCCACATAGGGGGCTGAGGTGTCTCCTCCCCCCTCCTCGACGTCAACTTACAACCCTCGCTACAAAGGCAGAACCCTCACGTCACGTGGTCTCCGCTATTGAGACATCAAAGTAAAAAAGGACGTCATGATGAACAAGGGATTATAACCTTAAAATGAAATAGGTCTGTGTCACCGCGCCCTTACTAATTGCACACGCATTGATGCAATGACTATCACGTCGCGGTCTGCTTTTCGCTTGCAAGTTTCAGATTTACTGCAATACACCCGTCCTTGGACGGGCAAAAGGCGAGTTGCTGATGTTTACAGATTGCACCAGGTACTCATTTGAGACTGAGTCGACGATGGGAGGCCCAGGACTTGTTCAGATAATCGTCACTGGTATTGGTCATGAGCGGGAACTGAATTCGGGTCACAGGATTCGAAGCGCAGCGTGCCAACCTCTACGCTACCTCCCGCGCCCTGCCAGGTACCCGCACTCGTGGTACCAAGACATCACATCGAGCGCACGGTTCTTCTCCCTGGCCGCCACCTACGCCGGCACCATCATTGGCATGATCGTCGCTGAGATCAAGCACCGGACTAAGGTGCACCGTGAGGTGGGTCTGTGATGCCTGCGTCCCCGCATGCCAGCTCTTCCCACGGCCTCGGGAGTTTGCGTACCTGTCAAGTCAGCGAATTAATGCTAGCACACGGTGTGCGCGGGCGCCAAACTCTGGCGTTGTCAATGTTATTGTTTTTATTATTTTAATAGTAATAATTAAAGTATGTAAAGTGCATTTCATCCATAGATCCTAATGCGCCGTGTATGGCAAGCAGAAAATAAACAGAACCACTGTTTTACATCCAAAGCTGGGGGGTAAAGGACAATTTAAAGAGGTGAGTTTTGCTTGTTGACCCAGGAAAGTTCACTTCGCTATGAACCCGACAACCCGAGTTCCATTCCCGCTCATGGCCAACATCGGTCTGAACCGGTCTAGGGCCTCCCCTAGGTCGACTTAGCCTTGTGCAGTGTGTGAACCTAACCACTGCGGAGACGAATATGGCCGGGCATGGTGCTCGTCACGCCACCCCTTCTTATTGGCTTTCATATGTGCTCGCGAATCAGCACTTAGTATGAATTACTTTTATGATTCCGTTTGTTTACCAAGGAAAGCCTCGCCGAGACTCAGAACTCTTATGCATGGGGGTCCCGCCAAGTTTTCACAGTGGTGGGTGTTGTTGTTGCTGTGTCTAATCCCAACTGATAAATTGTATTCAGGTATTTTTTCAGCATCGAGATGTTTTGGCCAATACGAATTACATTGTGTGGTTTTTATTTTAAATATGGGCGTAAACTGGAGAACCAGAAGGAAACCCATGCAGGTTGAGGACCTACAAAAAGGCGCTCAAGTGTGGAATGGAACCCAGGCGCTTGTTGCTGTGAGGCACAAGTGTGACCACCCACATCACCCTGATGTTTGATGTGGGTGAATCCGCATGACTCCGTGTTGTCACTGTGGACAGGATGCAGACGTGCTGGCGTCCAGCTTCCCCAGCGACACGCAGGTCACCTACATCCTCAGCCTGGGCGTCGTCAAGGAGTTCCGCAGCCGGGGAATCGGTAACCATGGCAATGAAACACATGTGCAACACACAAAGCCAAAGATCCCCTTATTACCTTAACAGACTGTTGGGGCAAATGGTGTTAGCGAGCACCTATGACGGCTGGCACGGCACACCTATGAGGGGGTGATGTGGCCGGAACCACACCTGAGGGAGAACACAAACTTCTCGCAGAACTGCACACAGAACTGCACCTGGGTCTGGAGTTGAACCCAGGTACCCTTGCTGAGAGTGTTAGCACAGCGCTGCCACCTCCCTGCCGCTTAGTCCCGAGAGCCCGAGCAGTTCACACGGGGGGGAACCGTGTGCGTATGAGGGTACCCATGTGCGTGTGTGACTGCACGCGCGTGTGCGTGACTGCGCCCACAGGCTCACTCTTGCTCGACAGCCTCATGGCTCACATCGAGGCGGCAACGCAGGACCGCTGCAAGGCGGTGTACCTGCACGTACTCACCACCAACGCGCCAGCCATCCGCTTCTACGAGAACCGCAGCTTCCGACAGCACCACTACCTGCCCTGCTACTACTCGATCCGCGGCGTGCTCAAGGACGGCTTCACTTACGTGCTCTACCTCAACGGGGGGCACCCACCCTGGACAATCGTATATCCTTCCCCGCGCCGGCTCTGCGGAGGGGCGAGGGACGGCGGTGCCGCCGCGGTCCCAGGAAGCTCGGCCATGCCGGGATGGCTGTGCCGCGCGGCGGTCCCCGTGGCCCTGTTCCTCGCAGTTTGCTGCGCCCTCCTGGTTGTTCACCGCGGTTACGCGCTGCTGATTTAAGGTTTCGGAAGGGGTCCATTGGTCGCTTTGCATTTGCCCCCAAGGTAAAACTTTTCCTATAAACTCCTCACTGGTGGCAGGGTGGTGGCAGCGCAGCAGTGGCACTCGTGCCTAACAGCAAGCAGTGCCTGGGGTTTATTCCCGATTTGATACATTTTCTGCGTGGTGTTTGGATGTACTGCAGTGTGTGTGTGGCAAGCGGTGGTGCAGTGATTAGTGTACTGCGCTCCGAAGCGAGCGACCAGTGTTCGATTCCTGCTCACAACCAATAACATCGGTCAACATTGGAATGGTTACTGGGTCTTCCTGTGTAGGGTCAACTTGGCCTTAAATGAGTGCCTGGTACGTAGTGTCAACATCAGCACTGGGGAGATATATGCCCAGGCATGGGCCCGGCCACACCACTCCTTGTGCCTTACCGGCCTTTTGAGGGTGCTTTCTTAACTGCACTTGCCCCAGCAGTCTGTTCAAGGCTATTTGGGGGATCTTTGTCTTTTTGTGAGTGTGTGCAGTTTGCATATTCTCCTCCTGTTCTGCATGAGTTGGCTCTGGGTTCTCCGGTTTCCTCCCATAACCAGACCCACACACACAATGTGTCTCTTGGAGGAGAGACCCTCACTGACTCGTGATACGTTTGCCCACCTGTCCATGCTTCTTTGTGCACTTTTAAGCTTTTCGAAAAAATATTGGTCAATGTGCGTATTCCTGATCAGAAGACCAGTTATCTGATGTGATCTCTCCACTGCTGAATGAATGCCTCCCCAAGCCAAAACTTGCGATGCAACAATCCATCTTGCTCCTACGCTATGAGTTACGTTCTTTGCTCCATCTCCGTGGTGAACCTCGCCTTGGATATGTTCCCTCGTTTGGCTGCCATTTTTCGTTGGTGGTCGCCTCATCCCTTCAGTGACGCGTCCTGCCCAAGCACACTTGTGTTTTTTATCAGCTGTATGCTGGCGCTGTTGTGCGTTCTGTGGTCCACGAGTCGCTCCTCCTCCTGTATTTCGTCATTTCCAGCACGAACCGCTCCGTGTTTCCGTGCACACCGCAGCTGCTGTTGCCTTTGCATTGTCCATTATTCTGTTCCATGTCACATCCGGTACTGCACACCGATTAAACTCGTTCTTAATTAGGTACAGTGATCTGCTGCTGCTTTTCCTTCAGTTTTCCTCAAGCGGTCTTCCACCCCCCTTCACCCCCCCCCCCACCTCACTGTCGTTACACCTCTTCATTTGATCGTTTTGATCAGGATCGCCTTCAGTAGCCGCTGCTATTGGATCACTCGCTCGTTTCTGTGTTCCAGTTGTCTCAGACATGTCTCCATTTGTTCAGAGAACTTGCTGTACATGACCTTTGCTCGTATTTATCTAACACTTCTATAAGTAAGTTCTGCAATCACCTCTGGTTCTTTTCTGTCGGTTGCTGCTATGACTCCTCAACATCATTTAAGATGGTAAACATTTTCTTCATAGATATTTACGTTATATTCTCCCCCCTTTACACAAATTAAACCTCTCAGTGAATATATTGAAGATGATATGGACCTGAAGCTCCCCACGTAGAGAAACTGTGCACAAAAATGGAGAACAGAAAAATGTAGGGGCCGACCAACCGCTCTGCTCGTCTTCTCGTTTTCCACCTTCACTTTATAGATGACAAAATAAAGGCCTCTAGCTTGTTACATTACAGAAGCCTCTCTTTAGCTCTCCATCCCCACCGAAACCCTCCATTCTGCTTCACATTGATGGTAAGCGATTCGGATACAACTAGAGTCATTTCCTATACGACAGTTCAGTTGGAAATATAATTCGTCATAATTTAGTAGTATGCCTGAAAGCCCCAATGAGCAAAGAGGCTCCTGCCATGGAGTCGAGTGAGGTTTTTCTGTGAGGTGAGGATGCATGTCAGAAAGGGAGTCGGATGGCGACAGCCGCCTTAATCAGTCTTAACTAGACCCCCCCCTCCCTCATACACATCCCAACGAGCTTCGGCCTTTGAAAGCTGCCCTCTGCTTTAACGGTCCTATAGCCTGAAAGGTCGCCTGTTATATATTTTGATTTTACAGCCACAGTGTTACTGACACAGAATGTATTGTTAATTCCCTTGATGTGTTGCTGTGTGCATGGTGAGACGCATGGCGGGTGGCGCAACGCTGGCTGTCACAATCACACATCTCGGCACTTTCCCGGGTGTATGTGACCGCTGCCATGGCGCTCATTCGTGTGGTTAGTCCTGTGCGCTCCTTGACCACGCTGCACCGACTACATGCAGTATGTGGGTTCGGCGCTGGCAAGCCTCCGGCCCTGCTCGCTACCCCAGAGGCTGCTCCGCCATGCGCAGGGCCTTCTGCGCAGCCTGCTGCCCTGGCGGAGCCTGCCCGACAAGCCTGTCACCGACTACAGCCGCGCCCTGTGACGGATCTCCATGCTGAGGCTACCGTTTCCACGGTGGAGCTCTGCACTGCGCCTGAAAATCAACAACGGCTTGAATTTCCGGACGTATGTTTTTTTGAACGCCCTTTTGGAAACAGTCTGGGTTGCGCTCCCCATCCCCTGGCGGGACGAGTGGAATTTGAGCCTTCGAGCCCTGGTGCGGGTTTCAACCACGAGACGTCACGAGGCGCGAAGGAGGAGGCATGTGACGCCAAAACTAGTTGGGATGTTTAAGACCAGGAGACGAAGGGGACACTGGTGAATGGGGATGCCACCCCTTCAAACATCCTTCACGGGACACTCCACCTTGCCTCACCACCCTGTTTTGCTTCCAAGCCTGACCGTCACCGTGACAAGCGCACAGCTTCACGGTGCTTCCCTACCAGGCATTCTGGCCGGTGTGCGCACACTTCACCGTGTGTCCCACATCGGAGCCAGGAGCGTTGTTGATCGCCGTTGGGACCATGCTATGCGTTTTTAGGACAATGGAGGGAAACGGCTCGAATGCGTGGAGGATGCGGGCGACGCTCGCAGCCTCGCCAGCCTCGCGACGCAACGTTTGCCACCCTTGCATTTAAACCCAGTGTTGGCAGCAGGCATCTTTCACAAGATGAATAATATTGGTCGCAAAAGCCAACGTGTTAAGAAGGCATCTTGCTTGCGAGGACGTTCCCCGTAGGCCATGGCGTGCATGTGGCTTGGTAAGCTGTGCGTTAAGTATTGAATATTTGAATGCCATGTGAGCACCCTTGCCTGCGGTTACTGCATGATCGTTGCAATAAATCATGGCCTGTACATATACAATGCCTGCACATCCACTTGAACCGAAGTGGTAATGATCCGAGTTGTGTTTCCTGGCGTAATGATGCTCCAGTCCGCAGCAAGCTCTGGCCTGCAGTGTTCTCTGACCTGAAGCGGGCTCCAGCCTGCAAAAAGAGTTCGGGCCTGCAGTGGGCCCCGACCTGCAGCAAGCTCCGGCCTGTGGCGAGTCCCGACCTGCGGCGGGCCCTGGCCATCGGCACCTCTGGCCCCTGCACGGGCCTCGGCCTGCAGCCCACTCCGGCCTGCAGCCCGCTCCGGTCTGCAGAGGCCTCTGGCCGTTCATAGCAGTAGGCACGAACGATGCGTTTCACCCTGCTCCAGTTTTTACGGCCGGATCGATTTTATGAACGTGTTATCGTATTTATTAACATAAAGTGCGAACTTTTAGAAGAGACGGCACCATAACCGACTGCATTTCAAACCTGTAACAATATCAATAAATGTTTACAAGCGCCAAGCGAGTGTGAGCACCGCACGATGGGGCGTAAGGGGTCAACCCTGAGGGCTTCGCTCGGTCTACAGCTCTTCAACCCAAAGCCGGCAGCAGGGAGATGGTGGTCGATGGCTATACTTTGTTAAATATATTTATGTTCTCTAACGTTACTCGTGAAATAAATAATGGGAACTTCACATCAAGTGTGGGGCTGGAGAGTGGGAAAGAGGACTAGAGGTTTGATGGAAGACGTCGCCGGGTCCAACCTTTGTGAAAAGACTCCTGGATGTGTTTAACTTCCTTCGCACCGTACGTAGCCAACTGCTCATCGGAGGTGCGAAAGTGTGAATCCCAGGATTAGAGCTGTGGTTCATGGCTCGCGTCTGTATTCAGGGCTGGTGTTGAGGGTGAGTGTCTCGTGTTGAGGGTGAGTGTTGAGGGTGAGTGTCTCGTGTTGAGGGTGAGTGTTGAGGGTGAGTGTCTGGTGTTGTGAGTAGAGGCCCCCGCTAGTCGCACTTCCAGACGCACACGGCTGTGTGGCCGCCGTAGTAGAAGTAGAGCAGGTGGCCCGGCTCGTACACCACCTCCACCGCGTAGGTCTCGCCCACCACCACGTGCCACGTACACCCAAACGTCTTGTCCATGCTCTCCTTGATGATCCTGGCTGCTGCCTGCGTTACGGGCAAGGCGGGGGGGCACAAGGCTGTTTAGAGTCGTGTCTACTGCGGCGCGGGAGCTCACAATGTGCCATCGTGATCGGGAGCTTGCGTCCTCACCATTTGGTCGCTGCTAAACTGCTCGCACGCGTTGAGGCAAAGTTCCACGGCCTGCGTGCGCATCTCATGCGCCATGTCCGAGTACTGCGGGGCACACCACCATCGCCATATCACCCCACAGCACACACACACACACAACATCGACGTGTTCCATATTTATATGAACCCGGTGAAAACTCAGGCCACGAGAGAATACAATTTTGGTATTGCACGAACATAAATGAAGTTCAATAAACTGTAGCGTGAGCTTTGGCAGATTAAGTTTATACCAATGATTCCACAATTGTAATTAGGTTACAGAAACATCGGATTAGAGGCCGACCGAAACTGAATTTCTGGTTTCGGCTGAAACAGAAAGTAAAAAATTGACTTTCGGCCGAAACCGAAACTGCCGAGAGAGGAAATTTGCCAACTTCCGACGTCGAAACCGAATTCCGGCCGGCCTCTATCGGATGCCTTGTAATTACACTCAGATTGTAAATGTGGATTACTCTACAGCGCACCGGTGTACTGCATTAGTAACGAATTGGCATGTTGTTTACGTGACAAACCTTACGAATTGGCTGTCAGGTGATGACGGGTTTAATGACAGTTCAGCGATCTAACCCCAAAAAAACTGGATTGTAATTACGTGTAAATATCGCACCACCTCATTGCTGTTGCACACCATTCCCACCGCCTTTTCAATCTTACCATCAATCACATCGCATCACACATCGCCCATGCACACCCCACCAGCAGCACCACAACAGCAGCAGCAATGCAACTCGTGAAATTAATCATCGGAAGTTCACATCAAGTGCGGGGCTTGCAGGATGGACAAAAGGTTTCATGGAAGAGGTCCGTCAAATCTTTGTTAAAGGGCTCTGGTAGGAAGTGGCACAAGTAGCGGTGACGTCACCACGTCGCTTGTGCCAGGCTAGGTGCACCTTGGACACCGCACCTGCACCAGCGCCTGCGTCTTGAGCCACTTGAAGCTGACGCCGCTTTTGCCCTTCGCGCCCTGCGCCATCGCCTCGTTTCCACAGCAACGCGGGGTGGGGGAGGGAGGGGGGGAGGGGGGGGGGAGGGGGGGGAGGGGTGGGTGGGGGAGGGAGGGGGAGGGGTGGGGGAGGGGGAGGGTGGGGGAGGGGGGTGGGGGAGGGGGGTGGGGGAGGGGGAGGGGTGGGGGAGGGGGCCGGGGTGGGGGAGGGGGCCCCACGCCCCCTGACCACGTGACGCTCGATCCACATTGCATTTGCCAGCATGCATCGGGCGCGCCACGTCGTCCCGCGCCCATCAGGTGTAGGGAATGTGGTCGCCTGGCGGGTCAGGCTCATGTTGGCTGGGGGGCAGCAGCGCTAAGGCCGCGCCGCCGCCCTCCGTCGGGCCGCCGCGCCGCACGCGGAGTATTCCCGTCGGTCGCTGCCACTCGCCTGGCGGAACCGGGGCCTCCCCGCCTCAGGTGCTGCCCGCAGGTACCGCGCGCGACTCCTGAGGCGCGGGGCCGGTGACCCGAGCGGCGGCCGGGGGCCGAGACGGCGGCCGCGGCGATGGCGACGTCCGTCGCGCCCGGGGCCCCGCGGGCGCTGCTGGCCGAGTGCACGGCGGGGGACTCCGCGGCGCTGTTCGAGCGGCACTCGGTGGAGGAGATCCGCGGCGCGGAGCGCGCCGTGCGGGCCGACATCGAGCACAAGAAGGAAGAGCTGCGCGTCATGGTGGGGGAGCGCTACCGCGACCTGATGGAGGCGGCGGACACCATGGCCGGGATGCGCGCCAGCGCCGAGCGGGTGCGCGCGGCCGTGCGGGACATGGGCGCGCACTGCCAGGGCCCGGCGCCGGCGCCGGGCCTGTCCGCAGCAAGCCCCGGCTCGAGTCCCCGCGGAGCGGCCGAGGAGGCGGCAGCGGTGAGCGACGCGCAGGGTGGCGTGGGTCGGATTGCGGGTCGGGTCGCGGTGCTGCTCCATCTTAATGAAGGCCAGAAGATCGACAAGCCGACGGATAAGCGGACAGACTGACAAGTTGACGGACAGACAGGCAGACTGACGTGCTGACGAACAAGCAGACTGACAGGAAAGTGGACAAGCAGCTGTGGAATGCACGTATTTGTTTTGCGTGGATGAGGTGGTCTGGATGGCAGTTCCATCTGCGAATCACGTAGATCGGAGCTGAGCAGTGGGCCAAAGGTCCACATGCCAAGCGAACGTCAACAAACAGCACTATCCAATTTGTAATCGGATTTAACCCAACTCTTGCATTGAGTGAGGTCAATGTAATACCTTGGGAAAAGCTAGAATGGGAGGGAATTCCAAAGTGGGGCAGTGCGAGGAAATAATCAGGAAAGTGAGGTGACCTGGAGTGTGCCGAGTGTATTGTTGTGACCTGCTGCGTGGTGGTTGATCACAGTCTGGTCGACCGAGTTCCTCAACATGGGTCCTCAACACGAGACGGGACTGATGGACATGGCTGTCCCAGGACGGCTTCGTCTCTCCGGTTCGTGTGACGCCGTCAGCACGAGGGGAGGTGCTGGCTACGGAGAACGAGTGTCTGCGTGTTCGCCCGTTCGCAGGAGCGAGGCAGGGGGCGCTTCTTCGCGCTGGCCGCGCAGGTGCGGCTGGTGCTCGGCGTGCCGGAGCGCATCTGGGGCTGGCTGGAGGCCGGCCGCCACCTGGAGGCCGCACGCCTCTGCCTGCTGTGCCGCCACGTGATGGCCTCCCTGGGCGTGGCGGGCAACCCGGGCGGGCCCGCGTGCCCTCCGCTGCTGGCGCGGTTCCCGCTGTTGGCGCGCCAGGCCGCGGCGGCCGCTCACTTCAGGTGATCACTCACGACGCACAGACGAGGAGTCGGACGTACAAGTGGGCAGACAAACTTACAGACGTGGATACAGCTGACAGATACATCGACACACAAGGTAATAGAGAAGCAGACGGACAAGCCGACACACAGACAAGAAGACAGACGGACACGAATAGGAGCGGCGTGAGAAGGAGGCCGTGCGACTCGCGCGTCCTGCACGCGGCCCTTAACCACGCTCCAACTCTTGCCCCACGGCGGCAGGAGCGCCATCCTGCAGGAGAGCCGCGCCGTGCTGCGGGTGCGCGCCGTGGCTGACCAGGCTGTGACGGATGCTCTGTGCGCCGTCATGCTGCTGGAGGAGGCCTCCCCTCGCCAGGCCTTCGCCGACTTCCTCTTGGCGCGCAAGAGCGTGGTACAAGGCCTCCTCAACGAGCCACAACACGGTCAGCACATCCCCAACAGCATTGTTATTATTTTTTTCTCTCAAGTTTTCTGTCCAAGGCAGGTCCATGGCTCATGTTCCCTCTGTGCCATCCTGTTCGAGTCCACCATGCATGGAACCATGTGAGGGCTCTTGAGCAAGAATCTGCATCTCAGGATCTTGAGAGATGGGGATTGTTTGGGGAGGCCTTCATTCAGCTATGAATAGTTAATATCTGCTGATGATAGGTTGCCTTGGCCTTCGTCGATGATGTTGTTTAGATGTGACCATAACCGATATTTTTTTTATTTGTGTTCATTTACACAGGAAAGCCTTGCTGAGTCTCAAGACTTTTATCAGGAGGGTCTTTACATGTGTAATCCCAATTGTGTAATTTGTAGGTAAAATTTCCTGCATTGGGATGTTTGCACAATGTTAAACCGAATGCAGTTCAGGACAAATCGACATCATTGATAGAGTTAAAAATCAGACGACCAGCAATTAGCATCAACATCACGATCACCAACACGCGTGGTCTTGAGTTCAGTTCTCCGTCTCACCTTGGTCCTGCATCTCGCAGCAGCAAGAGAGCCCCCTCTCCATCGTCTGCATGTTTAGCACCGGCTCCCTGTGTCGCTTGCGTGTGTGCAGGGTCGAGCATCAAGGCACAGGTGTGCACTGTCGTGGAGTCCGTGGCCACCACGCTCTACCAGGTCCATGCCGTGTTTTACTCGCCACCCGGGCCGGGCGAGGAGGGTGCGGGGGTGGGGACAGAGATGCAGGATGCACCGTGCGGACTCCTCATCAGCACGCTGGAGTCCCTCGCCTCCGATACGCGTTCTGGTGCGCCTGTCTCAACCCCGCTCCCGCAATGAGCTACTTGAACGGTGCTCAAAGCCTGTTCACAGCCCTTAGCCAGTGGTGGGAATCCTGCTTTCCTATGGCAGGGGCAACTCTCTCCATAGGACAACCATTGTTGGCTTGTCGACAAAGTGGTGCTCATTGTATCAACTCCAAAGAGAAAGATGATGATGGCCCGAGCCCAACCAGGATGTAAACTCACGACCTTGTGATTGCGAGCCCTCTACAGCGGAGCATATACCACCTGGCCACCGCGATGCACCAGGGCGGTTTCATCAGGCAATTATTGTGGGCAATAGTTTTTGCTCCATTTTCAAATCTGGTCAAATGTGATAGCTGCATCCTCCAGTGTATGACTTCCACCCACATCACATGTGTGTATGTGTCTGATTGGCTGGAACGCCGGAGCACAGGCACAGGACAAGGCGTTCTGTTGGACTGGGCCGGGGCGGAGGCGTGGGGACGCCACCTGCCCCCCGATGTCCTGAGCTTCCGCCCAGTGCCGACCATGATGCCTTCGCGCATCTCACTCCAGCACCTTCGCCACTCCCTCCTACACTGGGTCACGCTGTACGAAAACTACGGCCACAGTGCACAGAGACAAAGATAGATCTCGCATGTAGCCATACAGACCGTGTGGACAAGTGCTGTTAGTGAACACCTATTAAGGCCGCCAGAGCCCACAAAGGCGTGGTGTGGCCAGAACTACTCCCGTCCGACGTTATTTCTCCAATGCTGATGTTTACGCATTGCAGTAGGTACTCATTTAAAGTGCAATCGACCTAGGGGAGGCCCAGCATTGGTTTTAGATGGTCACTTTTTAAAATATATGGCCAGGAATTAAACCTGTGCCAAGATGAAAGTGCATGCCCCTCAACGAACCTTGGTAATCGAGTTGCATGCCTCATGCAGGGAATCCAGCGACTGCATAAAATTGCCCCTTAACATCCTTTAAAAACTGACACCGTTGGCACCATTGTATCCGAACCAGTTAGAATTTTCTCCATTACTGCCATGGAAAGTTTCTCAAACGACATGGCCAAATAGTGTCGGGACCAGAGGGCATCTCCGTCGCACTCCAAGGTGTACAGGAATTGGCTCTTACTCCTGGTCACGCAGCTTTACCCAGGCCTGCCCACCATCATGAAGGTCCTCAACTATTCTGGGCAGAGGGTTCCCAACCTCAAAGCATGAAGCATAATATAGAGTATTGGCCTATTTAAAGTATGATAGGCTCTGACCAGGTCAATAAAGCATAGACATAGGTTCAGTTGAACTAACTTACACCTCTGCTATAGCAGATGGACATATGTGCAGCACCTGATACACGCAAGCACACACGTATGAATGTGCACGTGTTACTTACACACACTTGCGTGCGTGTGCCGTGCGGCCAAGCAGGTGCCGCGAAGACGTGTCTCTGGGCGTACGGCGCCTTTTGCCATTCGTGCGCTCCCTGCGCGGTTTGGCCGGAATGCGCGACGCAGTCTGGGAGCTGCTAGCCAGCGAGGGGCTGGCGCGCCGCTGGACACCCATGTGCGCCCACCTTCTGGGGCGCCCGCTGTCCCTGTGGGACGAGTTCCTGCAGCCGCTCTTCATGCAGAGAGTGGAGGTAAGATCGGGCGCCCCCTACCCCTTTGTTCCCCATGCGGCCGGGCGTATGGAGCAGCAAACCGACGTTTCCCAGATGAGATGTCTCATGCCGGGACGTGTGTGCGCATGCATCAGGAGCTTCTCCAAGAGACGCTGGACTCCATCGCGGCCTCCTCCCAGCAGGCCCTGCAGGCTGCCGTTCTCGAGTTAGGGACGCCACGCCACCGCGCCGGGCCCTCGCCCGAGACAGACGCCTCCTCCTATCTGTGGACGGAGTCACCGGGGGACTTGGCCCCCCACGCTGCGTGGGGGGGCGCCCCCGCGCCACCGGCCCTGCCCGCGGCCGCCGCCTCCTCCCAGACCTGCTTGGAAGTGCCCACCTGGGCCGGCCTGACTATGAAGGCCCGAGGACACACACCCATGGTAGGTGCTGTCCTAAAGATGGTGCCGTGTGTGCCCTACTTATAAGCTAGCGGAGGTAGGGATGGAGTGTGTGTGCTCATGATTGAGTGGTCATATGTGTGTGCATGGTCACAGGTTCAGGGTTTGTGTGCTGCGCTGGACGCTAAGTTGAGGGCCCGCATCGAGGACGTGGCGGCGTACCTGCCGCCTGCAGGGCCCCCCGCTTCCGGCCAGGCCCCACCCCCACAGCAGGTACCAGGGGAGGCCTCCGTTCATGGGAATCTGTAGGACATGGCAGCATCGTGTCATGCATCTGTGACCACGCATCTGTGTGTGTGTCCGTGCGTGCGTGACAGGACGGCGCTGGGTTCGACCGCTTTGCGGATTCGGGCCGTGTGCAGGAGACGCTGCAAAAAGAGAGCGCCTCGTGCATTACGGCGCTCTCCGCTTGCGCTCGCGGCCATCTGGACACTTCAGCCAAGCTCTTGCAGGAAGGCGGTGGCGGCGACGATGAACAGCGGCGCCACCACCTCGCTATCGTGCTGTTCGTTGCCCGGCTGTGCCGCGCCATCCCCGAGCTATGCCCGAGCCTGCGGCTCGCCATCCTGGGCTCGGCTGGTGCCGCGTCACCCCCCGAGGCGGTCAGGTCATCGCCGCGAGCTGCGGCCGGGGAGGCGAGATCGGTGCCCGCGAGACGGGCGTACACGGCGTGGACAGAGCTGTCGGAGGAGCTGGGCGCGCTGAGCCTGCGTGCGTATGATGCATGGAGCCGCAACGTGGCCCAGGTGAGAGCAGCAGGCCCCACTGCCGGAGGCCGTAGGGTCACGCGCCCGCAAATTCGGAGCTCTGCTACAGACGGTGCGCTGGGCTAGAGGCGACGGTGACCACGTGTAGATTTCAAAGTGCACGTTGAATTTGTCTAACCAGGCGAGAACTCGAGAGAGCAGGATAAGAGTCTCATTTGTGCATAACCAAAATGGTTAAAGCTAAACTAAAATAAAGTACAGCAACAAGCGAAAATTAAACAGCATCAGCAATCAAATATAAATCATAGTAAAAACCGCATACCTCAAGAAATCTAACCTAAATTTCCAGTAACACGAGTCAGCTCAGACTAATGACTGCGAGTGACGTGATCATGAAGGCCTTCAATAATTCAGGAGTGGATGGAGATGGTGATGAACTGTTCCTCGGTGTGACACAATATGATGGCTCTTCCTGCAGGTGGCGGTGAGCGAGTTTGGATCCACTCTGAGAGTGGAGAGTCCCGGCCGCGTGTTGGGATCCACCCCAAACTGGGACGAGATCGAGATCATGGAGGAGACGGAGTCCGGGGGAAGTGTGGCATCAAACATACATCTCCCTGCACAGGCACGACATGCAGGAGAGCACTGACACACTGTACAAACACACGCCATACACACACATCCCCCCACAACAAAACACAACCACATTGCACACATACTGCACACACCTACACACTCCATAGACACACATAACACACATATCATTTTCACACGGAAATATAAATAAGACTAATATCGCCCATATAACCTTATGTATGCTTTTGGGGCAAGTGCTCTTAGTGAGCACCTATAAAGCCAACTTGATTGGCTACGTATGGTGCGAAAGAAGTCCAACATACATCCATTCTCGCCACACAAGGAGGTGGTATGGCTAACACTACACCTGGCCACCTTTGTCTCCCCAGTAGCAATGTTTACACACTGCATGTTTACACACTGCACTATGTACTCATTTAAATATGGGTCAGCCGAGGTAAGGTTCAGAACTGGTCCAGATATTCGTCATCAACGTTGGCCGTGAACGGGAATCGAACGTTGGTAGCACGGTGCACTAACCACTCTTTCACACATACACACATTCAATACGCACACACCAAGCACACACACTTGAACGTGTACATAGAAACATCTACCCCACACACCTGCGCACACACCCATTTTGTACATACGGCACGTTTGCATATGAGATTAGTGTGTTAAGTTGCTGTGGTGTCAATGCCAGGCTGTATCGGGGATGCTACTGCTGCGGTGGGTATGTATGTTGAACTCCTTTCACACCGTACATCGCCAACAATGCTCATCGGAGGTGTGTTGTGTGCTCGCTTCGTTGTGGGGCCTGCAGGCCTCATTCCCAGCACAGGCCTTGCTGTTCGGGCTGGGTCAAGCCATGGGGGCTGTAGGGGCCCAGGCCGTGCCCCGGGTTACCCGGCAAGCCCTGCTGGAGGCCGTCATGGATGGCGTCCTCACGGCTTATGAAGCTCGCCTGCAGCCCGCGGTGGGAACGCGTGCTCGCACACTCCCACAGACAAAGATTCACCGTGAAACCTTTTACAGACTGTTGGGGAAAATACTGATGTTAGCGATCCTCTATGAAGGCAGGGACAACACTTGATGTTGACACACCACATTATGTACCCAAGTCTACACTTGCACAGCACATTCTTCAACAACCGCCGTTTGCCACTAAGTAGTGGAGACATCACCCTGTCCTTCTGTACCACATCAACCCTTCTCCTCTCTAGCCTGTATCGCGCCCATTTAGCCTCCTCTATCTGGCCAAACAAGCTGTTTAGACATGCGGGCTACATGACCCAGCCAACGCAGCCTTGCTCATATACCACACACACACACTCCACTCGCACACACCCCACAGTGGGGATACACGCTCACACAGATATCCGAACTGTGCGTTTGTGTGCGTGTGGTCCATGTAGGCTGGGATGACCCCCATGTGCCAGGCGAGGGCGCTGCAGCTTCTCTTTGACCTGCGCTTCATGCACGGCGTGCTGGCGGTTCGACCCGAGGGGACGCGCGGTAGCAGTGCCGCTGCTCGGGGGACCCCTCTTCACGCGAGGCACGTATGACCCCCCAGTGTGAGGACTGGGGCCTTCTCATTGCAGACCCTTGGCCTGAGCACAGAAAATGCTTGTAAAGTCCAGTAGGCAGCGGTGGTATCAGGATCCGAATGCTGTACGAAGTTGAAGTAAACACGAGAGTGCTCGTGAGATCACAAATCTGTGGGAGTGGCAGCAGTCGCTCGGGATGACATTACACCCACTGCACTGGCCAACCACCTGCCGGTGCCGCTCTGCAGAATACAGGCCGTGGTGGACGACCTCGAGAGCCACGTGGACCCGTTTGACCTGGACGTGTTCACCCCACACCTCCACCTGCACCTCCAGAGACTGCTGCAGCGCACCAATGTATGACGCATGCATGTGCATACACACATGCATATCCCACTCTATGATCAGAACGTCGTGTGACGTTTGTGCAACGTTCATGCGATGTTTGCGCGCGCACGTACTGCAGTACGACCACGTGAGGAGCGGTGGTGCACTGGTTAGCACACTGCGCTATGAACCCAGTGACCCAAGTTAAAATCTCGATCACAGGTCACCATCATCAATGACAAATAACTGAAACGGTCCTGGGTCTCCCCTAGATCAACTCTGCCTTAAACGAGTACCCCTTGAGTTGTGTAAACATTAACATTGGTGTCGTGCTGGCCACCCACTCACTCGTTATTCTGGTCTTCATAGGTGTTTGCTAACAGCACTTGAAGCAGTCTGTTAAGGCAATATGGAGGTATCATTTCCTCTGTGAGTGTGGTCACCATTATCTCCACATTGCTCACATTTGCACACAGCACCAAGGCTGAGTTAACATGTTTAAGGCAAAGATCTGGTTTAAGACCACTTGGAAAGATATTGGCTATAGCTGGGAATTGAACGCTTGTTATTTCAGCATTTTTAAAACTGCACCATTGTATTATAATGACACGCACGCACACGTGCACACTCGTTTGTGCCTCTCAGCCATGTTCGGCACCAATGACATGAGTCCCAACCATCAGGGCTGCAGTGCTGGTACAGCTCGAGGTGCAGGAATGGCGATTTTGGACTTGAAGCAGGGCAGGTTGCGTAATCGTTGCTGTCGAGCGTTTGCCACCACGAGCTGGTAACTGTGTGGTGGTGGTGGTGGTGATGCCTTCCAGGTGCTGTTTGGTGTCCTGACGGGCACCGAGAGGCAGTACACAGGACGCCCGGCCCCGTCGGGCCCTGAGGCCCCCAGCCTGCTGGCGATGGCCGCCACGCATGCCAGGTTTGCCCCCCGTGCTGTGCTTGAGGCGCCGTGACGCGCCCTCAGCGTGGTGTTGAGTCCTGGCGCTCTCCTGACAGCGGGGAGGCTCTTGCGAAAGCACCGCCGTGTTTCACCCGCGCAGGCTGCGGTGTTTTGCCACAGGTGGCGATGATTAGCACAGTTGGCTACATACGGTGCGAAAGTTCAACATACATACAACATGCGTGGTAATATCATCGACGATTTGCACCGTCTTCTAATTTATGCATGGCACTGTAGCATGCGTCTAAATTATACAAATTAATGAAATATAAATGCGCACACATCATCATACAGTGCATGAAACAAGTGGCCTTAACTGGCATATGCATGCAGTACAAACGTACAAAGGCGCTGCATTCTTTGGAAATGGTTGACAGCTGTTGAGGGTTAAAAAGAAAATGAATCACAAAAGTGCATCCCACTATACTCTTGTTGGTGACCCCTCATATGCATTCGGCCTGCAGCCTACAACATGCCATTTGGTGTGTCTAGCCCATTTCATACCTCTTATCAGTGCATCCCGGATTTGCCAGCAGATTTGCCAAATGCGGACTTTGACAATGGTTGACAGTGATCCACTCCACAGGATCTTTGACACCCGCTGTAATACGGACAGTTGTGTGTATTTTATGACAGTTAAATAAGCAAGGCCTGTACCACGAGGAGGCCTGTATCCACTGGATCCCAGGATTTGTAATGAAATAACGCAGCTACTAACAAGGGCATTGAGCTCATTCTGTCACTGTGATAGGATCTGGATGCATGGCTTGGTAGTCGAGCAAGTGGTCGCGAGTTCAAATCCTTGGTTTGGGAATGACTCGGTCTATCATGGCTCTGGGGTAAGTAAAATGAGTGCCCCTTAGTTGTGAAGTCAACAGTGTTTGTCCTATGGTTAGACTCGCCCCCACCATATGAATGTGGATTTAGCACTACTGGCTCTGGGCTGACTTCCTAATAATTGGAATGGTAATACGGAGTGTGGACGTTGCGTCGCGGTAAAGGATTGTGCGTAACTCGGGGGACTGGGCCATCGGCTCGTGTGGTGGTCTAGGTTTGCTCTGCTGCCCCTGCCGGCCTCCAGGTTGGCCTCCCAACGCAGGGCCACCCCGCCAGTGAGAAGGGGGCCAGCCACAGCGCAAGCACCGGTGAGGGTGCACGCTCACCACCACCTAATGCTCACCATTGCCCAGCACGGTCACCGCCCAGCACCCTCACCACCCAGCACCCTAACCACCCAGCACCCTCACCACTCAGCACACACGTATGCACACGCACGTGCACACTACAGCTGACTCGGTGTGGGCGAGCGCCTCTCTGTCCCTGTTGTCATTTCCAGTGGTGTGAGGAGATGCCAGGCTCCGAGCCAGCCGGGCGCTCGGGGAGCTGACAGGTACAGCCCGGTGTGGGGCATGCCGTGTGTACCGCCGTGGTGTGCTGGCCGGCCAGGTGCAGTGGCGAGGGCCTCTATTTGCTTGTATCGGTAGCACTTTGACGTGACACTAGCCTTCAGGACATAGTGGCGGTTGCGCATGCAGGAGTAGGGAAGGGGCTTTTCGGAGCTTCTTGGGGCTTCTTTGAACTTCCTGCCCGGCGCCGGCTCTACCACTCGTTCTGCTGTGGGGTGACGAGGATTCGGCCGCAGACAACGCTGGGTTCCGTGTGTGAGCGGTGTTTGTGTGTGTGCGTGTGTCAGGTGGAAGTGTCGCTGGGAGGCATGCAGGGGGTGGACACGCGTCCGCCTGGGGCCTTATTCAGGCAGCTCGCGTCGCACGACGAGGGCTCTCAGCCTGGGTCGTCCCTCTTCAAGCTCGGCTGGCTGTCAGCCATCACCAAATGAGCAGCGGATCCGCACGCACACACACACGGCAAACAACCAGCACTCTCCACCGAGTCAAGGTGGCGCTAACAAGGGCTCCGGACTGGCTCGGGCCACCTTGGTTGCGGAAGCACCAGCATATGCGGGGTGTTACTCTGCTTTCGGTTTACAGGCACAGCGATATTACCGGGCAGGATAATCCTTGAGTGTCATGTCAGGGCTGTTGGCCCGTAGCAGCAAACACCCTGCGTGGGTTTTCCCAAACAATGCACAATGCTTGCGTTGGAAATCTGATGGAGGAATTCCACCTGTAGTGTTTGTGCAGCTGACCACATCACTGTGGGAGGAGATGGTGGTGAACAATCTGCTCCTCTTCCCTCGCATAAACACACAAGGTTTGGACTTAATAGAGTCTGTTGTGGAGTCATGGCGGCCTCCTTTTCAAGTAGGTTTCCCTATTTAGCCATGGGTCGATCTGGGTCGGGTGGCTGTAAAGTTTTTGTTTTGGTGGTGGAAAAAATAAATGAAATCTGTGAGTGCGTATGTGGAGGATGTACTACCCTGTTCTGCGTCGGTTTCCGTTGGGTTTCATTCTATAGCTAAAACAATGTAACTCGTCCATAATATAGGTTTTTTTTTTTATTTGGGTTCGATCGTGTAAATATAAATGTGTCGTTAACCCCGCCACCAACTGAACATGCCAATTCGTTACTATTACAGCACACCGGTGTGTTGGAGAGCAAATCCACAACATTTACAATCCGAATACGAAGTTTCTCCAGTAATTACAACTAGCTTCATCAGGCGACAGCCAGATTTGTGGAGAAATCCTGTTTCGGTCCTTAAATGGATATAGATGTGATGACGTCACGTGTGAGCCCTTCACAAGCGAAGAGGGGGGGATCCATTAATGCACAAATTATAATGGGTATTCATTGCCGGCTGGATTAATCATATGGTAACGTACATTATGCATGCATTTATATAACTGGTATTCACCAAACATGCCAATGATAGATCCACATCACACTGAGAAGTGCAGGTGATACGGTTGCGAAGAGCGAGTTTGCGCATCCCCATCAGTGATGACGCGCGCACGTGGGACGCACGCCTGAGACGTGAAGCGTTCTCCAGACGATTCCTCCTCACATCGCGGGAGATTCTTCTAGGATTCCTGCGTCTTGTGAAGTGATTTCCCGCTCGCTTGAGCATCGAGGTGGTGCTAATCTGTGTATATACCTGAGCCAGGGGTGGATATTACACATCCCTTTGGCGGTGGGGGGGGGTAAGTCGATATTTAAATCAGTGTATACAGAGTGGAATACACATTTGCCTTCAAAAGTTCGCAATCACCTCCTTGCCACATATATCCCTATGAAAAATATAAGTATTTTTTCCACCCCATCAGCAGCAATAGGTGCAACGCGGTTTCGACATTTCATTTCTGATGAGGAGTAAACTTATTTTCGCGTCCTCACAGGTTGCACTAATTTAGGATGAAACTTTAGAGCAACTGATTCCGTGAAGTTGTTGTTGTGCAAGACGGAGCAGCGGCGGTGATGGTGGCGTGAGGCGTGAGCTCGGGGCAGGCGTGGCCCAGCTCCCGGCTCCTCCTCCACCGCCCCGGGTCCCGGGTCCACGGCTCCCCGAGTCGCCCCCTTGGTTCGGGGTCTCGGCTCTGGGGGTCCCGAGGTCGTGACTGCCGCCCCGACGTTCGCGCGGCCCCTGGGCCGAGAGGCGGCCTCCTCGGGGTCCGGGGCCAGCGGGAGGGCGGGCGGGGAGGCTGCTTCGGCATCGACATCGCCCGGCAGCGCTTCTATCCGAGCGCCGAGGCCGCGGCCTCGTCACGGGCACCATGAGCGGTGAGGGACAGGGGGACGGGGACAGGGACAGGGGGGACAGGGGGACGGGGACAGGGGGACGGGGACAGGGGGTGGGACAGGGACAGGGGGGACAGGGACAGGGGGTGGGACAGGGGGACAGAGGGACAGGGACAGGGGGTGGGACAGGGGGGACAGGGGGACAGAGGGGGGGGGACAGGGGGACAGAGGGACAGGGACAGGGGGTGGGACAGAGGGACAGGGGGACAGGGGGGGCAGGGGGACAGGGACAGGGGGTGGGACAGGGGGACAGAGGGGGTGGGACAGGGGGACAGAGGGGGTGGGACAGGGGGACAGGGGGACAGAGGGGGTGGGACAGGGGGACAGAGGGACAAGGGGTGGGACAGGGGGACAGAGGGACAGATGGACAGGGGGACAGAGAGACATGGACAGGGGGGACATGGAGAGGGGGACAGGGGACAGGGACAGGAGGACATGGACAGGGGGACAGAGGGACATGGACAGGGGGGACAGGGGGACAGTGACAGCGGCAGTGACCGGGCCAGGGGTCTGACACGGGGACGGCACTGGACAGGGGAAGAGACGGGGACTGTGGGGATCAGGGGGACAAGAGGGTGGACTGACAGGGGATGGGACTGGGCAGAGAGGCGGCGATGCTGCCCTCGGGTACCCGGCGTGGAGGCGCCTCGGCCCGAAGCGATGTCGCGGCGCCGTGAGCAGCAGCAGCAGGACGACAACAACAACAACAACAGGGGGAGGAGGAGCAGGGTATGCGGACACAGCTGCAGGAGACCTTTGGTAGAGGTGGTGGTGGTGGACGACCAAGGTCAGGAATGGTGGTGTTGACATGGAGATGCGAGAGAGATGTTGAAAGGGTTATGGGTTTGGTAGTTACAGTAACACAGGGCGAATGGCAGTGAAAGAGACTCAAGGATTGGAGGTGATTGATGCCAGAGAGGAATATTGATTTGTGTGGATCGTGGAGGGGTGGTGATGAAGTCGGATGAATGGTTGTGAAGGACGTTGATGGGTGGAGGTGTGGGGTGGATGGTGTTGGGGTAAGGCGGGTTGTGGATGGATGAGAAGCGATGGTGATCGTGGAAGAGTGGTGGGTGATGGTGATGAGGGCCAATAATGAGGGTTGTGCTACAGGATGGATGGAGTGGTGGTGGTGAACTGATTTTGGTGGTGGGGATGTAGGGAATGTAACCACGAGAAAACGTCCTGTTGACACTGTTACCTCGACAGCTTCTGGGCATTGCTTCAGACTTGCTTCAGACTTGCTCATGAAGTCCGTGGCCTCACCCACGCTGGGCACAGGGTGGAGAGCGAATGCTGGTTCTGATTCAAGTCGAGCACTCTATTGACGCGGTGCCGATATACAACACACGTGGTGCACAGGCCCGGCGGGACGGTGGGGGGCATTGTAGCTGTAGTGTGGGGGGCATTGTAGCTGTAGTGGGGGGGGGGGCATTGTAGCTGTCTGGGGGGCATTGTAGCTGTTGTGTGGGGGGCATTGTAGCTGTAGTCTGGGAGGCATTGTAGTTGTAGTGTGGGGGGCATTGTAGTGGGAGGGGGGGCATTGTAGCTGTAGTGTGGGGGCATTGTAGCTGTCTGGGGGGCATTGTAGCTGTAGTGGGAGGGGGGGGCATTGTAGCTCTCTGGGGGGCATTGTAGCTGTAGTTTTGGGGGGCACCACGACAGTGGTTTACACCGCGTTCAGCGGAGTAGACTCGAGTGGTGCAGTGCCGGCCCAGGCCGTGGCTGGTGACGGTGGCGGTTGTCAGGGCTCGTGCAGCACTCGAAGTGCCCTCCTCTCTTCCTGCCGAGGAACACGTCGTGAATCATTACGGTTGTTGACACGCTGCTGATGATGCTCCTGGCGTGAGCCTGAGCACGGCTTAAAGTCGAGTCATCTGTCTGTTACTGATTTTTGTTTTTAAACAGTCCCTATTCATCTATTTCCACATTTGCCGTGTAAACAACATGGAACTGTTTGGTCGATGGTCCGTGTTTATGTGTTTTCATGTGAACATAACACGAGTCGTGGTTTACAATATAATAATCTAATGACTCACCGCCGTACAGTCCTCACTTTGGACAAGAGAGAGAAATTAAAGAGAGAGAGAGGTGCGAAGAGGAGCCATAAACAAGCCAAAAAGCCATCGCCTAGGTGGTAGCCAACGCCATTATTCCCCCCAAAGCCCTCCATTCCTCGATATTGAGGTGTTATCGGCCAAATGTTTTGACATGTGGAAGAAAAGTAAAGCACCCAGAGAAAACCCACGCTTGCGAGGTTCCAACACTCTACGCATATGGATGGAAGAGGTTATGATTACAGTATCGTAACATTTCTTGGATCATTACTCTCTGACAATACTTCGGAATTCCTCACCTCTTGTTTCGTATCGCATTCCTGTCTTAATATCTGGCATGGATCGCCCCTCTATAAAATACACATTCGGGCCCATGAACATGGCCTGTGAAGCTTGGCATGTACATAAAGCTCACTGCACATTTACAAAGAAAATATCACTGGTGCAGCCAACAGTAAACCCATCAGGTTATTGTATCATAGCCTAGTTTTTTGAAGTTTTTTTTTATGTAAGTTTACGATGAATACAGAACGGTCGTGTTTGAGACGCGAGAATGTGACGGTCAGTTGGTTCCATGTCACGCAGGCGTCCACAATGAGAATGAGCGGCAGGCCCTGCTGGACCGGTTGCTGGACGCCGTGAAGCAGGTGAGAATCTCGCGTGCCCCGCACGTGTGGAACGTGTCGGGTTTTGTCGGTTGCGACAGAAGGCCTCGCTCAGGAGGGCGGCATGGTCTGTGCATCTCCATGGAGACGCAGCCGAGGCGGCACCTCGTGTCGTCTGCCCACGGAATCCGGAGCAGTGGCGCTGGAATCGCGTTTTCAGATGCCTCTTAATCCCTGGCACTGTTTACTGGCCCAGCAGTGACGTGTTAATAAATGACATGCATATCCTTTGGGATTACACAGAGCAACATCGCCCCCTACTGTGAAACTATCGCAGACTGGGTCCATGATCAGCTTGCGCGAAGAGAATTATGGCACCAACAGCAAATGTATTAAAATCTGCTAAATCTCATGCGTGCCAGTTGTTGCTGTGTCCTGGCAGCGTCACAAGGAGTTGTGCTGCCAGAAGACCGCTGTAAAGCATCACGTGGCAGCGAGAGCCAGTTTTATTATTTGTGCTTGCGCGTGAGCCCAACAGCCACTGCCGGTCATGTGACTCCGCTGTTCACAGTCGTGCTAGTCACATGCTCCCAGGTCATCAAGTTTCCCTGCAAATGCAGTTTTTTTTCGTTTCTTTTTTTCATTTTTACAGAAAGTTACCAAAGGTCACGCCATTGTAATGTTGGTCGTGACGAGGAGTACATTTTTGCCTGGTGGCTATGTGCGATGAATTGTTGCTGAAACCATGCGGGTATGTGAGGGGCTGTTGGTCGTACCGGGAGTTCGGTGCGCGGTCCCAGACTGCTTCACCGCAAGCGCCCGTCATCTGTTTATGTTTTCCAGTGCCAAATACGCTTCGGAGGGAAGAAGGAAATTGCCTTCGACTCAGACAGCAGGTATTTAAACTCCAAACAATCCGTGAATACATTATCACGGAAATTATATTTCAAATCAAACATCCCTCGATGCATTATTCCATCAAACTTGTCCTTCCCTGATTTTCTTGCACCTGTGGAGATCTATCAACATCATCGTGCAGTGCTCATTCCATCCCCTTGTTCCTCACTGTGTACGTAAATAACCAACATCCACATGCATAGCTAACCGTGCTAATTGGAGGTGTGGGAACGCACCTATTTCCACTGAATTGTTTGGCACGCTTTCCCGAGATGAACATATTTAACACGGAACTACAGGTCACAACAACACACTCGCCTACCCACTCACCACACTCATCACAATGCTGGTCACAACACTTCGTTTTCGGCTAACAACCTGGCTGTCTTCCTGTTTGTCGGTGGTTCCTCAGTGACTGTGAGATGCAATTTGCATGAACGGTCCTGTATAGATCTAAACATTATTACTATTATAAAGTGCTGTGGCCTTCTCGCTCGTGCTCTGCAGGGTGACGTGCCTGTGTGCCCAGTTTGAGGCGGTTCTGCAGCACGGCCTGCGGAGGGGCAGCCGTGGCCTGGCACTCACGGCCGCTGCTCTCAAGCAGGTCACGGGCATCGGCGGCAAGATCGAGCCCGGTACTGCCTAGCACAGCGGTGCTGCCACCGCCATCAACAACACTCACCATCTTCCTTACAGTCATCACCACTACTTCAACAACATCCTCACCATCTTTCCTGCAGTCACCATCATCAATACAATATGGATTTATGTGGCTACTGTCTTCATCGCCACCATCAACACCATCAACACCATCATCACAACTATACCAATAACCTTCCTCGCCGGTTACTCCAGCCACTAGAGGCGTCGCCATCGTCACACGATCGCCGGGCTGCCACAGTCCTGACATGCGTGTCGTTCCATTGCCCGCAGAGCCGGTGTTCTGGCACTTTGTGCGCGAGCAGCTGGGCCGGCACGAGCTGCAGCGCTACCTGACACTGCGTGCCATTGGCACGGACGCCGGGAGGGGCCGCGCGTGGCTCCGCTCGGCGCTCAACGAGCACTCGCTCGAGCGCCACCTGCACACTCTGCTCGCCGAGCGCCAGCGCATCAGGTGCGGCGGCTTCCGGCACGAGCGTGGGCACGCACAGGGACGCGAGCTTGTGTGCCCTCCCGGACTTCATAGTTGCTCACTAACAGCACTTAACCCCAACAGACTGATAAAGGGTACATGGGGGATTTTTGTCTCTGAGTTGGTGTAAAAACTGCATAGCCGTAAATGAATGGTTTTGCGCAAGAATGAGCGAGATGGATTGCGGTTTCGCAGAACCATGAGGGATGGCAATGATATGGGAAGGTCTTCATCTCGCAGTGGCTTGAGCATAGCTGATGGTGGTGTGTTTGTGTGGTGGCCTGTTCAGTGAGTGCCTGATTGAGAGAGCTGGCTGTGCTGTATGTGTTGTGATGGTCGATGGCTGCTGGTGACCCACTCAGCCTGAGCCCTGCCACTTTGTGCCCACAGCCAATTTTACGAAGACTGGGCCTTCCTCCTCGACGATGAGCGGTCGAGCATGCTGCCCGTCATGTCAGCAGGTCACTGCGTAACCCACCCCTCACGGCCGCACCGTGGCCTCTTATGCCCGCGGGTTCTCAGCTGCAACCCTATTGGGTGACATCTCCGTGCCACCCACACGAGACACAATTTCCTAAACGTGCAAATTACTCCATTGGGAGTGCACGTTGCAGTCATTGCCCCCTACTGGCATGCTAATGCCCATGTGCAGGCCGGCAGTGAGTCATATTGTGCTGCACAGGTACAGATTCTACTGGGGGTGCCAATGGAATGTTTGAAATAAGATCTGTGATGTAAGGTGCTTTGAGATGCCCAGGCAACACTATATTGGCCAGGCAGTGGTGACTATGCTCACTTGCTTACTTGAGTCGGGACGTCACCCGCGGCGTCGTGGAAGGAGTGTCGTTGCACTCGTGTCATTCCGCAGGCCTCAACTCCATTGTGTTTGCGATCAACATCGACAACGAGGACCTGAACGGCGGCCTGGGGGTGTCGCGGGGTGCGCCCACGATGTCGGGCCTCCTGCGGGAGTCGACGCAGAGCGTTACCTCCCTCCTCAGAGACTCGTCGCTCACACACGTGCGTGTTTGCTAATATTTATTATTATGATTTTATCACCATCACTTTTATTCGCGTCGGCACTCTGACCGCGACACAGTCTTCGCTGCGATGATGATTGGTAGGCCATCGTTAACGCGTGTGTATGCGTGCGCATGCGTGCGCCATGCAGGGTGTGAGCAGCCTGCTGCGTGAGATCTCCGGTCCCGGGGGTCCCCGCACGTCCGGGGGGGCAGCTGTCGTGCCCGTGGCCTCCGCGCGGGACACGGCCCTCTCGGCGCATGACCCTGCCCCCGTCATGTCTGCTAGGGTTGCAGGTAGCTTGGCGACAACACGGTGCGGCCCCCCGGTCTTGCAAGCACGCCCGCATGCACGCACGCCTGCACAGCCGTCTGTGCGCCAGCGGGGCTGGTAATTCTGCGACGATGACACCGTCCTGCGTTGGGGCAGTGTCGTGGCCCAGCGATAGCGCCTTCACTGCCTGTTGCACAGTTTCGCCGTTCTAATTTGGTAGGCAGCCCTTGTTATTACTATGGGTGTATTAAACGTAAAATACGACGCATCGCCTTGCTTTATGATGGCCCTGCGCCATGAGAATGGTGCGGACACCATTGGGACTCGATCATCATTCAAACATTGCCTTGGTCAGATGTCAAGAATCGCAAGGAACGAAAGAAGCGATCGAAGAAGCCGGTGACGAGCATCATCTCTTTTGATGACGATGATGCGGAGGAGCGGGAGAGGAGGGGAGAGACACAGCTGGAGGAGTGGAGCGGCCGGCATGACGATCCGCCTGAGGTCCCTGCTGCGGCGTCCCACACGCGGTACGGGCTCACGGGCAACGATGGGACAATCTCGTGGTTATGGGCCGTTTGCGACCAAAGATGCTGCCCTTGTGTGAGATATAAACGCAGCGAGATAATTGCGGTGTTATTGGTGGCAGATTCAGTCCGGATTCGGCCTTTGACCCGGCTCCCTGGCACCATGGGGAGGCGGTGGAGAACGGCGTCACTGACAGGAAGCCGATGGCCGACGAGGACGAAGAGGAGGAGGACGATGATGACAACGCGGACGAGGTCTATGGGAAGTCGCAGCCGGCCCGGAACGGTGATGGCCACGCAAAACTCGACGGGGCCTACAAGTGAGACACCGCCCACGGTGCCCGTACGGCACCGCACTCGCACCGACACGACAGCCACTGACACTCGACGCGGCGATAGCTGTTGTTGACGCCCGTCGGTAACGCACGGGTGCCGGTGGTGCAGGCCCCTGCCGGAGTCGCCCGTTGGCTGGAGTGCCCTCCAGGTGTTCAATGACAATGACAGCGGGGAGCTGCTCTTCCCACTGCAAGCAGGTCGGTCACCGTTGCCCCTCCCCCTGCGTTCGACTGGGTGTGTGTGTGTGTGTCGGGTGAGCGGGGGTGTGGTGGAGGCGAGTACAGGCCGCCAGCCTGATACCCGCATGCTCGGTTCGTGTTCCCGCAGATTCTCCCACGGACGCTGCCGCCCTCCCCATGCAGCTGGCACAAATGGGCTCACTGCTGCAGCACAGGTGCGGCTCGCATGCCAAGGCCCAATGGCACCCCACTGGCAGCAGGACCCCCCACGTTCACTTGGCAGATTCTTAAGACGGTTAAATAATTATCGAGGCCTGTGCCGTCGGTGCCGCCCCACCTTGTCATCGCTTCTCTCTGCTGTTGTTGCAAAATGACAATAATGCTCACGTGGTCATTAAGCTCGTGCTGTAACTATGATAGGATCCTGCTAGGTGACTCAGTGGATACGTGACTCGCAATCGGAAGGTTACAAGCCCAAATCCTGGTTCTCGTTTTATCGGCCTATCATCCCTCCAGGGTCGTTAAATGTAGTACCGCTTTGTGAAGAAGTCGACATTGGTTGTCCAATGGACAGACGTCGCAATTTTTACCTGACTACCACCTGGCTGCCTTCCGGCACCTCTGACTCGTTCTTTCTTATCGAGAGTGCACACGGTGTGGAACATTACAAGGTGAAATAATTAATATTCAGTGAATGTGTACAGAGCCATGAATAAGCATTGCCACAAGGTGGCAGTGGCAGACTGCAAAGCGTGCTACATTCGTCTCATGGTTTTGGATGATTTTTCAACATTGAGATGTTTTGGCCAATACCAGTGACATTGTGTGTGTGGGTTTGGCCATGTCAGGCAACCCAGGGGAAACTCATGCTGAACAGGGGGAGATCATACAATCTCCACGTAGACGGGCACCCGAGTCAGCAATCAAACCCTGGGCTTGAGGCAAAGGTTTTACAACTGCCATTTAAGTATTGTGTGCATGCACATTTACATCCCTTTTGTAAATCTGCTGCTGGATGAGGGCCTCCCCACGCAGTGTGGGTCAATGGGCGCCACGTCATCAGACTTGAGCACGCTGCTCAGAGCGGGTTGGTGAAGACGGGAATCGTAGTACAGCACAGCATCTCGTGTTACGCTGCCCTCTGCTGATCACCTTCATACCGCAGCAGCCTATAACACCGGTTAGTTACGCTTGGTGGTTAACCATACAAGCACTCTCCAGGCTCAAAAACCTGCTTAGCCTCTGAGATCTGATGAGATCGGGTGCATTCTGGGTGATTTGCTCACAGGCCCATACTGTACCTGTGTCCTCTACCCCCACCACCAGGGTGGAGCCCCCTCCCCCATGCCAAGGGAAGAGTGTCAGCCCTCCCTCGGCTTCCTCACCTCTCTCGGACTCCATGAGCATCGGTGAGTGGGGTCCCCTGTGCCCCCCGCGTGCCCCCCCCCCTACCGTGTGACGGTGGTCGCGGCACCGGTCATGACTCCGCGCGGTGTGGAACCTCGTTCGCCTCTTCTAAGCTGAGATAAAAACACCAGATTCGTCCTGAACACTGCCTCACAGCAAAATGGTTCACTAAATACCCACATGAACAATGTTCATGCCAACAGAAGGCAACTTTTAATTGATAGTTGAGTCCTAAGTTCGGTGCATAGGTTTGTTCTGTACCTAAACCGTGGGCCCATTTCACGTTTGTGCGCACAAAAACCGTGGCCGATGTCACCCTTATTGACCTGGAATCAAACTTGATGCTTTGGGCTTCAGAGGCCAGCACGCTCGGTCATTGATAACATGTTCGTGGTTTTCTGCTGCCCCGAAGGTGAACTGCGGCAGGCATTGGTGGCGATGATGAACAGGAAGGATGAGCTGGAGGAGCAGTGCAGGTGAGCGCCACGTTGTCTTCTGCGCTCGGCCACGATCGGATTTCGTTGCCGGTTCTCGTGGTACGCGGCACACGAACAGCTCGGGGCACCGTCTTTGGCCCCGTCACTTGCTCTACTATTGACGTCATAATCATCTCGACGTGTAACTCATAATCATCTCAAAGCCGCACAGTTATCGCTCACTCTTGAAGAGAGAGAAGACAACTCAGAGGGGCGAGGAGGAACCAAAGACAAGTGAAAAAGCAGCCAAAATCGGCACCTACAATTTCCCAAACTCTGTGTTTCTATATGGTAATGTTTGCTCATGGGTAGGGAGGGAGTTTCACGAATGTGTGTTATCCACCAACCATGGCTACCCCCCACAGTGCTGGGTTACAGACCACGTTTTTAGAATCTGACACATTTGCATGTCTAAAACAGCAGTTTATATTTTGGGAAGATTTTTTCATGACCGAGGGGATTTTGGCAAAGAGCAGGGAGAGCGGGAAACGGATAGATAGGATGAGAGCAAGGGGGAGTGACTCGGCTTCCTTTAACCTTTGGCCCTGGTTCGTTGGCATGTAGTGTGGGGTTTGAGCAGTTGCGTGTGGGGTGTGGACGTGTGGCGTGTGTGAGGTGTGGGGATGTGGTGTGTGTGGCGTGGTGTGTGGAGTGTGTGGGGTGTGTGGCGTGTGGTGTGTGCGGTGTGTGGAGTTTGAGTGTTGGAGCTTGGATGTTTGCGTGAGTCATCACACCACCATCTCACTCGCTCTGTGCTTCTGACACTGGAGGACCACTGTAATTGAATCATAACTTCGCCGCCTATTCCCACGGCGTGTGCACTCAGCAGATCATTGATTCCACATTAAAGCACATAAAGGAGGATTGGGGAAAATGCAATTCTCGATCGTTTCGTCATGCCAATTACCGAGAACGTCACGTTTATTTGTACAAATGTTGGAATTACACAGAGGGGATGCTTTAAAGGATGTACGAAGAATGGATCTCACTTAGAAATGTAGAGATTAAAAGTTTTGTGCTTTTAAACCTAAGATTTACTGATAATAATGTTTAGCATTTACATGGAGCTCGCTCAAACACCTCAGCAACTTAAAACACCTTGGATCGCATCTCATTTCATACATTCAAAGGCACCCCAAGCGGTAGCTGTTCTGTGCAGTATGAAATGACTCAGAGATGGGCATTAGCCTGCCAGTAGGGGGCGATGATTGCTATGCTACGAATTAGAGCAGAGTTGGCACAAAATAAAGCGGGCGGTGCAAATCCGACTGTGTGTGAGTTAGTGGGTGGTGAGTGGGTGAGTGAGTGTGTTCTTGTCACGGTGTGGATGAGATGAAACCGTTAATGTCAGGTGGACCAAGTCCACAAATGGACAGGAATCAATTAGTAAAGTTTACAGGAACAGTAACCATGGTAGCAGTAACGATAGAAGAGTGACAAGGCGGCGACTGACTGCCAATAAGTGACTGAGGTGAATCACTGGGTGCTGGGCCATGAATCGCCCCAACTGCTTGACTCTGAATTCAAACCCGTGCAGTGAGGTGGGAAGTGGGTGCTCCACCCCAGATGTGACAGCAGAAGGATTCCAACTATAGCCGAATCTGTGCTCTGTAGCAGCAGCAATACATCCTCAGAGTTCAAGAATAAGGTCTTTGGAGCAGCATCTGTGCTCGCTGGTTGCCCCGTGCATAAATATCGTGGCGCTCGGGGGCATGAGTCCGTCGCGTAGGAGACATGATTGGGTTGATGTCGGTGAGCGTCAGCAGGAGGCCACGAAGTTGCGGGTGTACGTACGTTGAACTTCTTTCGTACCGTATGTAGCCAACCGTGCTAATCGGAGGTGTGGGCGGGGGGACGGGACCCACTGCCCTGCCCGGTTCCCCCACGCCACCGCTGCTATCTTTGGGTGAATTGTCAAGATCATCTTGTTTATTGAGACTCTTCTCCGGGAGAATCCCTTGAGATGGAACGTCTTTGTTACAAGGGTATCCGGGGTATTAACCGACCTGCACATAACAACACGTAATGACCACGGACACAAACACACACAAAGATTAACATCCCCTATATGACCTATAACAGACCATTGGGGCAAATGCTGTTCACGAGAACCGATGAATACCAACATGGCACACGAGGGAGTGGGTGGCCAGCACCACGCCCGACAGCCTTCGTCTCCCCAGTAAATCAGTTTAAACGCCGCACCTGGCACCTATTTTAAGCCTGAGTAGACCTGGAGGAGGCTGAGAACCGGTTCAAATATCCGCCAAAGTCATTGGTCGTGAATGGGAATTGGCGGTGGTAATGATGATGGTAATGACAAGTTATTTGGAGCATGATAGTGGTGATAATAGTGGGTGGTGATGTAGTGGTGATGATGATGATAGTGGTGATGGTGGTGACGACGACGACGATGGTGTGGACGACGATGATTATGGTGCAGATCTCTGCGGGCACTGCTCGAGAGCGAGATGGAGCACGCTGCATCGCTGCGACGCGAGGCCGAGGAGGGGCAGCGCCGTGCCGAGGAGAGCGAGGAGCGCCACTCTGCGCGCCTGCAGGCTCTCGCCAGGTGAGCGTGCGCTGTCTGGTGGGGGGGGGGGGGGGGTGGGGTCACGGAGCGGGGTGCGGAAGCCAGGGGAGGATGGACGAGATATCGGGTGGCGCCGTCAGGCTCCGGTGGAGGGTGTGGGGGAGGATGCGTCCTAAAAAGTGGTCCTTGTGTGTTTATGTTTTGCTAGAATTGCCCCAATTATCGCGATTCGTACGAAGCCACGTCCACTTCCAGATGGCGCTCGCTGTCTCCAGCGCACCGTGTGGCGGCGGCGACGGCAGGCGCCGGCTCCGTTACTGTGCGAGCAGTTGGGTTGCTGTGTGTGCCTGCTTCCCTAATGGGCGCCGCAAGCACCACGTAGTGCTTGCAGCTCGAACACGCGTATGTGTGTGTGGGTAGGTATGTGTATTTGTGAGTACAGTAGGGGGCACAGGTGGTGCATTGGCCAGTCAGTGGGTCCCATGACCTCCTGTCAGCGGGCGTTCGACACTTCACGTAGCCTTAACTTGCACATGGCCTGGCACAAGCACCGTGGTGACGTCACCACTACTTCGTGACGAATGGCGGTTGTTATTTGTGGGTGGGTACGTGTGTGTCTATGGGTAAGTGTGTGTGTGGGTATGTGTGAGAGTGTGCAAGGCTGCGTTGGCTGGGTCATGTAGCCCGCATACCCAGCCACCGCATGCCTAAACAGCTTTTGTTCGGCCGGATCGAGGGGGCTAAACGGGCGCGGCACGGGCTAGAGAAAAGATGGAGTGATGTGATACAGGAGGATGTGGAGCTGAGTGGACTTGCCGATGACCGGTACCAGCGGTATCAAGATCGGCCTCTGTGGAGGAAGCTTGTGAAGGACGCTACTGGGCAGTTGGAGGGAGTCGCCCTCCAACAACAACAGAGGGGGGAGGAGCGACGCTCACAACAACGAGTGGAGCGCCAGGTGGCTAAAGCACAGCAAGTTATCACAGTAGGCGGCACAGGTGTTGCATCAGCCAGTCGTCTCGGGCAGTCGACCAGTGGCATCTGGGTCTGCCGCCTGACCTCCTGCCAGCGGGCGTTCGACACTTCACGTGGCCTCAAGGTGCACATAGCCTGGCACAAGCGTCGTGGTGACGTCACCACCACTTAGTGGCGAATGGCGGTTGTTGTTGTTGGTGTGTGTTTGTGGGTAAGTGTGTTTTGTCTTTGTGTGTGGCGAGCGGTGGTGCAGTGGTTTGTGCGTTGTGCTACGAAGCCGGTTAAACCAAGTGCGATTCCCACCCACGACAAACAATGAATGACAAATATCTGAACCAGTCTTGTGCCTTTCCTAGGTCGACTCAACCATAACATAGATACCTGATGCGGCGTGTAAATATCAGTTCTGGGGAAACAAAGGCAGCCGGGCGTGGTGCTGTCCACACCACCCCCTTATAGGTGTGCCGTTCCAGGCTTCGTTGGTGCGCACAAACAGCACTTGCCTCAACAGCCTGTGTGGGCTACACGGGGGATCTTTGTTTGTGTGTGTGTTTTGGCGCGTGCCCCTCCAGGATGTGGAGCGTATTGCTCTGGGAGGTTGGCGTTGGGCGGCACGTGCCGCGGCTGCTGATGAGCGTATGATCATGGCGTCTCGTTGTGTTCCGCCCCGTGGCGTCTCGTGTTTTCATTTCAGCTTCTGGCTGATCCATTTATCACTTCCCTGACGCGGTGTTGTGATGGGGCTCATTTCATCGGCTTTTTCTCACACTCTGTTCTCAAGAATTGACCCAAAGTGGTACATTTCCAGTAATGTTTATGTTAAATTGTAAACACTTTCGGTAAATTGTCATTTGACTCGATTATTTCTACGTGGTACTGTGTCGAGTTAGGACCCATATCTCGCAGAGAGGGTCCTTGCTTATAATCAGCGGGTAGTTCACCATTGTTGCCTTGAGCAAGTCTGACTGCTGACAAGACGCTGAATGCCGCAACTGGTTCCAGAGTTTTGCTTGAATTAACGCGATGCTGTTGAAATTCTGCACCCGCAGAAAGCTGTGTGGTCGATGGGGAATGTGTGTAAAAAAATATTCATGTATATTGTTACGTGGAGAGACGGATATATGTGGGGGAGGCAAAGTGTCTGCTCATTTATTTTTTTGATGCAATAGAGTGGACCAGCCTCTTATATGTGGTTGTCATTGTCATATGAAGACTACACCCTGATGTATTTACAGCAGCACATGGCAACATTGGCTTGTGTGTGTGGTGTGGCATGTATATGGATGTGTGGCGTGTATATGGATGTGTGACGTGTGTGTGGCAGGTGTGTGGCGTGTATTTGGGTGTGTGGCACGTGTGTGTGTGTGGGCGAAGTGCTGGCCACCCGCCTTCTCGTGTACCATACCGGCCTTCATAGGTGCTCAATAACAGCACTTACCCCAAAAGTCTGTTAAAGCTATACGGGGTGTCTTTGTTTTTGTGTGTAAGCTGTGTGGCCGTAGTGGCCGCACACACGAGGGTAACGGTGTAAACGCCAAGCCGGCCCGTTGGTGGATCAGCGCTAGAGCTAGCTGGTCGCAATCATAGGGTCGTGAATTCAAGTCCAGTTTGGGGTGTGTTGACTCGGATCATTATCATAATCATTATCCCTCGGGGATTGATCAAGTGACCACCACTATGTGAGCAAGTAACGTCGGTTATCCTATGAATAGACTCGCCCCCACCATATGAATGTGGAATTTCTACCACTGGGTCTGCAGGGCTATGAATAGGAAATGAGAACCAATGCTTCTGCTCATTCGAGCAGGAAACTGCTCTGACTTTTGAAAATGAAGGGAATGACCCAGCGGGGCCGTGCGGGACCTGGCCGACTGCAGCTCATGGCAGCAAGGGCTCTGTCCTGTGTCTCACGTCCAGTGTGTGTGAGTGTGTACTCACCCTACGTGCTCAATGTGTGTGTGTGTGTGTGTTAATCTCACATGCTGCACGTGTGTGTGTATTAACCCTACGTGCTCCGTATGCTCGTGTACGTGTGTGTATCAACCGTGCATGCTCTGCGTGCCCCCAGGGAAAACGAGGTGCTAAAGGTGCAGTTGAAGAAGTACGTGGGTGCCGTGCAGATGCTGAGACGTGAAGCCGGGCACACGGGCACCGGTAAGCATCCCCGCGCCATACTGCGCCACAACACGCATTACCACACTATACCACAACACACATTACCACACTACACTGCATTGCTACACCGCACATTACCACAGCCCTACTCACCAGTGGGGCCTCCTACAGTAAAGGGGGACAGAGGGGTCGTGGGTCAGCGGGGCGGCAGGCTTGTTGTAGGATCCTGGTGAGACTGATTTAAATGTAAATTGTTTGTTGGTGCCAACAAAGTGGAAGTGTTTGTCTGTGCAAACCCACGCAGAATTACTCAGAGCACTTTGCATAACAAAAGCTCATTTCTTATTCTTCCAAACTAATCACATGATGAATAATTTAGCATCTTTTAACTGGCCAGGTTTCACTGCCCCTTTTTATCCATTTGTAAGTAAAGTGGAATGGGTAGCTAATGCAGACAATACAGACAAAGATCCCTCAAAGCCTCAACATGCTGTTGGGACAAGTGCTACCAGCGAGCAGACAACACACACCAACGTCCACAAACAATCGTGTGGATGACCGTACATCAGCGCACACAGTGGCACGTGCACGGGCAATCAGCACAACGCACACGTGAATCGCACACCAATTCGGAAAACGCCTTCTACCTGTGGGCATCGAGGTCGAAATCTCCCGCCTTGCCAGGGTATGGCGGCATGACAGCAAGAGGGTTAAATCTCCCGCCTTGCCAGGGTATGGCGGCATGACAGCAAGAGGGTTAAATCTCCCGCCTTGCCAGGGTATGGCGGCATGACAGCAAGGGGGTTAAATCTCCCGCCTTGCCAGGGTATGGCGGCATGACAGCAAGGGGGTTCAATTCCATCTGTATGGGGATCGATTGTTACTACCTCCCTCGCCTGCATGGGTTTCCCCCGGGTTCTCCGGTTTTCCTCCTGCGTATATATCGCACCTGCTCTGGCTGCTTTCCCACTTGTCTGTGGTTTTCCACGCCTCTTTATCATTATCTCTCTATCTCGGAGAGTGTGAATTAAAACTGTACATATTACATATTCTACATTGTAGATACAAAGAGAGTCCCTGTTTAACCTTTTCTATAAACTATCAGGTCAAGTATTGTTAGCCAGCACCTATTCAAGCCGGGAAACTCGGCACACCCGCAATGCTGATGTTTACATACTGCAATATGTACACATTTCAGGATGAGCTGACCTGGCGAAGGCCCTTTCTGGGTTAATTACTGTGGTCGGTCGTGAGCAGGAATAGAAATCGGGTCGCTGGGTTTGTAGCTGACCAACAACAAAAACAACCGCCATTCGCCACTAAGTAGCGGTGACGTCACCACGACGCTTGCGCCAGGCTATGTGCACCTTGAGGCCACTTGAAGTGTCTAACGCCCGCTGGCAGGAGGTCACGGGGCAGACCCAGGTGCCACACACCTACACACACATACACGTATTTACCCACAAACACACACACACCTACTCACACACAGATGTACCTACCAACACACACATCTACCCACACACAGACACACTGACACAGCCCCCCCCAGCGTGACACCACACACTTGGACAGGTGCTCACTGGTTGGACAGGCAGCAGCAGCATGGAGACAAATGCGCATCTGCGATGATAATTGTAATTATAGATTTTAAATGGAGCATCCTTCTCGACTTGTTATAGTTGTCAGTCAGCCTTGGCGGCTTCACAGCGGAAATCGCCGCACAGCGGTGGTTTAATTTGAGGTATTCTCACAAGGGCGATAATTTTACGCTTTCCCGCGGGAAGCCGGCGTGTGATGGGCGTGATGGGTTTTAAAATGGAAAAACGAGAGAGGAAACAAAGATTTAGCTTTTTCTGAGCACAGACGTGTCGGTTCACGAAGGGAGGGTGACAGCTTAAGTGTGCAGCCGAGAGTCAAGATGGCGCAGAGCTCGCGTGTGCAGATGCCGCCGCATCTCTGGGTCGCTGGGGCCGCCCTCGACTGCAGGCCACGGCGGTGTGGGAGGCTGGAGAAGGCCGCGTGTGTTCACGGGATAGTGCCGTCGGGCCAACGGCTACGTCCGTTGTTGCGCTATCTGCATGAATGGATGGGCGGTCGCTGCCGTTACCATCGCTGCTGCTGCTGCTGCTGCTGTGAGGGTTAACGATAAGAGCGGCAGATGCTCCACAATGTGAAGTCGCAGGAGCTCGCGGGTCCCAGAGAGAGAATTCCTTTTCGTTCATTAAATTAGCGAGCGAGCGGGATTAGCGCCCTCGGGCCGGGCCGATCTCTCGCCAAAATTTACGAAAAGCAATTCCCACAGAGCGGTGCGCAGGCGCTCCAGCCGGCGGGGCCGTGCGCGAGGAGACGGCGCGATGCACGAGATGCTTCGGAGCTGTCAGCGCCATTTAATGTGGTGCGCGGTTCCGCTAACCAGATTTACTGTATAAACTCTTGCTACGGTCAGTGGAACAAATTTATCTAAATCCTCCGGCCCCTTGATTCACTTTGTTACTTATTATTCGTCTTCAACACCAGAACAAATCCCTTGAGACGGAACATCCCATTGCAAGGTCGTCCAGAGTGTCAAGTCACACACGCACAGTGAACACGTGGTGATGCGCAACACACATTTTAAATAAATAACTTGTACAGCCGCTGCTGGACAAAGACCTCCCCATGCATTGCCGGTCATGAGGGTTATTTGACCGTACTTCACCATGCTGGTCAATGCCGGTTGGTGAATGGGGGCACCCAGGATCGGTTCAGATATCACTCACCGCCGATGTTAGCCACGGCCACAATTTGAGCTCGCCGGATTCATAGAGCAGCACCTCAACCGCTACCCCACAACTCCAACCAGAAAAATAAATTTTGCACAAATCACACGAGGGGTCACGGCTCCCCTACGGCGGGGTGGCTGGGGGCTGCGGCGGAACGAGCGGGCGGGTAAGCCCCCTCGCCTGCACCCGCACGGTCCAACTGCGTAGCCCCCACTTCTCCACGGCGGTTGAATAACGGCCGACACGGAGATACGAGATGTTCCCGACGTGGCGTCGTTTTCTCCGGTCCCCTAACCTCGCGCCCGCACGCCGCACACGGGCCGTGAACATTCGCACCCTTGGAGCATTTGTCACGGTTAGACCGCCCTAGCTGTGCCACGGGTGATTCATTAAAACTGTGACGTGGAGGCAATTTTACAGAATGCTGGTAATGCAAACCGAGCTAAAGATGCGTTTTTAATCACGCGCCAGGGTCGGGGGGTGGCGTGTGCGGGAGGAGGGGGACGCAGCGCGTTTGCTGTGCCAGCGGTTCTAGCATGATGATGATTCACTACCAAATCGAGCAGCGAGGACGCCGATGATGACACACGGCCCGCACAGCCTTCCTGTCTTTATTGCGGCAGAGCGGGGAGAATTAGCGCTGACCTTGCTAATACCATCAGCTTCGTCCCGGTGGGGCTCACAAGTGAAGCCCAGGGAGCGAGACTCTCCTTCATCCATGAGTAAAATCGTCGCTCTCCCGCCTCGGCAACAATGGCTGTTTCGCTTTTATGGCGTATTCTTATTCACGGGTCGGCTTTGCCTCCGCCTCTTAACGCGGCCTGACTCAGGCTTGAGCTTCTCAATTGGTTTCAGAGACGCACGAGCGGCTCAGCCGTGGCTCGGCTTGGCTCGCAGACATCCAGAATGGCGCTGGAAACATGCTGATAGCCGGCTCAAGTCTACCGTATGGCTGTGAGCTGGCTCCGCCAAGCCAGAATCACGGTCATTCACAATGCATGGAAGCATGGAGAGACACATGCTTGGAATTACATTGAGATACAGAAAGAGGAACCGTTAAGAGGAGTAAGCGGAGCTCGTTCAGAACGCGTTATGGCCAGAAGGGTTGATGAACAATGGTCAAGAATAACAATGGAAGTGGCAGCCAAGGAATGGAACGCGCATGAGAGTACATCCAACGAGGAGATGAAGCGACAAGATCTGTTCGTGTGCAGGTGCTTAGTGAATTCTCAAATCGCATGATGGCGAGAGGTGGCGGCAGTCTGAGGAGGTCTTCATCCAGCAATTGATTAATCATGGCTGATGATGATGATGTTGTACTTTCTTCACGAGCGTGTTTCAGATCCAATGCTTGTACAGGCTTCATGTCGTCCCATGTTAAACCAGGCCTCAAGGCGTGTCACAGGAGCTTTGTGGATAGCTTCCTGTGTGTGTCGAGGCTCTGAAATTCGAAATTGTAGGGGGGTGGGGGGGAGGGCAGTGGCTGTGATGGCTGGGACCCTCGCAGATTCGGAGCGGAGGCCTCTTCTCGGGAGGGGCTGTCAGAGAGCGCCTTTAGTCCTCGCTGCGTGACATCCAAGATTCGCACAGAGGATGGGCATCAGGGGGAGGCACCATGCCTGGCCGTGGCTGTCTTCTCACAACTGGCGTCGACATGACATGTTGTATTCGTTGGGTATCTACATCACATATCTACGTGACTTTACCGAAAGACCCAAAGGATATGAATCCCTGCAGTCATGAAAGCTTTAAGTCATGACATGTTGTGTTAAGCACTTGTATTTTTAGGCTGAGCCGACCTAGCGGGGGGTACCCTCGGCAGCTGCTAGGCCCTGCTGGCATTGAAGTGCGAGGCTCAAGTTAAAAGCGCCTTCGCGTGGTGCTTGAAACACTCGTTAGGGCAGGAAATGATTAGAGCGGTGGCTTTTTTTTATTCCTTTTTTCTGTCATTTTATCCCCCAGTGTTATCCTAATCGCACTCTTGGCATTAGAAAATTTTCCAGCAAAGAACTAATTTGGGATTGCGGCAACATTAGACCCTACGGTGGATCTGCTGGAGATTGTGTCCACGATACGACCTCCTTCGCATTGATCGGCGTGAATACCACGTACAAAATTATTATTTCTAATTAAGTGACCCTTCATCCATGCTCGAGGGCAGCAGCACCCTCTTGCCCGCCGTGCTCCAGCGTCACGTTCCTCACGGCGGAGACGCAGCAAGATTGCGTGCGTGATTTAATATGAAGATTAATCTAGTGAGGCGTTCCAGTTCCAGCTCTCCGGGCAACAGAGATGCACGTTGCATGGTATTCACATTGCATTGTTAGTCACGGAGTTTTTTTTAATCTCAGAGCTTGAATTTGCCAAGATAAAGGAAAAAACAACAGCAAATTGAATGCCTTTGATTTTGAGACCATCATGGACTCACCGCTCTGCGAGGACCCGGCGTAATCATCAACGGGCGGCCGCCTGGACTCGAAGCCAGAATCTCGGCGGTGCGCAGCTCGGTGCTTGGACCTCTGAGCCGCCCGGCCGCTGGCCTAGTTATCTCCCGCGTGCTATGGTTGTGCACGGTTGGCAAGGAATGGTGCGTTTGAGTGATAAGCGAGTGGGGCGAGCGCCGCCTCCCCCTCCAAATATCCGTTCCTCCACGTAAAGCATAAAATAGGTTCGTACACATCCCTTTGGCCACACGGACCTCCGAGGAGTCATTTCAGCAGCGTTTGGTTCAACATAAGTAAAAGTATGGACCGGTTTCAATATTTGGTGTCTCTTCAGCAGTCAGGCTCACATGAACCAATGCTGGTAAACTGCCATATGTTTAAAGGGAAGGACCCTCTATTAGATATGGTTTAATTAACGTAATGCGTAGGTTTTTGTGTTATGATTCATGATTACATTTTTAGGTGAGGCCACGCAATTATCACGTCAACTCTCTGTCGTGGGATCCTCCTACAATCCAAGAACCTGGAATGGATTTTATTCTGACTTCCTGCACCGCATCCTGAAGATGCCCAGCACAGTTCTGTGTGAAACGTCGTGCATCAAACCTCTGCTAAATTTCCACTTTGAGAGTTATTCTTCAACTCACCCGGTGACTGAGCTGAAACAACAACAGTAATAACCGGTGCATCATTAAGCACTTGACGCCACGTGCCCATTTAATGTACTTGGCTGTGTCGGGTGGTGGAGGGTCTTATTATACAAATTTGGCTGCATCGTTCATATCGAGGGAGCCTGGTTATCGCAGCGCATGTCTTCCTCAATTAACCCCATCCATGAGGGGTTTCCTCTTGGGAATCTACGCGTGACTTTTCCACTCACATCATTATTATTATTTCCATAATTGTTTACCCAGGAAAGCTTCACTGAATCTCAAGACTCTTTTTCAGGAGGGTCTTGCCAAGTTTGTCCCAGTAGGTGGTGATGACTGTGCTTAAGCCCCTATTTGCGTAATTTGCATGTCATTCTTCAGGGAGGAAGCCGGAGATCCCAGAAGAAACCAATGCAGAACCGGGGAGAATATTCAAACTGCGTATATTGAAAGTCGGGAATCGAACCAAGGACCTTTTTGCTTTGAGCCACCCTGTTGCCCATTATAAGAAATATTGAGAGATTCAACCTGATTGAGCTTCAGTGACTCACTTCACCTCCCTCCCTCTCTTTGCGACACCCACTCCGACCATGGCCTGCTCCCTGCACTAGGAGCAACCCTGCGGCTGGGGGAGGCAGACCCCTCGCCCCTGCCGGAGCCCCGCCCGCTGGTGGACACGGAGGAGCTGGCCAGCACCTACGAACGCAAGCTCATAGAGGTGAGAGGCCACGTCCGTCTGGCGAGAGTTGGCACAGAGTTGTCAAATGATCTGGTGGTTCCGGTGCCGCTGGTCACAAAAGCAAAGTTTGTGGGGAATAATCGCCATTTTCTATACTTTTGAGGCATAAGCAATTAGAAAATAACACTTACTACCCAGGAACAAAAATCGTGTTACATATGCAATCAGACCATGTCCTGGCCGCTCCCCTATATACATATATATCTATACCTTGAGATACTACTGCACCTCATCAGTATTCTTAGACTCTCAGTCATTGCATGCTGCATATCTCTCCATACTGTGTATGGCTGTCGTATTAGTATTATTTTTAGTGGTGCGGCAGTGTGAGTGTGCGTGTGTGCATACGGGCGCTGACGTATGTGGCCGTGCTCAGAACTGCCACTCGCTATTTCTGTTGGTCCCCGCGTGCCCACGCAAACGCGCCTAAGCCGTGGAAATTGCCATCCCGCACAAAGGTGGGGGGGGGGGGGGGAGTGGCGGCTTTACGCGCGATGTTGCTTGCAGGTCCGTTTATTTTAAATCTAATTAGCGTGCCGAGTGGGCCCGGCGATCGGCGAGCCCGCCTCGTCGCTGCATTGTGCAGCAGAAATGAACGTCGCGCTTATGCAGCCGAGCACGATTTACAGAGAGCGATGGGCAAATTACCCACGGTGCCCGCCCTGCGTGGTGCCGGCGTGGGCAGCGCACTTGGTGCCCGTAAATATTTGTGGCCCCTTGGCCGGCACGTGCCGTTTGTGGCTGTACTGCGGCTGTGCTGCAGCAGTGCTCGGACATACTGAATATGTTTTTGTATGATTAGCATCGTGTTCGTTTACCCAGGAAAGCCGAGCCAAGTTGCATGACCCATTTTTAGGTGGGTCTTGCCAACGTGTTTTTTGACAGTAGGTGCCGATGGTTGTTGTGCCTGATCCAAATTGAGTCACGTGCAGCTAATTTTCTAGCATTGGGACGTTTGGCCAATACCAGCTACATTGGGTGTTGTTGTTTTAGCTATGGGAGGAAACCAGACAACCTGGAGGAAACCCATGCGGATCAGGCAGAGAACATACAGTGGTGGGCAACCTGCAGCCTGTGGATCCTCCCACGGTGGCCTGGTCTCAGTGTCTTTTGCGTAATGCATGGAGTCATGATTCGTCACAAGCACGATTTCAAGCTTGTGGCCCACTGAGGTGAAGGAGGGCCGCCTATGTGCCCCACTAACTCGGCTAGGTTGCCCAGCACTGCCGAATTTAGACAGGAATCGAACCCTGTCCTTTCAGGAGTGAGTGTTAGCATTGCACAGCCAACCTGCCCCACCCATGAGAAGAAATGTTGGATGATTCCACCTGGTTGAGTTGCAGTGACTCACCTTCCTTCCTCCCTGTGAGGCACCCGTGCTGCTCCTTAATGATTGTTGCACTCACACAGCCCGGCACAATTTACACAGAATGATGATGGCACATTACCCACGGTGCCCGCCCTACTGGATGGCGGCCGGACAGCGACTTCACGCCCGTGAACATTTGCCGTGAATATTTAAAGCAGCTTGGAGATGACGAGATGCATTCTTGGCTTCACGATGACAAACGTAAAGAGGAGCACGTGGATCAGAGAATACACGCTGGTTGATGACGTCACATAAGCTGTGCGGAGAAGTGAGTGGGGCTTGGGCACGGAGCGTCACCGCCAGTGGGGACAATGGCCCATGGTCGAGACCGATAACGGAGCGGCAGCCAAATAATGCAATGCTCCCAAGAGGCCATCCACCGCGGAGATGGAGCGATGAAATAATTTCACGTGTAGGTACTGGATGGATGATTGCATCTTGAGATCCAGAGAGGTGGTGAGCGACGTGGGGAGGCATTCCTCCTGCAGTGGATTGATCATTGCTGATGATAATGATTTGAATCATTACCTTTAGGGTACCGGGTTGTTTGCAAGATACTCCAGTGAGCGCCGATATGTGGCCACATCCTGGGCTTCTGTGATGCCGTTGTGGAGGGTGGCGCAGTGGTAGAATGGTTTGATTATTGAGTCGTATGCCTTTCTTTTGCGGGGATCGAAACCAGCCTTCTTGCTGAGATGCGGGCATTACCACCACACTGCCATCCTGTACAAGCCACATTCAGCGATTCCCTACCCGACAGCTGCATTGGTGAGGAATATCACCATGGCAACCCTCGGGTTGGGCCCACAATGCATCTGTGGATGTAGTGAAGCAGCAGGGTGGGGGTGATGGAAAGGTATTGATGCAGGGTTGTGAAGTGAGTCATTGTTTATATATAAATCTTCATTAGAAACACAACACACATTTCCATTACCTCTCGACATTAATAAATATGTTGTGGCTGCGCAGCGCTAGCGAGGGTGATACTTTGGCTTTGCCGAGTGCCATCGGTGAATTCCCTCGGGGGCAATCTTCCCAAGACAGGCGGATGTGTGTGCGAGCGCCCGTGCGCGCGAGTCGCCGATCCCCGCTCCCCGCTGCACACGTTCACATGTACACATCACACACACGCGCAAACACTCACACAGTAAGACGTTGACATCAAAGGGAAATTGCCCAAAAATCCTGCGGCTGTGGCCTCGTTGAGTGCGCTCCGCGCTTCATGAGACATATTTTTTTCTTCTGGTGCGAATTGATATTCACGAAGTGGTCTCGCAATGATTCTCCCACCACCGGATGATCAAAGTGGACTCCGATTGTCCGGCCACAACGAAGTGCACTCACTCAGCCCCGCAGCTGTCAAACTCTCTGCAGCAGGTGGAGGCATGCGGATAAAATGATTTAAATTAGGACGATTAAGCGACGGGCATCGCACCGTTTCTCCTAATGCACGGGGTGAATGCCAGAGCAGGATGCTCGACACTCTACGCTGCACATGTATACGTACACACACTCTACACACGATACACTACATATACACGATGCACTCTGACCTCCTGGATGCTATTTTGACTTAATGGCGGTTGTCCCGATGATGCTCGACGCAGCCTCAAGCGAATGTTTGCCGTATTTCGTAGTCGTATTTAGTAGTGCTCGTGACTCGCACGACGAGGGTTAACCTGGCCACGCTCTGCATGGATACCCTGGTTGTAAGGATTGCTCCGCAACTCAGCGCAGGGCGAGCCGAAACAATAGCAATTGGCGTGCCGTTAAAATGGTTGTAACAGGCGACAGTTGAATTTGTTTGGCTATGTCGAGTGATGGAGGGTCTCGTGACAAAAATTCGTCCAAATTATTACATGGCCACAAGAAAAATATAACGTGTTTCTTGTGCAGTTGAGTGTTTCAGTCATCATCATCATCATCCTCTGCCACGATCTGTGCACTGCTGACAAAAGGTCTCCTCACGTCAACGCCGTCCCCCATACAAGTGCACACACGGGGGGGGGGGGGTGGTGGTGAGAGCGAGGGCAGGGCGCTCCCCATCACACCGTTACTCAGTCCGCGATGCGTTTAACATTCGTCTGCAGTTTGTTTAACGGTGACTGCATCGAGCGCCCCCCGAGTTCTTCTATGGCCCCCCTTTAACGAAGGTCATACGAGCAGGTTGTACGGACTTGCAGATCCGTAAATCGTCCATAATTACCGGTATAATAAACCCCGCAGGAGTGGAGCGGGCGGAGAGCCGGCGAGTCTCTCGGCCACGTTATGCGCCGATGGTTTTTGCCGGAAATGAATCCTGAATTGGGTGTAATGAGCCGCGCAATTAATTCATTATTTATCTTGTCGAACGCTCACCACCACCCCCCCCCCCCCCCCTTAGCTGTCAGTGTCTTCTCTTCCTCCGCGCGTGCATGCAAAGCTGAGTGGGCTGCTTGTCTCCTCGCCCCCGATGGTGATCCTGCGGGGAGGAGAGCGGGTGATTTTGTCGAGAGCACAGCGTAGGGCGCCATTGCTATTTCGAGACGTGTTTTGTTTTTAAACACAGCTGCCGACTGAGCACAGGGCCCCAAAAAGCCGTAGCCGTCAAGCAGCGAACAGCACTATCGCAGTTTGAGCGAAGCGTGGTCACGCATCGACGTTGAATCCGGTGGTGAGAGGTCCTCGGCCACCGGTGGTGGTGGTGAGGAGGAGGAGTGGGAGGGCGGTGGGGAGGGAGGAGGAATGGGCGAGGAATCATCGTCTTCCATTGCCTCGTTTGGCGGGGTTCATTAAGCAACCCGGGCGAGGAGGCAATGGAATGAAATTACTCATCCACGCATGCATGTTCATAAAGAAACGCGTGCGTGTGAATGAGCGGGCATGCGAGGTGCAGTAATTCAGCCTTCTTCCTCATCCCGCCGCCGACATGATGACAGCGTGGCCTTTCCGAGGAAAAAGGGAAATTACATTTTCTGCAGATTACGCGCGAGAGAGTGCAGGTCGGTGCTCGGCTCCCTGATGAGCATTAAGTTTGTCGTGTGGCTTCGAAAAAAATTCGGCCATCAGCTGTCTCGCCCCAACCCGTCCTCGTGCAGCCGCTTGCTCTCTAGCTCGCTCGCTCTCTCGCTCGCTCGCTCTCTCGCTCGCTCGAGGGTCTAAGACTGCTGCCGGTAGTGAGCACCGCAGGTGGGGATGGTGGAAGAGAGAGAGGAATGTTCCCTGCTTGCTTGCGGAGGTTCACTGTTCAAATCTGGCAGGCCGCCCCGGTTATTATTCCGAGTGTATTAACCAAAAAACCACGCGAAGCCCACTTTACAGTGGAGGTTAGAAATCCCGTGACGTAGGGCTCTGTTTGCTGGCGTCTGGGCCCAAATTTGAATTCTAGAATTAGCCCGCACGAATGCGATGCAAGTTTCTTATCGCGTATGAAACGCGCTGAGGTGCCCCGGCATAAGTGGGGGGGGGCGCATCACAAGCAAATCGTTATCACCCAAACAACAACTGACACCTCCAAATCAACTGGGTAACGTGGCCGAGGGGGCGGCCCAGGTAAAACAAATATACAGCGGATGCTCCTCTTTCGGCTTCCGTGGGCCTCCTCAGCAGCGACGATGAGTTGCTTGTCTACCGATCTCGCCACTTCTCAGCAGCGACGATGAGTTGCTTGTCTACCGATCTCGCCACTTCTCTCCTTGCAATCCCCTCTGTTCTACATCTCCGTTGACCAGTCCAGCGGAAAGACGAATGTAGGTTAGGCCCCCGTACCTGTGTTTGTTTGTGTCGCTTCGTATTTGCGATTGCATCTTGGGGTCGTGCATGTCACCGAACTGCTGACCCTCGACGAGTGAGAAGTGTCATGTACTTGAACCCGGCGTGCCATGTAAACAGACGTTCCGTTAATTATTTTGCTGCAAGCAGGGTCAATCGGCAGCCCAGATAATCCACGCGCGGGTGATCGAGGGTTAACTGTACCGTGTGAAGTGCGCATTGATATGTACAGACGGTACAGAAGCGTCCACGGTGCATTGCCTACAGAGAACAAAGTGTTGATGAATTTGGGACAGGAAGAGCGGCAGTCGTTTGTACACTTTTATTTTATCCAAGAAAATCTTTCACTTGCGCACTCCCTGGAGATGGAACATCTTGTTTGCAGCGGTGCACATAGGAGAAAGCATTCTGGGAAATTGCCCCTCTTTTGCCGTGAGGCTTATCTCCATAGCGGTTGATGTTTCCCTCTGTATTTCTGGGCAGCGGGAACCGTCGTGCCCTCGCAGCAAGAAGTGGCTGGGTTTGATTCCCTACTCGGCCACCGTTCTGCGAGCAGTGTGTATGTGCTGCCCAATTGGGCTCACGCACAGCAGCAACATTGCCCTTTGCTGTGCAAGCGAGACACTGCCGATGGAGAGTCGCCAGACAAGCTCAGTAATAACAAGAATATGTTTCGCATGCAACGAGCAATTTCGAGGATGCTCCTTGCTCTTTCCCTGCGCCGCAGCCAGGGGCTCGTTTTCTTTGATGAAGGCATCGGGCAATAACGCGCGGGCCGTGTAATGGGCCACGCGGCGGAAATGTCACGCGGGCGCGAGGGCGCGGGGGCGCGGGGGGCCACGGCGACCTCTGCGCACATTGCCCCTCCCTGCTTTCCCCGCGCGACCCCGGCAACCCCGGCAACCCAGCGCTTTATCTGGCAGCGGAACACCTGTCACAACACGTGCTCTCGGCTGGCCCGGCGCAAGCGGCGTATCGATTAGGAGGGAGAGAGCGAGGGGGGGGGGAACGGGAGGGGGCCAAAGAGAGGAGAAGAGCAGCGTCGAGAGACAAAGCTAGAGAGAAAGAGACGAAGAGGGGAGCATGAGGAGGGTGCAAGGGAGTGCGGAGAGTGAACAGAGGTGGATCTATACATTTCCAGGGGGGTGGCAGTCCAAAAATGTTGAGCTTTCAAATAGGGTCCCTTACCACTGGAAGGGAAGGGAATGAGTGGGAGGAAGATGGAACAGATACGCTGAAGGATTGTGGGAGGGGTGGAGGGAAGGAGGGAGAGGAGGGCTTGGAGCTGGCAGCGATGACGACGACCTAGAGATGCCTTCCGGGCCTCATGGGGGCCGGCCAATTCAGAGCCGCCTCCCACACATGGCCGCCACCTTTGCGGCGGCGGCCATCACCGAAGGATCAACCCGGCCTGAGCCCCTCGCGGGATTCCCGGGGTTTTATTCAATTTCCGCCGCTGTCATTATTCTGGTTTCATTCGTCCTTTGGATCACGCGTGCACGCGGGTAATGATCGGGCCGAATTCCTGTCGCAAGACCCTGCACCACCCGACAGCCAAACTAAATCCAGGAAATCATTCTGGATTTTTGCAGCCAATGTTGCGATTCATATTCGATTGTTGAGTTAGGCCACATGATCATCTTGTCAAATCTGTGTCGTGGGATCCTCCTAAAATCCGGGAACTCTAAATGGGTCTTATACTGATTCCCTAGATCTTGTCCTAAAGATGCCTGGTGCAGTTTCAAGCGAAATATCGTTTATCAAATAATTACTGCTAAGTTCGGTTGTGAGGATTGGTTCTGTAACTCACCGGAGAGCGAGCCGAAAAGATCACAATAACAATAACAAACGGCGCGTCGTTAAATGCTAGTGCACAGGATGATTTAATTGGTTTGGCTGTCAGGTGGCCAGGTTATTACGTGGCCTAACCCAGAAATCAATTATGAATCATCACGTTGGCTGCGATAACACCAATGCATTAGGATGGCAGGTGTGATGAAGAGGAGGAGGAGGATGACGATGATGATGACGAGGACGAGGCAGACCTCTGAATGGCAGTTGCGGGGCACGGCAAGCGGCCGTGCAGCCATGGGAGGTGCAGTGAGACAGACGTCGTTTAAACGTCGGAGTGAGGCACGCGAGGGAAAGGGCCCGGCGCTTCCTCGACGCTCCTCCCTCCGCGCTGCGAACGCGGCTGCTCACGCCCCACGTATAAAGCACAGCGCTCGATTGTGACGGCGCACACAAAGGTGTCTTTCTTCCTTTCTTTCATCGGAGGAGAATAATGGCCTCCCAAGGGCACGGGTCGGAGAGAAACCGCGTCGGCGCCGTTGGCGCGCGCGGTTGTGTGTGTTTGTGTGCGGCGGTAGAGGGGTGCGATTGTGCATGCACGGTGCGCCTCGGGGCATGAGGTACGCACCTTGTCTCACTTCCAGGGTCTTCCTGAAGATGCTTGATGGAGGAGTCAAACGTCGTGCATTTAATTACTGCTGAAATTTGGTTATGAGAGTTGTTCTTCAATTGACCAGTGAGTGACTGAAACGATAATATTGCCCAGAATATTGAAATATCTCTAAAGACCAATGCATGAATGAAAAAGTAATAAAAAACTGCACTCACATGTCCAGATCATAAGAGTAAAAGCTGATATTGACAATAACGACAACTTCATTCCCACTGTAGATAAAATTCAGATAAAAGGCAGTAATAATAATTATATAATGTAGGTAACATCCAATCAGGCTACAGGAGAAGCCAATGAATAACAATGGATGTTCAAGCCAGATGTAAATCTGCTGCCAGTCACCATTCCTGATGTGGGCAGGGACAGGAGCCTTCCATCGCCTTGCTGCTTAGCAACAGAATGTGCGGTCACCTCTTTTGGATTGGATAACTGCTTTTACACGCACGACAATTCAATTTGAATGGCCATGTCGGGTGGTGGAGGGTCTTGACAACCTTACTCGAAAATCAACGATGGCTCGTAATAATGGCCGCGAATACCTACATTGTGTTAAATCTCTATGTGTATTTGTGTCTTTGTCACCGTGTGTATGCATGTGTGTGAGTTTGATGTTGGGAAGCAGCAATGTTGCAGTGACCCGAGTTTGAATCCTGCTCACGACCAGCATCACTAGATGAAAATCTGTACCTTCCGTAGGTCCTACTCAGCCCTTAAATGAGTACCTGGTGCAGTGTGTAAATATCAACACTGGGGAGACAAAGGCAGCAGGGCATGGTCCCGGCCATACCACCCACTCATGCACTGTGCTGGCCTTCGTAGATGCTCGCTTGTCCCAACAGTCTGTTGAGGCCGTTTGTCCTGTGCACAGGAACTGCATTGAAACAATGTATACACACACACACCACACTGCGTGTTTATACAGCATGTGTAAACGCGATGGGATTTCAAGTCTCTGCATTGAACTCCTCCGGCAGGCAAGGCTGCGCTGGCTGGGTCTTGTAGCCCGCATGCCCAGCCACTGCATACCCAAGCAGCTTCTGTTTGGCCACATGGGCTGGAGAGGAGATGGACTGAAGCGGTACGGGAGAATGTGGAGCTGAGTGGACTTGCCGATGGCTGGTACCAGCGGTGTCAAGATCGGCCTCTTTGGAGGAGGCTCGTGAAGGATGCTTGCTACTGGGCAGTTGGAAGGCAGTCACCCTCCACACCCTCCAGTAACAACAGAGGGCAGAGGAGTGACGCTCACAACAATGAGTGGAGCGGCGGGTAGCTAAAATACAGCAAGTTGGCACAGTAGGGGGTACAGCTGGTGCATCTACCGATCATCTCAGTCAGCCAACCCATAGCACATGTTGGGCCTGTCCCGATACCTGCTGTCAGCGAGCCTTCGACACTTCACATGGCCTCAAAGGGCACCCGGCCTGGCACAGGCGCCGTGGTGGCGTCACCCACCGTCCGTTAGTGGCGAATGGCAGGTATTGGTATTGGTGTGCATGTGCGTGCGTGTGTGCGTGCGTGTGTATGCATTCATGTATATGTATGTGTGCATATGTGTGCAGTGACAATTATCTGACCTGGTCCTAAGCCTCCCCTAGGTCGGCTCAGCCTCAAATGAGTGCCTTGTGTGGTGTGTCAATATCGCCACTGGGGAGACCGGCGGATGGGCATGGTGTTGGCCACCTACCTCACCATGTGCTGTGCCGGCCTTCATAGGTGCTCGCTAACAATACTTGCCCCTGCAGTCTGTTAAGGCTATACGGGATATCTTTCTTTTTGCCTTGTGTGTGTGCATATTCCCACTTGTCAGGTGGCAGAGATGCATGGGGAGCTGATGGAGTTTAACGAGCGTCTGCACCGCAGCCTCATGGGGAAGGACGCGCTCATCCGCCAGATGAGGCAGGAGCTGGTGGAGCTGCGTGGGCCCGTGGGTGTAACACCACACGACTCACACTCACGGCACGGAGTGTCGCACTGCTCCTAGGCTCACACTCCCGGCACGGAGTGTCACACCCTCCTAGCCTCACACTCCCCGCACGGAGTGTCACACCGCTCCTAGCCTCACACTCCCCGCACGGAGCGTCACACCGCTCCTAGGCTCACACTCCCCGCACGGAGCGTCACACCGCTCCTAGGCTCACATTCCCGGCACGGAGTGTCACACCGCTCCTAGCCTCACACTCCCCGCACGGAGCGTCACACCGCTCCTAGCCTCACACTCCCCGCACGGAGCGTCACACCGCGCCTAGGCTCACACTCCCGGCACGGAGTGTCACACCGCTCCTAGCCTCACACTCCCCGCATGGAGCGTCGCACCGCTCCTAGGCTCACACTCCCGGCACGGAGTGTCACACCCTCCTAGCCTCACACTCCCCGCACGGAGTGTCACACCGCTCCTAGCCTCACACTCCCCGCACGGAGTGTCACACCGCTCCTAGCCTCACACTCCCCGCACAGAGCGTCACACCGCTTCTAGCCTCACACTCCCCGCACGGAGCGTCACACCGCTCCTAGGCTCACACGCATGGCACGGAGCGTCACACCGCTCCTAGCCTCACACTCCCGGAGCGTCACACCACTCCTAGCCTCACACTCCCCGCACGGAGCATCACACCGCTCCTAGCTTCACACTCCCCGCACGGAGCGTCACACCGCTCCTAGCGCCCATGGCGTGGGGAAGCTCACGTCCAGCAGTTGATTGAAAAAAAGTACCGGCACACGGCATGGTAGGGTCACCACCTGTGGGAGAATCTGCGGCTGCCGTGTTTTAGTGCCAGGGATTGATATTTACAGTGGATCCGGTGCTGGTGACTGCATTGAACTTTATTGCTGTGACCCGCATAGCGGCGTTGATGTAGACCTAGGCCGACTGAGCCACGTGTCCGGGCTTGATCCTCGGTGGAAAAGGTGGCGACCCCACAGCATGCGCTAGCCACGTGTGCCGTACGCGCATCCGGCGCCGTGTCCGCGCTGCTGGGCCGGTGGCAGCAAGGGGACTGGCGGCAGCACCACCGTTGCCGCCCGAGGCGAATTGCCCGGAATACGTCCTCGCTTCCGCTCGCCTATCCAGCTAAACATCACGCTAGGTTTGCAGGAATAGTGCGCGCCGCCCGACCGCAAGATTAGCATTCCGCAAGGCGCCTCGCCGCATTTATTTTTGTTCTCTGCCGGTGGATTAACCCTTGACAGGCGCCGGCCATGGCGCTGCTTGTTTACTGTTAGCCACGCGTTTGTGCGACTTCAGGCGGGCGGGCGTTTGCATGTGAAGGCCATGAACGAAAGACCTCGTTGATCCCAACTCTTAAGTGGGAAATCAGCGCCGAGGACGGAGGGTACGTGCTGAAGGGCTAGGAGAGCTCCAGCAACACAACACAATAATTAATCGGCTTGTTTCCCTGGGAAAGCCTCACCGAGTCTCAAGTCTCTTTTTCAAGAAGGTCCTGCCATTTTTCAGCATTGGGATGATTGTTAGGGAGGAAACCGGAGAATCTGGAGGAAACCCATGCAGAACGAGGGGAGAACATACAACCTCCACCCGAGTCAGGAATGGAATCCAGGCACTTGTTTCTGTGAGACAACGGTACCGCCTCCCTGGTAATTGAAGAAAAGTGCCTCTCGCGAGAGTGTAAGAAGAGGCACGTGAGGAGGCGTGGGCGGTGTGAGCGGGGAGGGAAGGGTGGCGCAGAGGGTGGACATGCAAGGTCCTCTGACGAGGTTCGTGCGGGATCAGGCGGCTCCGCTCCGAGCCCGGCTTCCGCTCCGAGCCCGGCTTCCGCCTGAAGGTGCCGTGTGCCTCTCTCGGCTCCTGGAGTTTGATGCTGTCCATCCTGGGTGATGCGTTGGGATGGTTGACTCAGCCCATCATCCTTCCGGGTGAATAAAATTGCTACCACTTTGTAGAGAAGTAAAGAGTGCTTTTCCTATGGAGAGACTCTTCCCTGCCATAGGAATGTGGAATTTCCATCACTGATTCTGTTGGGCTGTAAACAGTAGACGTGCGCAGATGGCTCGATTCTCATTTGTGCAGAAAGTTGCCCTGGCTTGCCGGGTTTGGTTTGTGATTTGCGTGGCAATTGGTGTCTGTGTCTTCTCACAGCTTCCCGGTGACCTCAGCCAATCATCCGAAGACCCCAGCCTCTCGGACTTTGACAGGTGTGCACAGAAAGGAATTACGGCCCACCTGGTCAACAAACACTGCATGATGTCCCTATACACCTCACTGGTGTGCGTGCGTGTCGGGTATGCGGCCTCTTACAGAGCCGTGGCAGAGCGGTTAGTGCACCGTGCTACAAACCCCACAACGCGAGTTCGATTCCCAGCCGAACATCTGTGACGTGAATCTGAACTCGTCTTGAGCCTCCCCTAGGTGGACCCAGCCTTAAATGTGTACCTGGTGCAGCGTGTTAACATCGGTTATGGAGAGCAGTGCTGGCCACATTGCCTCTTCGTGCGCCGTGCCGGCCTTCATGGGTGCTCGCGAATAGCACGTGGCCAAACAGTCGACATAGACCTTATGTCCTCCCTGCTGGGGAGTCTCGGGGTCAGCATGCCCCCCAATGGGTCAGCCTGCACGGGTTTAGCAGTTTGAACCCCCCGGAGGTCACCCATGCTGCAGGTGCTTCCTGTGTGCATGGTGCCGGATTTCTCCTCTGTGTTAAACACCTGGGGACGCTGTTTTCAACACAGTGGGGACACTGTGTCTAAGCACCACGGCCCAAACAATTACAAGCCTCAAACACATCCACCCCTTCATTCCTGTCCTGTGTAGTACCATGCTGGGGGTTCAGGGTTAGGCCTGAGCCGTCATTCTCCAGGCCGCCATTAAAATTCACGACCTTTGCAGTGCGACCAACTACCGCGCTCTGCTCAACGTCTGGATCCCTTCGGTGTTTCTACGCAAAAAGGCGACAGACACACACCACGTGTACCAGGCAAGTGACACACGCAACAACAGCAGCCACTGGTGACATCACCACAACACACACATGCACGCCACATGTACCAGGCACGTGACACACACAACAACAACAGCCACTGGTGACATCACCACAACACACACATGCACGCCACGTGTACCAGGCAAGTAGCAGACACCACAACAACAACAGCCGCCATTTGCCACTAAGTGGCGGTGACGTCACCACCACAGCACACACACACCACGGGAACCATGGCAAGTGGTTCACACCACACCCCACACACACCGTGGACGTACGCACATACTGCGTACAGACAGAGCAGTATAAAGAGAAGTGTTGTGACCTGCAGTGTTGTGGGTGGGTGAGTGGATGAATGAGGGGGTGAGTGGATAAGTGTGAGTGTATGTCGGGTGTGTATTTTCTCTCCCTGCTCTGCATGGGCTTAATCTGCGTTCTCCAGTTTCCGACCATAGATAAAATAACCATGCAATGGAACCGATATTTCGATTTAAAGCTTTTGTGACTGCAGGGATTCATCTTCTTGGTTCTTTCGGTAAAGTCAAGTAGAAGGGAAGTAATAAAATAATAAAATAAAACATAATAAAATAATTCTCACGACGTTTCGACCACAACGCCTGGGGCGTGTCATTCAGACTTTGCCTTCTCGACAGACCTGTTTCTTCACCTGGGGACGGCTGCTTGCGTTGTGGCCGAAACGTCGTGAGAATTTTATTATGTTTTATTTTTATTATTTTATTACTTCCCTTCTACGTGACTTTACCGAAAGAACCAAGAAGATGTAACCGATATTGGCTAAAAACATCCAATATAAAAAAAATTACCTGCAAATTACTCAGTTGGGGTCACACACAGCAGCAGCAGCAGCATCGCCCCTACTGAGACAAACTTGGCAGGACCCTCCTGACCAAGAGTCTTGAGGCTCGGCTCGGCTTTGCCGGGTGAACGAGCGCGGTGGTAATAACAAGAGGCGTAGAAGGTGGGCAGCAAGGGGCCACCTATTTTGGGTTCAATACGTTTGATTATTTACTGCTTTCATCCAAAGGAGGGTAAACACCCCGGAACTAAATTTGACTCGGAACTCGGCTGCAAATTTTGACTGTGATTGGATTTGACGTAAATAGTGGTTTGATTGGCATCAGAGGCAAACTGGAAATAGAAAGAGATCCAAATATAATCGCCTGATTTTGTAATAAAAAATAATGAGAGTGACGACTCTAATCACTCGACCCCAACGTGATGAATCTGGCTGTGCAGGGTTATTATCCCGAGGTTCGTGTCGACCCCCCCCCACTCCTCCGCACGCCCCCCACTCTCCCCCACGTTAATTTTAGCTTTGCCTGCTCAGCGCGGTCGCCATTTGAAATACATTTTGTTTATTTATTATTAAGACGTCTGAATCTGTTGGATTTTTATAGTAGTCGGCCGAAGATATTGTTAACCCTGTACCGAACGCTCATGCCTGTGCATCTTAAAGTGGCCCACACTGTGTGCTGATTCAACTCGGTGTGGGCATGTCATCATAGCACGGTGTGTCATCTTCATGCCATCATCGTCACAGTGAGACCCTTGACACCATCATCGTTGTGAAACCATAATGTCTGGGACGTCTGTGCGTGAGTCTGTGAGTCTGAGCATGAACCCTGAACCGGGATGATGGTGCCATGCGAACCATTTCCTCGTCCCTGCTTGGCACCAGCTGCTGTAAATTCCGCTCCCTCGCGATGGCGACGAGAGTCTGCCAATCCCCCCCCCGCCGCCACGCAGACGACCAATGAGATTGCGCCATCTCATTGTGAATCCAACGACCGGCACGTTTGTTAGACTCTGTGCAAGGCCACACGGCTCGCTCGAAGGCACCAACCACGTCCGTCACCACGGATCCTTTCTCGCGCCGTCGTTCCGCGTTGCGTCACAAATTATCCAGCACCAAGGAGCACCAAGGAGGTGGGGCGAGGGTGGGGAGGTGGTGTGCGGGAGGTGATTGGGTGTCGCACCAGGGAGAGGGCAGAGGGCACGACCGCACGGGGTGGCGCAATGCCACGCGGTAGCACGGTCACCGTCGCCACGCGCCCCGTGTGAGCCACGGACGGCCCCACACTCGGCGGCCGTGATAGTGCACGTCATGTGTGTGTGTGTTGGTGCGTGTGATGATGGACGCTATTTTATGGAGGTCTGGTGATGGTGTGAGATGCCATGAGTCCGTATCGCCGTGTGAGTGTGCGCGAGCCCCCTTCTGCATCTCCTGATGGGGGTTGGGGGGGTGGCTACGGCAATCTGTCTCCCAGTGACTCCGCTGGGATGGGTTTGGCGTTTGAGCAATTGGAGGCTGCTGCTGCTGTGTGGAGGGGTGAAATTGCTCTGGATGAGCCTGTGTCACGTCAGCAGCTAGACGTGATGAAGAGGCGCTGCTCGACAGAGAGGCAGCAGTGTATGTGTACGCGTGCGTCCACACGTCTCCGTGCTCGCACTTCTACGTCCGGAGATGTGGGCTTGTCTGTGTTGACGTGTGCGTATTTGTGTTTCGTCTTGCGTTTTTACAATGTGTGTGCAGGTGTGTGTGCGCGCAAATGAAAGATTGCTTGTGGGAAGCGGTGGCACAATGTTTAGCACACTGCACTACGAACCCAGTGACCTGAGTTGAGATATTTGGCACAGCCTTCAATAAGGACCTGGTGCAGTGTGTATACATCACCACTGGTTAGGTAATGGTGCCCGAGCTTTTTGCTGGACACGTGTCTCCTCATGTGCCGTGCCGGCCTTCTTAGGTGCTCGCTAACAGCACTTGCCCCAAATGCCTGTTAAGGCTATAAGGGGGAACTTTGTCTTTGTGATGTGGGTGACTTGTGAGCCTGTAGGGAATCTCTCCCTGTCCGCCCATCCAGATGGAGTGAGCTTGGGTGTGAGTCGCGCTACAGTCGATCAATCCCCAGGACCTAATGAAATCTCTACGCTTGACCTTGGCTTGTGCGACTGCGCTGGGACCGATGCCCCTGAGCTAAACCATACCTCCTCTCCACGCACATCCACATGCGTGTTCCTGTGTGTGTTTGTGCAAGCGGGTGTGGGGAGTGGTCGCACAGTGGTTAACGCACTGCACTACGAACCCGTGTTGCGGCGTACTCCGTGCGCTCTAACGGGCGCTGCGTGTGTGTGACGCCTAACCGTGCCAGACAGGCCGGCAGCTGTTTCCCACCGTGGCACAGCATGCGCTCGTGTGTGTGCTGGGACGGGAGGACACGGGGGGCGTTGATGCGCTCCCCCGCGCGCCGTGGCGAGATCGTCGACATGGCCGAACTGCAGCGCGTGGCAGAGGTTCATGGTTCGATTCCCGCGGCCACCCTGGTTAATCTGCCGGCGTAACAACCATAGTAACACCGCGTGCCGTCGTCTTCACAGTGAACATTAAAGATCCCTGAACGTCTTTCACAACAACAGGCCATGGGGTGCCTACATCATGTTTCAAATATGCCAAGTTAAAATGTTGCACCACAATTTACTCAAATAGGATTGCCCACTGCAGGAATAATCTCCCCTGTTTCGACAGGCTGATGTCCCAGTTCACCCTGCAGCATCCTGAGCTGCAGTTTCATTCAGTCGCTGCTATATGAGGCCTTGCTTTGCTGACTACACCCGCTCCTTGTTCTCGTTGCCTGTACCGTGTCCGTGACACATACCGGACATTCAGGTTTATTTTTTTAAGCCAGAGGTGAGAACTCAAAAGTTCAGGATAAGTCTCACTGGCAATAATGAGCTGGCTGTGCAGCTATGAGAGATGAGCAAGTTGAGTTTTGGGTTGTGTTGACCTTTAATGACCTCCATTGCGAGAATCAGCTGTCCCAGGCACCAAGGACCCCAGGGGTGAACGTGCTCTTATTTGAACGTTTCCGCCTTTTCCTTCCAAGCAGTTAATTAACATCGCAAACGAGCTTTCATGTTCCTTCATGTGCGAGGTGATGCCTGACGGCGCCTGATTATATTATCGCCCGCCTGCCCTGCTGCACTCCCCTCTCCCGTACACACGATGCCCGGGCTGCCTGCCCGGGGCCTCGGCTTCACTGCACCCCTGCATGTGTGACGGATGGATTCACGAGGCGCCGAGCGAGGCCTCTGTTTAAGTCAACCCGCCCACACCCAGCCAAACTCCGTCCGTGCACGGTGGGCGCTGCCGTGGAGGCGCTGCACATTCACCTGCCAGCGCGCATCCCCGTCTGCTGGTGCGTCAGGATAATTCCTTATAAACTACATCTTACAGCCATTTATTTTTGACAGCTGCCTCCTCTGCTGCGTAGGTGTCGGTGGTTTTTGCTCGTTTTGCTGAATGGATAATGGCGTCTTAAATGGTCGAGCGCCACCTTGCTGGTGCCGCTCGTGCCACGGGCCACTCTTTGGGCCGGTGGCGCGTAGGCAGCCACGCGCTGCTCTCGCCCCGAGTCTCCCCCCCCACGGTGCTCACTGTGACCAGGAGGCCTCATCTCCCTTCCCCTATGCTCCCATCATCTCCAGGAGTAGGAACAGCCTGTACCGACCATAATAATGCCCTCTCTTTACCCAGGAACGCCTCTCCGAGTATTTTTTAAAGAGGATCCCGTTTTCGGGTGTTTGGGTGATGATGTGCAGGCGGTGGGTCTCTGTAGCCTGTGTTTGACATCTCACTTACGGCCACATCAAAGGCTCGGTTCGGGGATAATGAGAGTCGTGGAGGCAGAGCAGCGGTACGGCTGCCCAGCCGGGCGCCGAGCGAGGGCATGAGGGCGCTCCGTGCACGCGTGAACGTGTGGGTATGGGGGAGCGGTGGCACAGTGGTTAGTGCTGCACAGCACTACTAACCCGGTTCCCGTTCACGACCAATAACGGTGGTGAATATTTTAACCGGTCCCGGGCCTCCCATACGTCGAGCGCCTGATACGGTGTGGAAACTTGGATGCGAGGGAGACAAAGGCGGATGCGCCCCCTTCGCCACATTGACCTTCTTAGGATCCTCCGTGTAGCCCACACAGACTGTTGGGGCATGTGCCGTTAACGAGCGCATATGAAGGCCGACATGGCAAAAGAGAGAGGGTCGTGTGGCAGATACCACGCCTTGCCGCCTTTGCATCCCCTGTGGTAATCATTTAAGGCTGAGTCGATCTAGGGAAGGTCCGGAGCCGGTTTAAATATTTGTCACTGATGTTGGCTGTGAGTGGCAATTGAACTCGGTCGCAGGGTTCATAGCACACTCCATTAACCACTACACCACTGCTCCACACACACACACAGTGTCACACGAACATACATGCACGTGTTTGTATGTTTGTGGGTTTTGTTTGCCAATTGGGGTGGATTACAGCTGTTGTTGGTTTAATTACAACGTGCCTCGGGAAGGTGATGAGGTCTCTGGGATCGATTCTGGTTGCAATCGTTAGTTCCCACCTGGGCAGCTCTCTCCGTGTTTGGCATCGGGAGGCTCGAGGGCGCTTGGGCCCCGGAGACGAGATCCAATCGAGATGACACTTTGGGAGCAGACATCTGTCAGTGGCCGAACTGCACCGTGATCACGGTGCCCTAGTGACGATGCCTCTTGTTGTCATTCTTCGTCTTTGTTCCCGCCTGGCTGTACGCAGACCCCACGTTCGTGTCCGGTCCGCGCGTCACCGCGTCACCGCGTCACCGCGTCACCCTCGTGCGCATGATCGCCCTGGATTGTGTGTGCGGAGGCTTTGTTTTTGAAGGGCGCTCGGCCGTCTGCGTCTCCTCCCCGATAATGGCGGTGGGCGCGCGCGAACCTTGGGCCTCTGCCGGCGACAGAGTGGCCGTGGCCACCTCGTCGGACACGGTTAAAAACGTTTCAAGGTGAACTCGGGACCTCGTCCCTCCTCGCTGTGGACGCCCGGGAGGACGCTGTGGCAGAAGCCGCCACCGCTGTGCGGCCACTGCTGCTGCTGCTGCCGCTGCTGCTGCTGCTGCCGCCGCTGCTGCTGCTGCTGCTGCCGCTGCTGCTGCTGCTGCTGCCGCTGCTGCTGCTGCTGCCGCTGCTGCTGCTGCTGCCAATGTGCCGTGCCGGCCTTCACAGGTGCTCGTTAACAGCACTTGCCCCAACAGTCTGTTAAAGGTTTCGGGGGGATCTGGCTGCCAGTAACACACACACGACTTGGGATAATGAAGCACACTTAGTGACGCTAATAGCTCCGCACACAGAGCGTGTGCTCTGACACGAGAATGCGATGTCATTTCCCATCCCGGCGAGTCGTGCTGCCAGCGCTGCCACGAGCAGCGGGGGATGGACATTGGGGGAGTGGTGACTGTCGGCCATCTCTCTCTACGCAGCAGCAGAGCGAGGGGCGGCAGGGATGGGGGGCGAGGGGGGGGGCATCGGGATGAGGGGGTGGGCTGCTGCCCACCAGAGTGCGGGGGCAGCTGAGTTCCAGGCGCTGCAGTACAAGAAACGGTTCCATTTAGCGTCTCGAGATGCTGTTACGTGTAAATTCTGCAATAGCCTCCATTGCCATATTGTCTTCTCTGGGTCTCAGGGGCTTGGCTGACATCCGTCTCTGTTCTCTGAACTTCATTTCCACAAACGGTCCCTCCCCTTCAGCTCCTCGACCATTCCAATCGTCGCCTTCCTCTCGTTTCCATCCCTTCTGTTCTTCTATAACGTCCTTCGTCATCAACCCCTCCCCTCGCAGAACGTTCTTCTCTTTCTTTCTGTTTACTTTCTCTCTCATTCTTCTTTCATTGATGCCTTCCAAGATTGTTATATACTGTGAAACACCACGGACCTGCAGCCACCAGCGTCCCATACCGTGTCACTGTATCTCTATCCTGGACACAACTCTAGACCCTGTTCCCACACGCGGTCATGTCGCACGCATTACCGCGTTCCCCCGAGCCCCGTAACCGTGCGGTGATTGGCAGTGGCGGTGGTTTTCACAGCCGCTGTGTTTATCACCGCGGAGAGCGCGTGCCGGACCCCGCGGCCGTGGGCCAGGATCAGCCGGGCCGGCATGCGAGGAGCAAGGCATGCCGAACTGCTGCTGTGCCGACTGGCGGAGAAGCTGCTTAGGTAGTGGAGATGCCAGTGTGGAGGCGCCGCTATTTTCTTCTTGTGCATGTCAATGCGTTCAGGAGCTCGATGGTGCCAATGTCGAGATCTGCTGCTGGCCACGACATGAGGGCTTCAGCAGAGTGAGAGAGAGAGAGAGTTTGTGTCGTTTTACTGTTCCTCCTCCTCTGTGCAAGGAGCACAGAACCGCAATGGTTTACTGTATGGTCCATAGTCTGAGTTGCATGGCTACATTTCCACTAGAATGGCTTGTCTTTAATTATTCAGCCTAGTTATGTTCTGATGATGCGCTTTATGGTTCCACTAGTGTCTTTGAGGAGAAGAAGGAATGTTAAAGCCAGGAGGTCCGATGTTTGGGTTTCGAATTAAGTGTTTATTCTGGACTTCCACCTTGTTCCCCTCTGTTCACCAGCATTCTTTCGGATCTGGGTGAGATTCGAGGACAGTGACCGTGTGATCCCAGAAGGGGGATCGGAACTTCAGTTGGTGGCGAGGTGACATTGTTGAGGCCTTGGTTGATGGGTAGGTGGGTGTTGTTTGCAAGAAAACGTGTGCACTCCCGTGCAGTGTGCACTGTGAACCCTACTCGTCCCGCAGCAGCCATGCCCTTTGGGCGAACACCGCGGCATAGGAATCAGAAACCGTTGTGAAAAGTGCCGGTCCACACGCGTTTGGTGTTCTCAGATGCGCAGGAGCACCTTCGCGTACCGGCACGTTCCCACCACTGAGTGGCACCGGCTACACATGCATGCCCTCCCTTTCCGTTGCGAGCGGCCGCGCCATATCGTCAAATTCGTTCCGCGGTTACACTCCGGAGCATCTCGACATCAAGCAGTACCAGCGCCAGGTGCCCCCCGCGCCATGGGCGGGCAGCGGGGACGTAAGGGCGGCCCTTGGCGGTGGCACCCATCTCCGCCTCTCTCGCGCGGTTGCACAGGCCGTCTGGCGTTGCAGTGGCAGCACCGGCACAGCCCGGTGTTTACTGCGTGCCAGATCAATGTGCGCTTGAGTCACCACCGTCTGAGGTGGGGGAGGGGTGATGGGGGTTGGGGGAGGAGGGCCGGTACCAAAATCTCACGAAACAAGTCGAAGTGTCTCCCTGCTCCACCATTCTTCTCTACAGGTGGCCCCGAGGCGACGGTAGAAATCCCACATTCCCAAGTCAACGGACGGTCGCTCTTTAGGGCAACCGCTGTTCACTTACCACAAAATAGTATATATTTTATTGACCTTGGAGGGATGGTGATGATGGGCCTAGTCAACTGGTACTAAACTACGGGACCAATGGGACCAGTAACCGCGGTTGTAGTAGCGATAGAAGATTGAAGAGGAGGCCACTGGCCACCAGTGAGCAGCTGAGTGAAGTTAATCAATGAGTGGAGTGAATCGGTGAGTGCCACGTCATTGACTGCTGCTTCACTTTAAATCAAGTGCACGACCCCAAAGATTACAACAGGGTTCCCACTTTGGCCCAATTTGTGCTCTGTGCAGTCACAGCAGCAGCAATAAGCGCTGGGAGTTCAAGACGAAGTCTTTGGCGTGGAAACCGAGCTTTTTCAATGACTCTTATTAGCAAAGGGAGGCCTAGTCTTCACCACGTGGAGGCACAGCGTCCACTCCTCGTGATAGACGCCTTCCTCCTCGTGGGTTATGTAGATTTATCGTTGAGGGTTTCCCTTCTCCGTGCTCACAGCCAGCGAGACCGGCAGTCCTGGCTGTCTGCATAATTCATCAAAGCCACCTGGCTCACAGACATCCATTGCGAGCGCAGTGCAGGGCTGGTGGTGGGCGGGGGGCAACGTGGTGGCGGTGCTCGCCGGGGCCTCGGCCTCCCTGTGCCGTGCCGCGGCTGACTATCAAAGGGCTTTGTAATGATTTTACTTTTGCTGTTTTGATGCCGAGTTGGCTGGAGCGCTTATTTCTGTGATTATTATCCCAGAGCAGCCACGCTGACTCCCGCTACGCCAGTAGCTCGCTTGAGCCGGGGAATTTTCCCAAAATGCCTTCACCCAATGTACAGCCCATTAATTAACAATGACGCCAGCACGGTTCAGTCCTTCAAAAGCCGAATGGCTGCGCTTCATGCTTGTGTTGTTGCTGTTCGTGTTTGCTGCGCGTGTACATAGCTATCAAAGCTCTCACATCTCTCCCAGCATGGCTCATGCTACTTATTAATTCTTTAGCTGCCCCGGGCTGTGAATTAATTCTTTGAAAAATTTCAGGAAACGTGAAATGCGAGCTTGCATTTTATGATTGCTCTTCGGTGCCCGGGGCGAGGCAGCCCCAGTGCGGTCCGTATTGGCAGCGTATGCAACCCTCCAGGAAAAACAAGTGTAGCAGGACGCGTTGGAGCAAGCGGGCGCACTACGGGTTAATGCCAGCCGCTTGGGTGGAGACTCCGTCGCCCGATTGAGGCCCGCAGCGAACAACGTGCGGGCATCTGTTTTGACACGAACACAACGCGGCTGGGATGGCACCCACCCAGGGCCGGTGGCCTCGCCGACCGGGCCCTGCATCCAGGGCCCTGCTCCGCCGAGGCTTCACGTAGGCCTCAGAGCACCCCCGGGCCCTGCCCAGGCCCTGGGACTCACAGGACCAGGGCGGCCACTTTAGTGGCCTTGTTTAGACCCGTGCCACATAGGCCGTGACTGCTCAGATGTGACGCGCGGGAGGCACCCGGCGCGAGCGAGGGGTTCAAGCGATCTCGTGTGCTTGCTCGTGTTGACGCAGTCCCGCTTTCGTGGTTTATTTCCGCTCGCTTACCCTGTGGCACGCCAGGGTCACGCTTGCCACCGCTTGGGGACACGGGAAGGCAGCTCGTGGCTCCAGTGCGCAGAGGGCCCATGTTCAAAGAGGCCTCGTCTCCGATGGCGGAGTGGCCTGGCGGTAGAGTGAGCGGCTCGCAATCGGAAGGTCATGCGCTCAAATTCGGATTGGGATGGTAGGCCATCATCCTTCCAAACAGATAAATTGAAGTTAACAGCGGTTGTCTATGTATAGATTTGCCCCTGGATCAGGAGATGGGCATCATGCCTCGATACCCATTTGAACAGAAAGTAGAATTGCTGGCTCCCGTTACTGCAGGAGCCTGTGGTGGGGCTTTGACCTTTTAACCTGACCCTGACAGAGTTAATCTCCCACCCTGGCTCCTCTCTCCAACACCGTCTCCCTCCTTTACACATTTCTTTCTCCACGTAACAAAATGAAAGTATATTTTTAAACATCCAATTAGCCACACGGCCTTCTCGGGGTGCATCATTTTAGCGGCATTGATTGGCTCAACACAAGAAAAATCTCGACCAATGCTGGTGAACCGCCACGTGGTTACAGGCAAGGGCCCTCTCTGTTAAATACAGGTGCTCAATTGATGCGAAGCTATAAAACACACGTTTATTTTGAAACTTCAATTCTCTGCTACGATGCCGCTGATAATTTAGAGTTGAGGTTTAGTCGGAATTTTTTTATTGAAAACCCTGGCAATGCAGGGTAATGAAGCTCGCGGCCACAACGAGCAGGGTCTCACGTTAGCACAACAAAGCGCTGGGCAGCGCGCGCGGCCTACAGCGGTGGAGGCCGGTGCGGGTTTTGTGATTTATTCCGAGGACGGGAGAGGATTGGGTAACCATGGCAGCAGCAGCAGCAGCCGGTGTGCCGCTCTGGACGGTGCTGAACGCGGGTGCAAGGCCAGCGGTGCGACTGTCTGATTGGTCGTGTGATGACTTCACCTTCGCTCTGTTTAGCACAAAATCAATAAGTAGACAGCATGCCTCCATCCTGCCTATATTTGTCCTCCAACATAAAAAAAATATATAATGGAATGAACATAAATGTTTTTGTTTATTCCATTAGAACCACAGCCTTATCTGAGTGTGTTCATTGCAGCAGCATTGGTTGACCGCAAGCACAAACTCTGCGTCGGAATTCATTATTCAGCACCTCAGCAGAGTCTGGCTTAAACCAATGGTGGTGAACTGCCCAACATTTTTCGGGCAGGATGTGTTTAGCACTGTGAGCTCACCAGCACACAATACGACGGTAGTTATTCAGGGTGGGTATTGCTCTATTGTTGATGCTAAGACGGTGACAACCACGATGGTCGTTAGCCCCGCTCCCATGGCTTCCATGTGAAGGGCCTCGGGTCAGTCCTGCAGTGCCCGTGACGGCGTCCATATTTCCGCTGCGTGGCCTAGCAGGTAACGCATGCTCATTAAACACTTTTCTCTTCTGGCTCATTCACAGTTTGCTTTTCATTATTTATTCAGTTCAGTAACTGGCATCTCATTTTTGCCATAAACTTCACACCGTTTCGTTGGTCTCATCGTATAAATGTGACAGCAGGTCATCATTAGAGTAATGACGCTCACGGGGACGAGCTGACGCACGTTCACGTCGCCGCGCGAGAACCATTCTGAGACACTGTGACCATTGCCAGATTAACGAGCGACAACCGTCGGAGCACGTGGACGACGCATCCACGTCGTGAGCGTGGGGATCTCATTGCGAATGTAATCGATGAGTCTACGCGCTATCCCACGTGCCGCTCCTTGTTGGCGTTGTGTAAATCGATCTTGCTGTACTGGTGACCGCACGGAATGAAATGGCGAGAAGCCGGCTATCGATATGCCGCACACACAGGAACGTCCAAAAAGATAAATGCGCCATTGTTACCGTAGTAAAGCTAAGGGAGCCGCCATGGCGATGCAATAGTTACGACACTGGACTTGCAATCCAGCAGTCGCCGGTCCGATTCCATCTCCCAGCGTGGCAAGTTTCTTAAATCCCCCCCCCCCCCACTGCCTCTGTCCACCCAGCAGCATAAACGGTCAGCTGGTCATAAGTGGTGGGGTAAAGTGTGGGTACTCTTCCCACCTCTTCCACCACGTCTGGTCAGCGTAGAAGAGTAGTCCAAATATCATCGAGAGCGGTTGTGCGTGCAATGTGTCTGGCGGCGCGTGCGTGACAGCCTGTGCATGTGTGCGTGCATCACGAGCCGGTATGCGTGCTTGTGTGACGTCTCGGATGGTGCATGCGTGCGAGCAGGTGTACGTGCGTGTGCGGGACGAGGAATGGAACGTGTACCGGCGCTACAGCGCGTTCCGCTCACTGCACCACTCGTTGCGCAAGCAGCACCCACTCGTCGACTCCTTCAAGCTGCCGCCCAAGAAGGCCCTCGGCAACAAGGTGGCCGTAACCTCTCGCCCCTCACTCACTCCTCGCTCCTTACACGCTCGCTCCTTTCACGCTCGCTGCTTCCTCTCTTGCTGCTTCCTCGCCAGTGAGGATGAGGAACGTGGGCCAGTGCGGGCGAGGATTGGGGGTCCCCAGGGCCAAGCGTCGTGTACCTTTAGCGCAAGCTGGAGAAGACACGAACGCGTGGAGGGATGGACACGCTCGGGAGCCGTTGGCTGAGCGATTAACGCACAAACCCCGTGATTAACGTTCCTCGGCGCGTATTTGCGAGTCCCCGCAGCAGGAGCTATTTATAACGCTCGCTGATTGAATCTCTTCACTGGCTTCAATTAGTGTCCGCAGTGCAGACGAGCGGAGCCGTGCATGCCCACCTTCCACCTCCTCGTTCCCCACCGCATTATCCCCTCCAAGTTCCACCTCGTTGCTACCGAATCGCCACCTCATTCATGCCTCCTCATTCCACCTCCTCAGTTGTTCAGTCCTTGTCAAGTTCGGTGTTCTAATCGTAAACGTGCAGCAAACGTTGCAGTCCGATGCGCAGCCAACGCTCTTGCCACGACTGATATCGCAAATTGCTGCTGCTGCAGTGGTGGCGTTGGGGGCGCCGCGGTAATGGGCAGCCGCGGTGGGCCCGCTGAGTGGAGGGCGGCGCCCATCGGCGGCGCGTGGCGGCCGGTGGAGTGTTGGAAGGGTCTCATGTAGACGGCGCACGCGCATCCAGCCGGAGAGCGACTACATTAATGTGCTAATGGATGGCTCCGTGAAGGAGGAATAATAACAGAGTCTTGGCTGCGGGAAGCGTCTTCGCGGGGTCCATTAGCGTCCCAATTACAGTCGGCCGTGCACGGCACCCGCGCACTCCCCCTGCTCCGCTCTGAGCGCCGGCGGGCGCGACTCCGCCTCTCGGCGTCACCGGCCTCGTGGCCGTCGCCGCAGCCAGGCCCAGCGCCCCGCGCGCGCGCGCGTGCGTGCGTGTGTACGTGCATGAACACCTGTATGTGGGGAACGCTGGTGCAGCGGTGAGCGCGTAGAAATATGAATCCGGTAACCCGAATTCGATTCCCGGTCATGGCCACCATCGGTGACAAATATTTGAACCGGTCATGGGCCTCCCCTAGGTCGACACAGCCTTAAATGAGTACCTGGTGTGGTGTGTAAACAGCACCACTGGGGAGACAAAGGCATCCGGGTGTGGTGCTGGCCACCCATCCCCTCGCATGCCGTGCTGTGCCGGCCTTCATAGGTGCTCACTTACATCACTTGCCCCAACAGTTTGTTAAGGCTATACGGGGGAGATCTTTGTCTTTGCGTGCATAAGCACGTACGTGCGCGTGTGTGCGTGAGAACATTCCGTACGCGTGAGTCCGCGTGTGTGCGTGTGTGCGCGAGTCCACGCATGTGTGAGTCTACATGAGCGTGAGTGCACGTGTGTGTGATTGTGCACGTGTGAGTGTGTGCATGCGTGTGTGATTTCGCACGTGTGTGATTGCACGCGTGTGAGTGTGTGCGTGTGTGAGTGTGGCTCTACCACCTCAGGGCTGTGTTGTTCCTCGCTGGGAGCTGCTGCCCCCCTCGGAAAGCCTTGATCTCCTTGCCGCCCCCATGGAGGCATTATATGCCGTGTTTACTGCTTGAAAGAGAGACGTTGGCAGGGCTCTGGCTTATGTCACGCGATGGAGATTAATTAGCAGTGAGAGTGTGCTTGCTCGCGGAGGTCACGGTAGTTTGGGCTCGCGACGCGATGACACCGTGGGAGGATGGCGAGAGGAGGGGGGTGCGGCCGTTGTTGTGCTGTGATGGTCAGAGTGGAAGTCGTCGTGGTCATGGGGCCTTATCGGGTCCACTCCACTGCTGTTTCGGTGTGAATCGGTGGCATCGATTTCTCAGTTAAACTCGATTCTTATGACAGATGCAGTGAACCACGCACGGGGCTATTGGTCGTTTGAGATGAGGTGCTCGTAACGTGCCGATGTGATTAAGCCAACGGTGCAGACACACGACCGCGCGGGAATCGAAGGGAGACATTACAAATGAAGCGGTGAAAAACTCGAGCTACGAGCCCGGCTCAAGGAAATTCCACAAAGCGCCAGGATGGCAGGGCGGCTCAGCGGTGGAGCGAGCAGGTCCCGAGTTCACATCCTGGATGTCGGGGGGAGGGGTTGACTCGGCTCATCATCCATACCTCCGGGGTCAAGTGCCACTTTTTGGGGAACATCAACAGTGGATGTCCTGTGGAGAGACTCTTTTTTCCGTGCTCTTGTAGCCTCGCTCGATTGCACGCAGCCACTCTCCCACTCATTCACCCTGCGACCCACTCACCACACCGCAGGTCACCTTACTTCTCTCTTTGCTTCTTTCCTTGCTCTGCTCCACTTTGAAATTTCCTTCCATCGTCTCTTTTTTTAAAGTTCTTGCAATAAACTTGCTCACTTCAAGAAATGTGTCAACTCTCATCCGTTATAATTTTAATAGCTGCTTGTTGCTGGCCACTTGCCAGCAACACTGGCTGTGCGGGGCACTTGCGCAGCAGGAAACCGCCGTGACTCTGTGCCCCCCCCCGTGTCTCTGAGACCGCGTGCGCTGATGCTGCCTCTGTGTCGTTGGCGGTGGCGGTGGCTACAGGACTCGCGCTTCGTGGAGGGCCGCAGGAGGCAGCTGCAGGACTACCTGCGCCTGGTGGTCAACAAGGTGGTGCAGGCCAACAGCAACTTCACCGCTGAGCCCAGCAAGAGCACGCTCACTGGCCTGCACCCCTTCTTCCTGTGAGTCTGGCACGGGGAACCTCTCAGTTCGAGTGGTGTGGCCAGCACCACACCCAGACACATTTCCCTCCTCAGTGCTGATGGTTACGCACCACTCTTTTAAAGTTGAATCGACTGAGGGGAGGATCAGGTCCAGTTCAGATATTCATCATGAATGTTTTGCCTTGAGCGGGAATCGAACTCAGGTTCACCAGATAAGCCACGACACTTCCCCTTCCCACAACACAGACTCACGGGAACGCACACGCATGCACGCGCCTGGCACACGCACTACACTCTGCCCGACGTCGCCACCGGAAATACTATTCAGCGGCGAGTGTACGTCGGCTGCCCTGTGATGTTTGTCTCGAGATGGCCCTAGCCACTGATGGCTTCCGCGGATTTCACTTTCGCGCTGTGCATTTGTATGCAAGCTAGCACCGCCGATAACAAGGTGCAGCGGTGGCGCGGAGCTCATTGGCAGGCGGAGCACGCTCCCCGCTCCCCGCTCCCCTCTCCCTGCTCCCCTCTCCCCTCTCCCCGCTCCCCTCTCCCCTCTCCCCTCTCCCCTCTCCCCGCCCCCCTCTCCCCGCTCCCCTCTCCCCTCTCCCCTCTCCCCTCTCCCCGCTCCCCTCTCCCCGCTCCTCACTCCCCTCTCCCCTCTCCCCTCTCCCCTCTCCCCTCTCCCTCTCCCCTCCCCGCTCCCCGCTCCCCTCTCCCCTCTCCCCTTTCCCCACTCCCGCTCCCCTCTCCCCGCTCCCCGCTCCCCGCTCCCCTTTCCCCTCTCCCCTTTCCCCACTCCCCGCTCCCCGCTCCCCTCTCCCCGCTCCCCTCTCCCCGCTCCCCTCTCCCCGCTCCCCTCTCCCCGCTTCTCGGCTTCCCTCTCCCCCTCTCGCCGCTTCTCTCCCCTCTTCCTGCTCTCCTCTGGTTTGTTCCTCTGTATGTTATGAGCTATGCTCGCTCCACAGGGGCACAAACAAAGGCACGGCACGGATATGATAATAATTCCGCATGATCTTCTAGACGAATCCGAGTCCACGCGCATAAAATCAGCGAACACAACAACAGAGGAGATATTCTTTCCGACAGGTTACAGGAGTGTTTTTGTAACATAGTGGTGGTGGTGTGTGTGGTGAGGAGGTGGTGACATGTGGTGAGGTGGTGGTGTGTGTGGTGAGGTGTAGATGCAGGACAAAAAGTGGCAGCTGTAAAGTGAGCTACAGTGAGTAGCAGTGGCGCTGTCCTGTGCGGGTGACAGAAGGCCCGCGTGATTGATAATGGCTGTGGCTGTAACGGTCGTAACGGCATCATCAATAGCAATAATGCCTGGCTTTGTTTTGGGCTGTGCTGAGGTTAAACAGGCGGATACGAAGGAGGTGGTGCCTCTCAACCACTTTCAACCACTTTCACTCCATGGTGAAACCACACACACTATCGAACTTGCTCGATCGTTGTGGCACACTGAACCAAAAAAAATCACCATCTTTGTTTTTTCTTGCGGTTTCTTTATTTAATGATTGATATTCAGGATGCTGCTGGTGCCATGGCGGTGCAATGCTTTGAGCACGCAATCCAGTGGTGGGTGGAGACTGGATCGGCCATTGACCGATACGAAGATTTTTTTTGGCTCGACTCGTGAACTGTGAGGTTCTTCCCGATAATTACAAAATCACTGCGGCACACCTGGGGCTTTGCCGCGGCAGACTGGTTACGCGGCACCGGAGTACAAGACATGCTCGTGTTGACGTTTCCCTGTTTCTCCTTTACCTCACCGCAACGGCGGTATCGGCGTCAGGTCCTCTTCAGACGGAGAATTCTTTTGGATCTCTCATGGAGCAGTGGCAACCCTTCTTTTGGAGGAGGCCCACGGAACGGATATCACAGAGTCACATCTGAGATCCCTTCATGTGACCTCTGGTCCACGCACTCGAGGGCCCACACGTTGCCACGTGCCCTGCGATGGAAGAGCCACGCTGCTCGTAGCTTGACAGTCGACTTGGAAGACGACGCAAGATGATTGAGTGGTCACCCGTTTGGCAGCAATGCACACACGCAGATAACGAAACAATCAACGCTCCTCAATAACGGCAATGATTAATCGTGTCTCTAGGGGGTCCCACGGTTTAATTTATCAGAGCAGATATCTAGCCAAATTAAGTCACAAAGCAAATTTAGCGTCTTTATCGTGAACGGAGCTGCGACTGTCAATTTGCGCACTGTGAGAACCCCAGTGCCAGGCTCGGTGCCCTGATCTCTCGGCCACCCGGCCACCTCGCAGCCTCCATGGTGACAATGCGGGGAAGGGCCGCGACGGAGCGCCGACTCGAGGCCCACGCCACGCGCCGCTATGTAACGGCCATTCCGCCACTGCAATATCACGCCTGGCGGCTCTCTCTCTTATTTGTTTCAATTTTCATTGTATCTTATTTTAATAAATAGAAGCAGCAGGAGGCCACCCAACCGTGGTTCTTAGATGTAAAAAACTCTGTGAAAGTGTTAAAATGTGTGCGTACACCGCTACACGGGCGGTCAGCCTAACAGCTCGCATTACGCCCCTTGGTGTGCCCAGGCCACCGCGATTTAGCCAGTAGCACCACTCACAATCGCTTGAGCACCACGGGTGATGAGCAAATCTTGTTTTGGTGTCTGGAGATTTTAACACAGTTTAGTAAGCGCAAGCCCTGAGGCCCAGGATGTCAAACAACCAGTGACAAACAGCGCTATCAAATATTTGGTAGATTGAGAGTTAATGCATTTTTTTTATTGAGCAAGGTCATTATTGTTATTATACGAGCTTGGGGAAAACAGACGATGATGGGAGGGAATTCCACAGCGGAGCAGTGCGAGGGAAGAAACAGAGTGAGAAGAGTTTTGACCTGCAGTGTGGTGAGTGGGTGGGTAGGTAGGTGAGTGGGTGAGTGTGTTGTTGCGTCTTGCAGTTTGGTGGTTGAACACCGTATGGGTGAGACAAAACAGTGAGTGTCTGGTAGACCCGAGCGATCGCCGTGGGTGGAGGAATCATTGAGTGAAGTTCACGACTGCCAGTGAAGTTGCTGGTAGCCACCTGTAATCGCCGGTAGTCGCCAGTAGTTGCGTAGGGAAGGTGTTCATGTGAAGAAAATGGCCCATTAGAGATCAATTGTCTGCCGCTGTAATGTGCCCACTGGCCACGCCAGCGGAGCGTGGAGTCTCAGCGCACGTCTTACAGTCACCGCTCTTTATTATGTAAACCCCTCGGAGCGTACAGGCGGCATCATGATTGGAGTGAGCCTTTGCCTTCGTTTACCCGTACGGCCGGGCGCCCCCCCCCCCCACCCCACTCAGCTGGGCGACTCGGGGTGTCAGTCAGTACAGGACGAATTCGGGATCGTTTCTGGCCGACTCTCCGAGTTGGGCCGTGTCGCCATGGGGAACCGTCCGCTCGTGTCCTCCGGCAGGAGGGCGGCAAGCCGCGCGTGCTGCTGAGGTTACGTTTGGTTGCTCCCACGGGGCATGGGAGGTCACCCTCAATTTCTACCCGAGCAGCCCGCCACATTGGTGGAGGATCAGTGTCTGAGATTGTTTGACGGAGGTGGCAAGCGAGGAGTGAGAATAGAAGGAGCTCGGGAGAGATGGTGAAGATGATTGAGATATTGAGAGGAACAGTGAGGGGAACACAATGGGGGGGGGGGGGGCCCTCCTTCCTGTTCCTTTCCACATACCGCCACCTTGACCCCTCCCATCAGAGGGCCCAGGTGAGGCCTCTCGGGCCTTGGTGACGCTCCCACACGTGTGCTTCACCTTGGCCCGACCAATGGTGAGAGCGAGATACAGCCTTGCTGCCATCAATATCGCACAGCTGCTGTTATACTTTTTTACTGCTGTTGCACTCTGTGTTGCTGTTGTATTGCTGCTGCTGTTGCCGTGCTGATGCTGTGTTGCTGCGTTGCTGCTGCTGCTGTGTTGTTGCTATTGCTGCTGCTCTTGCCGTTGCAGCTGGTTCCGCGACCTACATCAGTGATGGGATAGTCCGGGCTCCCAGGAGCCCTGGAAACACTATCGGAAAACGCTCGTCCAGAATTAATTTTCTAAAATTGTCGGAGAGTGTTTGGTGCCGGCGGCTGTGGCCGAGGGAATTGGCTCCACGCGGTGAGCGGGAGATTTAACCCTTACGTTCGCGCCCAGGCGTCCGCGTCGTTTATTTAATAGAGAGGCCCCCGGGCAAACTCCACACTAATCGTTCACATCTAATGATTGAGCCTTGATGGCGCCACACCTGGGTTGGCCGGCGTCTCATGCCGGCCGAGGGGTCTGTGCTGGCGATGGGGCCCGTGTTGGTGTCAAGGTCTATGCCAGGATCTGTGCTGGCGTCCTCCATCCCTCGGAAGGCAGAGGCAGCTGTCCCCGTGCGCTCTCCTCGGTTGGGAGGCGGATGACGCTGCTGGGTTAACGGCCGGCTCCCTCTTCACATTTGACTTTCAGATTTGAATGGAAGTGACGCTGCTTCCCACGCTCGGAGCCTCCGCGGAGCCCCTCTCTCGTTCCCTTACGAGAGCGGAGAGAATAAGTCGCCGCTTAGCAATGCGCAGCCGCTGTATAGCGGATCGTGCGGCGCGATGCGCAGAAAGACTCTGTTACATTTTGCAATTCCGGTTATTGTCGTGCATTCGTTTAACGTGTGGGCGACGCCGTTTGATCGAACGTGCCGATCGGGCGGGGAGGGGGGAGAGGGGGAGGTGTGGAAGATGAGGAGGAGGAAGAAACGTGGTCACATGGAGCTGAACTGCGAGGCCAACGCACAATAGAACCCTCGCATCAATACCGAATCCAATACAACCCCCGGTGAAATGTTAATGTATTCTCCGCTAATTGACGTTATCGGAGAGGACCGACGCTGATCCTGCCGGTGCACGCGTGACATTCGCGTGGCCTCCATTCCAAGGACACGGCTGCCACTTTCTCTAAATGAAGCGTTCCTTTCCTCCGCAAACTGAATTACGAAGATGTTTGTTCGTCGCGTGTCCATCGCACCGACTTAACATGTGACCGATGACGTTTGGGGGGGCACGAACCCCCTCCCCACGGCTAGTAACGCAACTTAAATCCCCGTGAGCCGTGCACGGCTCCTCCTGAGCGAGGCGGCGTTGTCTGCTCGTCACGGCGGACACAGCTCATCTCCTGGGCCCAGCCGAGACGGCCCCAACTCGCTGGCGCTTTCGCTCTGCTGTGGCCGACACCATCACCCGTGGTTCTCATGACCCTGAGTGAAGAGTCTACGCTGCTCACAATCTCATCTTACAGCGCTACGACTTGTCTCTCGTGGCAGCTACTTGCAGCCTCATCGTCTTAGCAGCTGTTGATACTGCTCGCAGTCGTGCGTTCAAATACTGGCAGCAGACATGCCAGTCTACTGGCAGCGGATATGTGATTTGAGTACTCGCGGCAGGTATAAGGGACGAGTCTACTGGCAGCAGGTATATGCTGGCAGAGCAGATGCCTTGTGACCGCGGTCCGCTCGGGACGGCCGCAATGCTTCCGCAGCATTCGTTCAACGGCGCAGCGTCGATCTCTTCCGGACGTCGTGTGGACCTCCGCCACGCAGGGTACGCTCACTCCGCCGCCGGGCAGCAGAGCGCACCAGCGCGGTCGACCCGTCCGCAGAACCGTCCGCACCACGGTCAGCGTCGGCCGGTTCGCGGACGACGTCACCCGGCAAGCGGAGGGTCGGTGTTTCCCCCGTTCAACGTGACGCCGGGCCCCCACTCGGCGTCCCGGTCCCGCTCAGCTGACCGTTAGCGAAGGCGGGGCTCGGTGTAATGCGCCGCATCGTCCCGCCTGCCACCGTCGTACCATAGTGACGTGGGTTGTGATATTGACACAGGCCGGTGGTGGTGGCGGCGGCACACGGTTGGTGGGGAGGGGCGGTGGCGGCGGCGCACGGTTGGTGGGGAGGGGCGGTGGGGGCGGTGGTGGTGGTGTACGTAATCACACGGGCACCTTGGTAAGGCAGCACGACGATGATGTTGTTGCGAGCGGCGTCGAGGTGAGCACTGCTCATGGAGCCCGGACACAGGAAGCTCAGCTGTGTAATCTGAGTGTCTGATTTTCCTCTGAGGCTGCTCGATTTAACGTTTAACGCATTAATTTCGCATAATTTCGCATAATTTCCTCTCTTGCTGCCTGTGAGAATAATAGCTTAATTGTTTCGAAATGTTCTTGTTGCTCACTTAACCCCAGCAGTTTAATTTTACTCCATGTGACAAACCCTGCGACACGGCGGTGCGAGCCAGGGGAGCGGCCACAACGCCGCGCGGAGCAGAGGCACGTGCAGGACACTGCTCTCGTCATCATCGTCGTTGATGTCGTCGTTGATGTTGTTGTTTGTGCCCAGGGACGCGGAGCCGAGCGAGAAACGGACAGGGCGCTCTCGCCTCCGGGGCCCGGCCCAGCCCAGTCGGCAGCACAACACCCAGCGCAACCCAGAGCCCCAAAGCGGCGACCTCTGACCCCCTGCCTACACCCTGCACGGCGGGGGTAGGGGGGGATGGTGTGGGACGAGGGCAAGGCCACCGTGCATGGTCAGAGAGGAGTGTAGCTGGAGGAGGAGCCCCGCTTGCGAACTCTCTGAAACTATTCACGCAGACCCCACCGGCACCATCCCCGCGTTCACCATGAGGCCGAGGCACCGCCGGCACCTACCGAGATTCGCTGTGTGCCGGGGGTCCCGTCGGCAAAGTGGTGTACCGGCGGACGAGGCGCGGGGACGAGCTGCCCCCCTCGCACCGGCAATGCCGCGGCGGACCCGACGGGAGGGCAGTCGCTCTCTCACGAGCGTGGGCGTTTGTAGAAGCACGCGCTAGTGAGGTAGCGGGACGGCGTCGTGTCCGCGTGCCTCGTGCTCGCGCCGTCCCACACAGCGTGGCCTGGTGGCGTGGGTCACCGGGGTTCACGACCTCCGAGCCAGGCCAATGGAGACTTCAGCCAGAGCGCGACGTTTCAAATCAAAGGGGCCGGCGACCGCGCGGCGACCGTCGCTGTTCCTGCTGTGCGTTTCTAATTGAGTAATTTTCAGGTATTTTTTTGCAGAATTGGAATGATTTGACGAATACTTTACATTGTGTGTGTTTAGCTGTGGAAGGAGGAAACCAGAGAACCCAGAGTGAACCCACGCAAAATAGGGGGAGAACATACGAACTCCTATCAGATGGGTGCTCAAGTCGGGAATGGAACCCAGGCCCTTATTCCTGCGAGGCACGAGCGCTAACACTGGGCTGCCACCCTGCCGCTCACAAACTTCCACGATATATATTTACCGGGGCGTTCGCCGACTCCTCAGCTGTTGGGCGCCACTGCCACCTCGGCATGGGTCGCGCGGTCCGGCGCCTGCACCCAACCTCTGCGGTGGCGTCGGCAGCAGTAGCAGATTGTAACGTTTAGCGGCCAATTAAAACCTAATTTCCTTAAGCTCCCCAGAGGGGTTGTTCCCAGACTAATGCTGCCGCTGCCTTCGTGTTTCCATCGGTGCTGAATTATGAAATGTCTTATCCCCCACCGCACACGGGTTGGTTATCTTGCTGTCGGCTGGCCGTCGGTGTTTTTCATTCGCTGTGCAGCACGGCACGGCTGGCTGGAGAGCTGGAGAGGGTGGCGCGACACAGACCGACAGCGCAGCAGGGATCTGGGATGGCTGTGGGATAGAGTAGCGGCGGCCGCATCTCGATGGCTCGATAGATTTGTTGTTGACTTTTTTAAATTATAAGACAAAGTAATACATGATTTATCTAGATTTCAATGGAATCTTAACTCACAGTAACATGTCCTTTGCCTTGCGCATGCGGGAATTTATAATCACGATTTATTAAGATTATACGCTGTTTACATAATTTACGATAGTGGATCGAACAAAACTGTAAAAACAAGAATTGAGAATGGAATTGTGGGAATTAATCAAATTGCTTGTTTGGGGGGCAGGGATCCGTTTGAGGCCTCTCGGTGATGTTTTGTCTGAAGTTTGTCCGTCTCAGTTGCGAGCGGCAGTCTCTGTGGCAGCCCGGCCCTCGGACGTTTTCGAGCGTCTTCGTTGAAGCACTTAACCCCGCGAGCACCGAGCGGGCTGGAGCTGCGGTGCTCGGTGGCTCCTGGGTGCGGCGTCCGTCTGACCCCCCCCCCCCCCCCCCGCCGCTCGCTTGGCTGCCTTTGGCCGCGCGGTAATTGTTGAGAATGGACAGAGCGCGTGAGATGTCTCAGTTCACGAGACGGGCTGAGTGAGCCAGCAAGGCTGGAGTGAGTGCACCTCTCGGCATGAGCTCGTGCGAGTCACGTGCGAGTCACGTGCAGGCGGTGTGCTTGTTGACTATGGGAATGTACGTGATGTGCGTGGTGTGTGTCGGCACGTGTTTCTGTAACTGCATGCAGACAAATCAAACCCGTTCAGGACTGTTTCATTCCTCGACACGTTGCCCAGCAGCAAAACCTCACGGCTGCCCTTGGTTTACTTTCTTTTTAGTTAGTACCAAAGTCTCCGGTTTTCTCCCATGGCTGCTGAACCGCAGAGTTCATCCTCTCTGCTCTCTGTGCTCGAGACAGGGCTGTTGTGTCTCTGTGCTGTGTGCGATTTCAGGATACGAGGCTTGAGCAAAGTATCCCGCGTGGGCTCCAGCAAGGTGAGGGTGAATTTGGGAAAGTGGCCATGGGAGGAAATTGAGGCCCCGACCTTTGCAGTGCCGCACGGGCCAGTGGCACGTGGCGGACAGTCGCTCGCGTTTGCTCTCCTGTTCAAGCAGATGAACTGGATGAGCGAATACTCGTTTTCCAAATATCCGTGCGTTCTCTGGATTATGAGTGAAGTTGACCTAGTCATCTGTGATGCCCTCTAGGTCACCTGGGCCTGAAATGAGCAGCTGATGTTGCAAATATTGCTGGGGTAGACCAGGGGAGTTTTGGCCGTTGGCACCGTCGCCAAGGGAGCTGGAGCTTCCGCAGATCTCTGAGGAGCGTCCGTCACGATGCTTAATTAACGCTGCTCACCCGATGTCAGCCGAGGCAGCAGAACTGATTGAAGGCGACACGCCGCGGCTGGGGTGTCGCCTTGCTTCGCGATCGCGGGAAATAATTTAGCCCCACAACTCTGGTCGAGGGCGGCGGGCGACTCGCTTTATCAAACACTGCGGATTATATCAACTCCGTTTATTATTTTGTTTCACAATGGAAAGTGCACTTTTTTTACAGCTCAGTATTTGGGTTTATCCGTGCACGTGGTGACGACGATGACGAGGTGCATCACGTCTTGACGAGGTGCATCACGTCTTGACGGGGCTCACTGAGCGCCAACCTTGTGCCATGGACCAAGTGTCTTTGTGCGTCGCCAACGTGGGTGGCATTCGCCTGGCCTCCTGCTGGGCAGTCCGTGCCGGCTGTGCCACAGACGTGGCTCTTTGTGGTGGTGGTGGTAGCTGGCGCGAAGGCTCGCTCGCTCACAGCGCAGGCTGTGGTGATTGGGCCCGAGGATGATCTAGCGCGGTGTACAGAGGATTCAATATGTACGCAGTCTTACGTGTTCACATTAATAATGACAATAAAATTGTTTATTAAAAGGAGATGCAGTTGGTGCCGTTTGTCACATATTTCTCGCCCCTCGTGAGCGGCAAGCGCATGTGAAGCGGCAGCAGGGTGGTGGTGGCGCAGAGGCAACACTCGCAGTGAGATGTAACGGGGGTCTGGGTACAGGTCCAGTTCCCGACTCGGGCGCCTTTCTGCGAGGACTTTTATGTTCGTATGTTATCCACTTGTTTTACAGACCGAGTGTGTGTGAGGAGGAGGTTCGTGAAGGACGCTACTGGGCAGTTGGAGGCATTCACCCTCCAACAATAATGGAGGCCAGAGGAGCGACGCTCGGAACGACGAGCAGAGTGCCGGGCGGATCAAATGCAGGAAGTTGGCACAGTCGGGGGCACAGCTGGTGCATCTGCTCGTCATCTGAGTCAGCCGACCTATGGCACCTGGGTCTGCCCCATGACCTGTCAGCGAGCCTTTTGAGACTTAATGCAGCCTCAATGTGCACCTGCCCTGGCACAGGCGCCGTGGTCAAGTCACCACCACTTAGTGGTGAATGGCGGCTCTTAGTGCACCTAGTCTGGCACAATCTCCATGGTGACGTCACTGCCAGAGGCGAACGGCGGTTGTGTGTGAAAGTGGCAAGCTACCGAACCTCGAGCGTGCTACGAAGAGATGGGGCCTTCCCATCAGCCCCACAAAAACAAAGCACCTGTGTGGGTAAACGTCTCTAAAAACGTTGCTTGTGCACCTGGTGTAGCAGTGACTTCCTCGCTAAAGTGAGCGTGATTCTATTTTCTACGTCTCTTCGGGGTGGGAGACGCGGACTCGTTGGGCACGTGTGACGGTACCCGACACTCCCCCATGCGCGAACTCAGTGAGGAGTTGTTGTTGTTTCCAGGAGGCGCGGCGCCACCTTTCTCTCGGCGAGTGTGGCCCCAGTGGCTCCACGAGAAGTGGCCCAGCTCCCTCTCTGCTGGCCTGCAGAGGAAGGCCCGTGCGGCAGCAGTGGTGGCCTTCATCAGAGGACCGCACGTCCTGATTTCAGCATCATCATCTCAACCACACGCCCTGATTTTTGTTGTCCGTTCCCTGCATCTTCGATGAGCACGGGCGGCTACGTTCGGCGCGAAAGAAGTTCAACATACAAACTAAAATGGTCCTCAACATCAAATCTAGAATCATTGCAACCATAAACCATAAACCATAATCAGATCCCAAACCCTGTTTCCAGAATCCTCACTGCACCCACCGTCCCTGTGGAATGTTCTGTGTAGCTGTGATGACTCAAACTCCGATCTCCCTTGAGAGAGCCTCCCTCTTTCAATCGGTTTTTACCTGTTCCTGAAGGGTTATCTGTGTATCCCACGACAGACCTGAATGAATCATGTCCTGTATCGCAACCCCAACAATCACTCCCACCCCAAACCCCCCTCACCCAGGCATCATTACAACTTTCATCTCTGGCCTCAACCCGAATCCACGCGTTACACCGTAATCTCTAACCCTCATCGTTTTTCTTAACCAGTGGGTGGCCATAAGCCCAAGCACTTAACCCATCTTACCCCTGAACCCCTAACGCCGACCTGTAACCCTAACCCGCGATGAGAAGACCCCAAGACAAACACGCGCAGCGCTCCTGGTGTTCACGTGCCATTAAGTGGCCAGGCTGGGGCTTTGCGAGCGTGACATTCGTGTAATTGGTGGTTTGGAGTGGCACCTGTTTCACCGCGTGCGTGCGTGCGGAGGTCTCTAAATGGCCACAGTAATGACTCTTAACAGTTAAATACGCGCAGCCCCAAGGGGAGGCCCTTGCAACTCAACACAGCGGCTCATCCGTTGCCTGCGGAGCTGCCCATTTTATTAGGGGACGCGATGTTGATTTGATTTGAAGCCAGGGGATCTCGGTTATTTCATTTTTATTGTATTTCTGGCCGTGTCCCCTAGAGGTTGCCCACTGCCTCCTTCCTTGCACTGGATTCTGGGGGATCGTTTTTTTTTTAACCAGAGCAGAAGAAATCCGTGGAAGTTTCATCCACTTTGCACGCGATGTCATGAATTCAGATGAATTATTCTGAATTGAAGAAGAGACAAAAGTGGCATTTGAACATTTCGCGTCAAAATTACTTCGGCTCTTTTTGGCTCCGTTTTTTCAATTCCATGACAAAAAACGCGTAATAGGATGGGTTTAGCGAGTGGATCATTCCGCCCCTGACAGCAGTTATTTAAACACAGCTCCTGAGCATGGGACCAAAGCCCAAAACGTGAAACGGCCAGCCATAAACAACACTACTAAAGAGTGTAACGCATTTCTTGAATTGAGCAAGGTCATGTGAGCTTGGGGAAAAAAAAGATGTGTGTGTGTGTGCGTGCACGTATTTGTGTACGTATGTTTCCTCATGTGTGCGTGTGCTAGTGTGCGTGGGGAGTGGTAGTGTTGTGGCTAGTACGCTGCGCTACGAACCCGACGAAGCGAGTTCGATTTTTGCTCACGGCCAATAGTGAAAATTATGTGAACCGGTCCTGGGGCTTCCTTTAGGTCGACTCAAAGGAGTATTTGTGTGGTGTGTAAAACATCGCCACGAGAAAGACAAAGGCGTGGTGCTGGCCACCCATTCCGTCGTGTGCTGTACCGGCCTTCATATGTGCTCACGAACAGCACTTGCCCCAACAGTTTGGTAAGGCTATACTGGGGATCTTTGTATGTGTGTGAATGTGAGTGTGCGCGTCTGGTAGCCGATGTGTTGTGGGTATTCAGGTGCAGGTGTGGCTGTGTTCCGTCCAGGTGTTGTGTGACAAGGTGCGTCGTGCGTGTGTGGGTGCTGCGAGTCGGTGAGGAGGATTTCTCTGGGTGGCTGGTGGAGGAAAGGGAGGGGGCGACCTTGGCCTGTGCTCACGCACGACTCCACGGGCTGCACTGTTCCACGGACACACGCGGCATTAATCAGCGCCTCGACCGCCGTGCCCCCCCCCCCCCGCCGCATGCCTCGTCCCTGGACCTTGCCCCCCCCCCCCCACCACCACTCGAGTCGAACCTCGGAGTGAGCAATCTCGGAGGAGCATCACCACCAGGTTGTTGGGGAGGGGGTAGGGGCGGGGCTCCGTGGTACCCAGCACTGAAGGAGGAGGCGGTTCCCATGGCGACTGCGCACAGTTGCTATGCCGCGAGTGGCGGAGTGATTATGGGCGGCGATTGTATTGGACGGGAACTGGTTCGGGGTAGACGTGGCGATAGAGCCTGGGGAAGGGAACGAGTGGTGTGTGTGTGAACACCTGCAGCAGTGTGCTTGTGTACGTCCATACACACCGCGATGTGCGCGTGTGTGGGGAGCGGTGGCGCAGTGGTTAGCGCGCTGCTCTACGAACCCGGCGACTCAAGGTTGATTCACTGCCAACATCGGTGACAAATATCTGAACTGGGCCTGAACCCCCACCAGGTCAACTCGGGCTCAAACGAGAACTTGGTGCGGCGTGTAAACATCGCCACTCGGGAGACAAAGACGGCACACAGGGCGTGGTGTGCCGTGCCTTCCTCCATGGGTGCTCGCTATCAGCACAATGCAGAGATCTTTGTCTTATGGCGATCAGAGCCTGGGTTGCTTTATCGCTGTCCCGCGGTTTGCTTCAGAATAATAGCAATGATGTCGACTTGTAACGCTGCACCGCCGCCGCACAGCGTTCGCTCGTCACTCTGAAAGAGAGGACGACTCAGAGGCTCAATGAGGAGGATGAGGAACCACAGATACGAGCAGCAGCCAAGCTCTGTGGTCCTCTATATATGAAGCTGTCAACAGCCAAGTAAGGGATGTTTAGATGTGGAAGAAAACCGGAGCACCCGGAAAAAATCCCCTCGTGTGAGTGGGCGTCATTCTACCCTGTACAGATGGAACGAGTGGAGTCCACACTTTGCCGTGCCGCATTCTCCTGGCAGAGCCAGGCTGTGGCACCTCAACGCCCACAGGGAAGGGAGTTTCGTGACATTCGTGTGGTGATCCACCAACCCTCGCTGCTGTTTCCTCCACAGTGCTGGCCGACAGGCCGCATGTGGAGGCACCACCGCCTGGCTAAGATGTTTTCATTCGGTCGCTGCTGCTGCTGCTTGGCCCCGTGGGTAACGCTGCTCAGAGCCACGCGGGATCTCGTGTTTCAAGTTTCATTTGCGTAACCAGGTGGGAGCTCGAGAGACAAGGGGAGAGTCTCATTTGCAAGAGTGACCTGGGGGTCACCAACACGACCAAATAAATAACGTAAAAGTGCAGCAACGACGCGATTACAAATCCGAGCAGAGACAACCAAGTAAAATACATGGGTATTGATCTTGTAGTGTGTGTGTGTAATAGACGCATCTGGTGTGATCGCCCCATTTCCTCGTGGATGACCTCTCGAATGCCGCGTTTCATTCCTTGGGTGCCGCCCCGTTATTATTCTCGACCATCGCCCTTTCGAGCCATGGCGCGTCCTGCAGGCCCAACCCACACTTCTGGACGCGTCATTTATTTATTTATTTGCGCACTGAACATGACGGACGTCCTCTAATCTCCTCCTTCTGTCTCGTTGTGATTCCAAGCGTCCGCCTCTCCTCTCTCAATGCTTCTTTACAGTTTTTGCTCCACGTGTTCTGCGAATGACCGCGTGCTTCTGACCCATATCTCATAGCGGGCGGTCGTGGTAACCACGTTGATTGCACGCGTCTCCCTTTTGGCCTCGGTGCTTGATACTGTTCACGACCGGCTCGAGTCTTCCAAGAGCGCTGCCACGCGCCCCGGGCCGCCTCTCGATCCCACAGCTTCCATTGCGGTGCGGCAAGAGGCGGTCCAGAAAAGTAAAACCTTAAAAAAAGACAGGGCCCCTACATTTGTAAGAAGAGCATGTACACATTCACCTTTTGGTGTTTAGTTTGTTGTCCTTCCCACGCACCTCCGATGAGCACTGTTGGCGACGTACGATGCGAAACTAGTTCAGCACACATGTATACAAACATGAATAAAGTGCAGATATTTAGAGTCTCAAGATGAAGGGGGGCAGGGGGGCGATTTCTCCCCCCGCCTGTGATCCGACACTGCCGCTCCCCTTCAACAGCTGTCCGAGCCACACACAAGCTCGGAAGCTCGGCTGTCGTGCAGCAGTGTCCCTCCGGGCGCGCGCGTTACGGTGCCCGTGCAGCAGGCTGTGTGTGCGCGTAACGGTGCCCGTGCAGCAGGCTGTGTGTGCGCGTTACGGTGCCCGTGCAGCAGGCTGTGTGTGCGCGTTACGGTGCCCGTGCAGCAGGCTGTGTGTGCGCGTAACGGTGCCCGTGCAGCAGGCTGTGTGTGCGCGTTACGGTGCCCGTGCAGCAGGCTGTGTGTGCGCGTTACGGTGCCCGTGCAGCAGGCTGTGTGTGCGCGTTACGGTGCCCGTGCAGCAGGCTGTGTGTGCGCGTAACGGTGCCCGTGCAGCAGGCTGTGTGTGCGCGTTACGGTGCCCGTGCAGCAGGCTGTGTGTGCGCGTAACGGTGCCCGTGCAGCAGGCTGTGTGTGTGCGTTACGGTGCCCGTGCAGCAGGCTGTGTGTGTGCGCGTTACGGTGCCCGTGCAGCAGGCTGTGTGTGCGCGTAACGGTGCCCGTGCAGCAGGCTGTGTGTGCGCGTAACGGTGCCCGTGCAGCAGGCTGTGTGTACGCGTTACGGTGCCCGTGCAGCAGGCTGTGTGTGCGCGTTACGGTGCCCGTGCAGCAGGCTGTGTGTGTGCGCGTTACGGTGCCCGTGCAGCAGGCTGTGTGTGCGCGTAACGGTGGCCGTGCAGCAGGCTGTGTGTGCGCGTTACGGTGCCCGTGCAGCAAGCTGTGTGTGCGCGTAACGGTGCCCGTGCAGCAGGCTGTGTGTGCGCGTTACGGTGCCCGTGCAGCAGGCTGTGTGTGTGCGCGTTACGGTGCCCGTGCAGCAGGCTGTGTGTGCGCGTAACGGTGCCCGTGCAGCAGGCTGTGTGTGCGCGTTACGGTGCCCGTGCAGCAGGCTGTGTGTGCGCGTTACGGTGCCCGTGCAGCAGGCTGTGTGTGCGCGTTACGGTGCCCGTGCAGCAGGCTGTGTGTGCGCGTAACGGTGCCCGTGCAGCAGGCTGTGTGTGCGCGTTACGGTGCCCGTGCAGCAGGCTGTGTGTGCGCGTTACGGTGCCCGTGCAGCAGGCTGTGTGTGCGCGTTACGGTGCCCGTGCAGCAGGCTGTGTGTGCGCGTAACGGTGCCCGTGCAGCAGGCTGTGTGTGCGCGTAACGGTGCCCGTGCAGCAGGCTGTGTGTGCGCGTAACGGTGCCCGTGCAGCAGCCTGTGTGTGTGCGCGTAACGGTGCCCGTGCAGCAGGCTGTGTGTGCGCGTTACGGTGCCCGTGCAGCAGGCTGTGTGTGCGCGTTACGGTGCCCGTGCAGCAGGCTGTGTGTGCGCGTTACGGTGCCCGTGCAGCAGGCTGTGTGTGCGCGTTACGGTGCCTGTGCAGCAGGCTGTGTGTGCGCGTAACGGTGCCCGTGCAGCAGGCTGTGTGTGCGCGTTACGGTGCCCGTGCAGCAGGCTGTGTGTGCGCGTAACGGTGCCCGTGCAGCAGGCTGTGTGTGCGCGTTACGGTGCCCGTGCAGCAGGCTGTGTGTGCGCGTTACGGTGCCCGTGCAGCAGGCTGTGTGTGCGCGTTACGGTGCCCGTGCAGCAGGCTATGTGTGCGTGTTAGGGTGCCCCTCGTTCACCCCCCCCCCCCCCAATTCAGCATCGCGGACCACGCTCGGCAGGCGCCGCCCCCACCTCCGCTCCACTCGCGGAGAGCGCCGCACGCAGCAGCCGCGCGTCCATTCATCTCGCGCGCGCCGCAAACTCGGCTCCATCTCCACGGGGAGCGCCTCGGCTCCATCTCCACAGGGAGCGCCTCGGCTCCATCTCCACGGGGAGCGCCTCGGCTCCATCTCCACGGGGAGCGGCGCGGCTCCATCTCCACGTGGATCGTGCCGTCTCTACGCGTGGGTTTGAGCAAGGGGTCGAGCGAGCATGGCAAATAGCACGGGATCCCAATTGCTTCTGTGGACGGAATCGCTGTTCCCTCGATTCTTGTTCCATAAATCCTTCTATGGACGAGCACACGCCCAGGATAACCGGATTTTGCCATGACACACCTTTCTTCACATCATCATAATTTATCTTCTCCGTATCTCACGAGGTCACTCCTTCACAGAACCGTAGTTTATTTTCTCGACATCTCACCAGTTCATCCCTGCGCTTTGCAGCTCCGCGTCGCGCTCCAAACTCGGCTCCATCTCCACGAGACTCGTCCCGTCTCCCCGCGCCTCGAGTGGCCACGGGGAGCCGCTCGCTCTGCGCGCGCTGCCTCCGCGCTGCTGCTGCTGCGCTCCGCGGGTTCACGCGCTCGAGGAGGGGGGGTACCCGCATCTCGGCTGCCCGCGCCGCTCAGGGCCGCGAGGTAAGGAGCGCGGCGTCGCGCTCATCACAGCGGGACGATCCGGGGTGGGGGGGGGGGGGAACCCCAGGACCCCCAGGACCTCAGCAACTTGGGACCCTGCGACGGGGACCCGAGCAGGGTTCGGGCGGAGGAACTGGGATTTCGCGTGTTCGTTCGTTCGGAGGAAGTCGACGAGGAGGAGGACGAGGAGGGGACCGTGACGACAACCGAGACAAGGGAGGGGGTCACTGAGGGTCAGTGTTTTCAGGACCAGGGTCTCTCCCCACCCCGCCCCCCCCACTCGAGGGGGGGTGGGGGTGATCGAGGGTGGGGGGAGAGGAGTTCGTGGCGCCATGCGAGGGTCGCGCTGGCTCCTCGCCCGCCTCGTCCCGCTGCTTTTGGGGGTCGCGGCGGCGAGGGGGCCCAGCGCGTGGGCCCCCAACGGAGGCGCCGCTTCGGCCCCGCGGCCCCCCGGTGCCACGGCGGAGCCGTCGCCGCCGCGTAAGCAGACGCCGGAGCAGTGCCGCGGCTACTACGACGTGATGGGCCAGTTCGACCCCCCGTTCGTGTGCCACATGCCTCCCTACTTCATCTGCTGCGGCTCGTGCGGGTTCCGCTACTGCTGCAAGGAGCCGAGCGCGCGCCTCAACCAGACGCAGTGCGTCAAGAACGAGACCCCGCGCCTCGCCAACGACTCCACGGGGCCCCCAGACGTCGTGGGGCCCTTCGGCCCGACGCGCGACAAGACGCACATGGTGGTGTACTCGGTGTGCGGCATCGTCGCCTTCATGCTGCTGGCGGGCATCTTCACCGACGTCGGCCTCTACAAGCCCGCGGGGGGGCTGCTGCCCGCGCAGCCCCCTGGGGAGCCGGGCGGACACTGCAGGTAGGAGACGGGACCACACGGGAGGGGGCCCGTGGGGGCGCTTGGGTGTCTGTGTGGAGGGCTCGGGGTTTCTTTGTGTGGGGTTTGGGGTTCAAACCAGATTCGAAGCTTTCGTCACTGCAGGAATTACTCTTGGTTCTTTCGGTAAAGTGACGTAGAAAATAAAATAATACCATAGAATACGACGTTTCGATTGCAACACAGGTGGTGGGGTGCTGGCTGTTGTGTTGGATGGCTCTCTGTGTTGTGTTGCATTGTGCTTCTAAGTTTACTATGTTTGTTTTTTCTAATTAATTCTTACCTGATGATAGTTGCTTGTGTTGCAATCGAAACGTCGTATTCTATGATGTTATTTTATTTTCTACGTCACTTTACCGAAAGAACCAAAGGTCAGTGAGTGGGGGTTGGGGTCATTGATGGCTTTTGAGGACCCGAGGTGGCTCAATTTTGAACTGACCCCGAGTGGCCTCGTGTTTGTGGTTATTGTTGTTGTTGCCTTGGTATGGTAGTTGCGCTTATTATTGTGTATGTTGTTGTGAGTATGGAGGTTGCGGTTGTCCTTGTGGAGATTGCAGGTGTTGTGGTTATTGTGGTTGTCGTTATTCTGTGGTTGAGGATGATGATGAATGAAGTCTCCGTGTTCATCTTCGAGACTCCGATGCCAGGAGTAGCATGTTACACTCACACTCCCTTCACACGTGTACACACACACATACGTGTACACACACACGTGTACACACACACACGTCTACACACAAAGACAACAATCTCCCTTGTGCTTTTAGCCAGCGCCTATGAAGTCTGGCACGGAACACGAGGGGGTGGGTGGCCAGCACCACGCCCGACCGCCTTTGTCTCCCCATTAACGATGTTTACACACCGGAGCAGGTCCTCATTTGAGGTTGAGTCGACCTGAGGGACACCCAGGACCAGTTCAGATAACAACACGATGTAAAATTTGTGTTGCTGGGTAGTAAGTGTTATTTCGTAATTGCTTATGCCTAAACAATATAGAAAATGACTATTATTCCCCACAAACTTTGCTTTTGTGACCAGGACAGTGATATTTTGAAATGTAACTAATTTACACGCTTTTTTCTTGGTTCTTTCGGTAAAGTTACGTAGAAGGGAAGTAATAAAATAATAAAAATAAAACATAATAAAATAAAATAATTCTCACGACGTTTATTTTTATTATGTTTTATTTTAATTATTTTATTACTTCCCTTCTACGTGACTTTACCGAAAGAACCAAGAAGATGAATCCCTGCAGTCACGAAAGCTTTAAATCGAAATTTACACGCTTTTATTTAACTCTGTCTGTTGTTGTTATCGTATCCTCAAATCTTGTAACTCAATTTTAACCCACTTCCCAATGTGGTATCGACTGCAAACTTCGTATACTTACAGTATGTCTTACTGAGGACAATACTATATTCTATCATAAAAATATATTTTTAAACAATCGTTTAACACACTTTCTATTCACTCACTCTGTTGTTGTCAAATCATCAAATCTTGTAACTAAATTTTAACCCACTTCCCAATGTGCTATCGACTGCAAACTTGGTATGAATTTCAATTTAAAGCTTTCGTGACTGCAGGGATTCATCTTCTTGGTTCTTTCGGTAAAGTCACGTAGAAGAGAAATAAAAAAATTAAAAAATAAAACAATAAAATAAAATTCTCACGACGTTTCGGCCACAACGCAAGCAGCCGTCCTCAGGTGAAGACAGAGCTCCAATGAACACTGCTAAGCTTGGCAGCGTATTTTAAGCTGGGTGGGAGAAGAGCGCCTTGACAAAGGAGTTTACATATCAACAGAAGAATTTAGCATTGAATACGCTGTGTTATCTTCTCGGTAAAGTCACGTAGAAGGGAAGTAATAAAATATTTTTATTATTTTATTACTTCCCTTCTACGTGACTTTACCGAAAGAACCAAGAAGATGAATCCCTGCAGTCACGAAAGCTTTAAATCGAAATACGCTGTGTTAATGTGAGATAATTAGCAGGATGTGAAAGTCATAAATTAGCATGTAACTGGGAGATTAGCATGATGTTAATGTGAGGAATTAGCATGTAACTGGTCACGGAAGTGGCTGTGTTAAAGTCAGAGTTTACATATCATACTCATGACAATACTATATTCTATCATTAAAAATAATCATTTTAAACCATATTTTTTATATGTTATAATTCTGCTTGGGTCTAATTGTCCACGCTCAACTCACGTTGGCTGTAAATCACCACGGTCCCTTACGTTATGGCAAGCTTCGGGGCCACTTTCTGGAGTCGTGGAGTTTTGCCATTACTAGTGTAGTGTTGTAAAGGACAGACTAATAAACTTCTTTATGGCACACACTGTTTATTGTCTTAATTACAGTCGCTAACACACAAGGGTTATACGGTCCCCTTACCCGTTAACATGAGGAGGTAGCCTCCTGACCCTGCACAGCTCACTCACACTTCGCTCATATTCTACGAAGGTACAGCCTCCGGACTTGCTGTCTATCTAATCTCCCCGCTAGCCCAGCGTCCTCCGGCTGGGACCTAGGGGAGGCACACTGACCCGCCGCTGGCCCGGCGGGTCCCCGACCTCTGGTCGCTCAGGACCTTCGCCGTCACAAGGGTGGGAAGGCTGGGAGCCAGGGCCCTATCCAGGCCCTATCTCCCCTGACCACTGGTTACTCTGAGCCCCAGCCGTGACGAGGGCTGGAAGGTTTGGTCCAGGGTCCTAGATGTCTTCGGCCGACTTGTGTCTTCGTGTAGCAGAACTGGCCAAGAGCTCTCAGCGCTCCGGCTGTTATACCTGTTCGTGGCCGGGTTGTCCAATCCCCGGCCACCTTGTGGAACCCTCCGATTGGTCCTTCCCAATCCTACCTCACCCCATTTGACCCTGACCGTTTTATTGAGCGGGAAAACCTTGTTTACGATCCGCTCTCTCACAGCTTGCGAACAGCGAGTAGTTATCACCACTACACTCGTACGGTACATTTCATTTAAAAAAAAGTATTTTTAAATATTACTTATTATTTAATGAGAAAACGGGCGAATTAGTGTATTTTCGTTCACATAAAGGCAGAAAACAACATGAATAAAAATTAATATGTATTTATACTAAATTAATAGAAAAATTACGACAAAACATTTAGAAGTTAGTAGTTTTTCGAGATTTACGATTATATTGTAAATCACTTTCACGAATCAGCCCCCAAATGTCGTCTCCCATCATGTTCTCGTTATGCTGTCCTTGGTAGCGGCGTTCGAAGTCCAGACGGGGCTCAAAAGAAAGCCGTCTCTGGTGTGGACCAATCCGTTTTAAGGACAATGCCACAGATATTTGCATTGCTCGCAGGTGAAATGAGGTGTCCAGGGTTTGTCTTGATCCCCGACAGGCATGCCGATATATGCCTTGTAGACATCACACATCTTTGCAGATGCTTCCACAGAGTACTTTTTCGCTTTGTCTTGATAAATTGGCCGCAGACATAGCAAAATGCATCTGCCGGATGTTTGCAGCCTCTTAATGCCATCGCATACAAATGCAGATATTTATCCACTTAGGCAGCTGGAACTAAACTGAACTGGTGGGCTTAAGGCCCCTGTAATTATGCTGCTATTAATATTACTGGAAAGTTCTAGAATGTTTTAGAAGTTACTCCAAGTTTACTCGGCACTGAATCTATCTAGAATGCTCTGGAAAAGTTACATTTCTAAATATCACTGTCCTGGTCACAAAGGCAAAGTTTGTGGGGAATAATAGCCATTTTCTGTACGTTTGAGGCATACGCAATTAGGAAATAACACTTACTACCAAGGAACAAATACAATTGTTGCACAGTGTTATCATCATTTGTGTAGACAGTGAGCGGGAATAGAACCTGGGTTGCCGGGTTCGTAGCACAACGCGCTAACGACTACACCACTGCTCCCCCCACGTGTACACACACTCACACGTGCACACACACTCACACGTGTACACACACGTACAACAGCTGCCATTCGCCAATAAGTGGCGATGACGTCCCCGCGATGCTTGTGCCAGGCTAGGTGGACGTTGAGGCCACGTGAGAGGTGGAAGGCTCGCTGGAAGGAGGTCACGGGGCAGACCCAGGTGCCATGGGTTGACTGAAATGACTGGCAGATGTACCACTTGTGCTCCCTACTGTGTGAACTTTATGTGTTTTAGCCGCCCAACGCTACGTTAGTTGTTGTGAGCGTCGTTACTCTGTCCTCCATTGTTGTCGGAGAGCGACTGCCTCCAACTGCCCAGTAATGTCCTTCACGATCCTCCTCCACAGAGGTCGATCTTAAAGTCGCTGGAACCAGTCATCTGCAAGTCCAATCAGCTCCAGGTCCTTCCTTAGCACATCATTCGATCTCCTCTCTAGCCCGCGCCGCGCCCCTTTAGCCCCTATCTGGCCCAGGGGTCGGCAACCAAAATAACAAGAAAATAAACTCGTTAAAAAAGTTTTTTTTAAACAAACGGTTTTATTAACAACTTCGTTTAACTCACGGCCGAGAAGAACGTCAATGGCGCCTGAGGCACGCGGCGCCTGCTTCTTGTGCGAGCCGATTCCACAGTTTAGGGACCGCTGGCGTTTTTTTAATATTTATAAATAATAAGGTCTCCATACAAAATGTGAATTGCTTTAAAGCAGCGAATTAATTGATTAATTGATGCCGATTTTGATACAGGCATACATTGTCACCGGATCTGAGCACGTGGGCAAATGTGGAATCGATTGGACAACGGGAAGTGGACTAAATGTTGATTACAAGATTTGACCACGACAAACAGAGGAATCAAGTTAAGTAAAACCGTTGCATAAAAAAAATCCAATTCGGTAAGAACTCAATATTTCAAGAGCCCCAGTGAATATGAATAACGTCACGAGGCAGTCCTGCAGGTTGCCGAGCTCTGATCTGGCCAAACAGCAGCTGCTTGGGCATGTGTTGGCTGGGCTGGCGTGCTCCATTACCCAGCCAACGCAGCATCGCCTGCCTGAGAAACTCACAGCCGGGAATGTGTCCAGAGCTTTCGAGACTTGCGCTGCTCCTCATATAATCCAGGCTGGTTAAACTCCGGATGGATCGTAGGCAGGCCAGCCTGAAGTATGTTCCTTTGAAGGGCACCACGATTCGCATCCATAGAGAAGGGAGGGCATACATGTGCAGACAGGCCAGGCAGCTTCTTTGGCTCAGCGTGTCTGTGTGCGTGCACTGCAGTGCATGCGGACAGCAATCAGCGCGCGCCTATGTTGTGATGCTACCTGGGGAATGGTCCCAATGTCTCAACCCGTCCCCGTGTGAGGCACCGGGGCTGCAGGGTGAGGGGTGAGGGTGAGGCACGTGAATGCGATGGGGTGAGCGAGGGTGATGTGACGAGATGAATGGTGAGTGACGGGGGGGGGGGGTGAGCGATCGTCCCCATTGCACTCCCCGATCCAGCTGGAGGAGAGGAGTCAGCCCCCCCCCCCCTCTCTCTCCTGCCCCCTCCCTCTCTTCCTTTCCTATCTCGCCTGCTCCCCATTCTTTCCCCTGCCCCCTCGCCCAGGCTGCTGGACGTGTCTGCACGCCAAGAGAGTGGACTGGCGCTGCCCACGGACAGCGGCTCCACCCCGGGGTTCCCCTCCATGCTGCCCCCCCGGGCCTCCTCCATGGAGGCCGGGTTCATGCACGGAGCGAGGCCCAGCCTGGGTACACTCACCACGCTCACTCACCATACTCACCACGTACACCACGCACCATGCTCACCACGCCACGGACACTCACCATGCACACATTCACCATGCACGTGACTAATTCTCCATGACTGATTAGCAATGTACCTCGTGGTTGATTCCAATGATTGATACGCTATATTCCTCGTGACTCATTCACCCTGTTCCCCGTGACTGCCTGTTCGTGTTCCTTGTGACCGATTCACCGTGTTCCCCGTGACTGATTCGCTGTGTTTTCTCCGTCCTCTCTTCATTCCTAGATCAGCCCCAGCTCAAGACCATCTTTCATTCACAGCCGCACCTGGCCTCGGAAGCTCCGCCCACCTACGAGGCAGCCAATCAGGCAGAGGGAGGCCGACATCCCTCCCTTCCGAAACGAATTGGTGAGGATGCCCTTCCCAAAGATTTGGGTCCACGTGACCATGTCTCACTTTGCTGGCCGGGCGCTCCGTCCCCAACGCGCAGGGAAGCAACACGGAGCTGGGTTTGAGTGGATGGCAGCACGGCGGTGGAGACAAGACGGTTGGGGAGCGCGGGTGTCGGGATGTTTGCTCGACGGGAGGATTGGTGGGTCTCTTTGAAGCTGGAATCAGGTGACAGAATGGAGGGGTCAGCAGAGCGGTGGAGACATGTCTCTGGTGGGGCTGAAGGAGATTTTGGATCTAGGAGGTGGCCTAGGGAGGGAGTCACAAAGTGATGGGTACGATGGTGGCGAGAACGATGGACTTGGTGTTCGAAGTGATGTTGGAGAGTGGCTATGGGAGTGAGCGGGAGATAAGATTGGTGGGGAGATCCATCGAATTCTGGACAGAATTTGAGATGGAACTCGCTGGATGAAATACACGGATGTAGACATCACCCAAAATGATTTGTGGAGGGGAGGAATTACCTCGTGTCGAGATTTGATTTGGACGTGACAGAGTGGTAGAGATGCTCAAATGTGAAATTTCGGAAATGGATTCTTGAATATAAATCCAATTCACAGCAATTTTCGTCGGTTTCAACGTGGGGATGGATGATGAATCCACCAATGCTGACTGGGGTCCATCTGGGTGTCTCTCATAAGCGGGTGTGCCGTCCCCCACCCTGCCCCCCGTGTCCGTGCTATTGCAGAGAAGTCCGGGCTCCTGGATCACTTGGGGAAGATTCACTTCTCCTCTGACGCGGGGCCGCCAACCTCCCTGCCCCTGCGCTCTGCCAGCCCCGTCAAAGCGAGCACGTCGCGCCAGGCGAGCGAGGCGAGCGGCAAGGGGGGCGGCCGCGGGGACGAGGACGAGCTGGCAGGGGCCAAGAGCCGCATGACCAAGATGCACTCGCACCCCGGCGCGTGGGCGAGCCCCGCCAGGGAGCGCTCCCTCCCCCGCGGCGAGGGGGACTCCGTGTCGCGCTCGGGCTCCCAGGCGCTGCACCAGCAGCAGCAGCACCACCACCCACACGAACACGAGCCGCCGCAGCACCAGCAGAGCCAACACCAGAGCCAGCACGAGCATCACCAGCCACAGTACCATCAGCAGCAGCAGCACCACCACACCCTCCAGCACCACCACACGCGGGGGCAACAGCAGCAGCAGCAGGGTCCTGGGGGCCCCGGGGTGCGGGGGCAGCTGTCCCAGCAGGACACTTGGCCTGGGCCCCTGCGCTACCACAGCACCCTCGACAGGATCCCGACGAGCGGCAGCGGGAGCGGCCGCCATCACCAGCGCCAGCAGAGCGCGCTCAGACCCTCGCAGACGACGCTCAGCAAGACCGAGGTGACGGTGTGAACGGCGCTGACCTCGTCTCGTCTGCAAGGCGAATGCAAGTTGCCCCACGTTCCTGCCGATGGGCCCCTGCAGTCTCCCACCGTGGCGTGTGCTGTGCGGGTTCGCGTGCGAGCGGCGCGTGCAACGGTGCTGCTGGTGGCCCCACTGCCCCGGCCCCATGTCCCTGCGGACGAGGGTGTGCGGCCTCACAGTGACCCTGGCTGCCCTGGTCGCTCCCCGCAGAGCCCCGCGCGGAGCAGAGGTTGTGGATTGCCATGGAGCGCGGCGTGTGTCCCCGGGTTGTGTGTCGTGATTCGTACACAGTTTACATGTTCGGGTCGTGGTTCGGATGAGCGGGGTGTGTGCGGCGACGTGTGTCGCGCGTTCTTCGCGACCTTGTTCATCTTTGTCGAGGGAACGATCGGCGGAACGAAACACCTGGGGGCCACCGTGGCAACCCCGGGCCGAACCCACGAGGCCGGTCCGCGGGCCGCACCGTCGGTCGTGGACGCGCGCTGCGTTGTGCAGGATGCATCTCTGGGCCCTGCAGGGGCGGCACGTGCCCAACTAGCCCAGGCCACAATCACAGCCAGCACTGGATTTTAATCACACGCGTCGTCTTTGGTGGCAAAGAAGAAAAGTTGATGTTACCGTGAATTTCTCCGAGATCGTCATCGTTTTATATCCATCGCTCGCGTGCGTCCGATTCAACCGCTTGTCCTTTTTGGACAATGGTGAGAAGGAGCTTCTAGCGGAGGCCGCTCTCCCTAAACGTAATGAATCGTGGCACTTGATGGGGACGCTGCAATAACATTAGCAATAACGCAGCGGCCACACGTCGATGTTAGCGGCCGAGTGTGCCAGTGGATTTATACTCTGTGGGGTTTCCGTCTATTTTAAGATTTTCCTCACATTTCTTGCCTTTTCCATAATTCGCTGGATTTTCCTTTGGCGTTTTCAGTAGTCTGAGTTTCCGACGGCTTTTCCGTCAGTGTATTAGTTTTCAATGAGATATGTCGGTATTTAGTTCCAGAGGTTTTTCTATGATTTGAAGCTATCCATTGATTTACCGGTCTGGGGATCCAATCCCGACACTTTCTGTTCCGGTACCACATGGAAATCCTCGAGTCTCGGCCATAACTGGGCCATCTGCCCCCACAACCACCGTGTCGTGCATCTTAAACTTCAAATCAAGAGGAGGCCGTGCCGAGTGAACTTCACGAGGAGGCTGGAGCAAACCAAGGTGTAGGCCGCAGCCCGGGCAGTGGGCCCTCCAAACCCAACGTGACCAGTAGCGCTCCCCTCTCCAGCCAAAGTCTCCTGCATGGAGGAGTCGGAGCAACTCTCGCCCCCATCGTTGGGCTCGCTCTCACAGTGTCAGTTCTCCTCCTTCGCCCGTCCCCGCTTGCCGTAGGCAGGCGCCCCCCTCGGCAGCGCCGATACAAGGGCTGCTTGTGCACGTGCGGTGGCTGGGGGCCGCCACACGCGCCATACTCAATATTCGGCCCCCCAGGTGTTGCAGGTATTTTTGTCGATCAACACGACACGTGACGCCCCAAGCCTGCCCAATTCACCCGCGTCCACGCAGTGGGGGCCTGGGCCGTGTGGGCCCCTGTGTCGGTGGTAAGCACAGCTGCATTCCCCACCACTACAACCCAATCGTTTTTTGACGTTGTAATGTTAATATTAATAACTCTCGTCTACAATTCGAAATGTGCATGAGCCCTGTGATTGTGTAATCATACATACATACGTAAGCTTTTTATGGAACGCACTCGTAATGTGTACACGACTTCAGTGGGTATTTTGTAAGACCGTGTGATGTCCACGCTTCCATATATTTATAATTACAGTCATACACTAGTGAAATTACATGGAAAATGTTGGGGTTTTTGTCCATTCCAAGCTAATACTACTCGCTAAAAACATTCAAGCCGTGCGTCTGTGTGAACAGCAGGCCCGGCGAGGCAAGCGGACCCCTCTCCGAGCCGTGCCTGGGCCCGACACGGCCGTGGGGAACGCTGGCAATTTGTCGCTGACCGATTCGCCTCGGCTGCAGGGTCTAGAGGTGGCGTAATTTCCATAATGGTTACAGAAACAATTTCTGGCGAGCCGGAAATGAAGAGGACAGAGGTGCGAGCGGTGTCGAGGCAAAGCACTACGCGTCTCCCGGGTAGCGGAGCGAGACGGTGTGCAATATAATCTCTGGTGTTTTGGTGACTCCACGGGCTGCATTCTTCCACGGACACACGAGGCATTAATACTAATTAAAATTCACAATGCGCATTACATCCTAGGATCCCAATGTGCACTGCATGGAAAGCAGGAAAGAAAAAGAACCAGGGCAACGACCAAACTAAAGAGGGAAGACCCCTTTAAAGAGATGGGGTTTTAAAACAGACTTAAATATATCTAGCGACTTTAATTTCCTGATTTCAAGTGGCAAAGCATTCCATAGCTTGGGTACCACGCTAACAAAAGCCCGATCACCAAAAAGAGCACAACCTCGACCTGGGAGTGCTGAGCAGTTGTAGAACAGGAGATCTTAAGGACCTTGAAGGAATATATAAATGTGTTAGTTCCGGTAAGTAATGCAGGGTGAGCCCTTATAACGCCTTACAGGTTAATAGCAGTATCTTAAAATTCACTCGAATTTTGACTGATAGCCAATGAAAGGATAAGAGGACTGGTGTAATGTGCTCACGTTAATGGTGTGCGTGGTGTGAGCAATCTAGCAGCTGCATTCTGAACAAGCTGGAGTCTGCTCAGTGCTTTGCTCGGTATCCCAGCCAGTGAGGCGTTGCAGTAGTCGAGTCGGGATAACACAAAAGCATGGACCAGGCTCTCCAAGTCAGCAGGTGACAGGAAGTGATGCATTCTGGTAATATTTCTTAGGTGGAAAAATGATACTTTAACCATCTTAGATATATGTACCCCAACGTATAATAACTGGTCAAACTGAACACCAATGTTTCTGACCTTCCGTGTGGGACTGACATCGTGACCATCAATCAACAAATGAGGCGAACCAATTTTAGAAAGATCCAGAGGGGAGCTGATGAATATGGCTTGTCGGCATTTAGTCGCAAAAGTGTTGGCGTAACCATGAATTCACATCTGCTGGTGATACAGATAGCGCAGAAGCTGCTGTTGCATAGTCTGTTCCTAACCGGATATACATTTGAGTATCGTCTGCATAGCAATGGTAGGATAAACCAAGAAGTTGGAGTAGAATACTCAATGGTGCCATGTGGATGCTAAAAAGTGATGGGCCAAGCTCAGATCCCTGCGGAACACCACAGAGAAAGGATCTAATTGGCGATTTGAAGCCATCCCTTGTAACGAGTTATCTACGATTATTGAAGTAAGAGTGGAACCACAGCAAAGCTATGCCAGAGATCCCCATTGAATCTGCCAGTCGCTCAAGGAGAACCCTGTGATCAATGGAGTCAAATGCCGCACTTAGATCTAGCAGAATTAGGAGGCTGACACAGTCTTTATATGCTGAAAAAAGTAAATCAATGCCCACCCTTACCAGAAAAGTTTCGGTGCTTTGCGCAGGTCTGAACCCCGATTGAAAGTGGTCAAATTGATCGTTTGAGGCCAGCAGATGCCGATGTAAAAGAGTGACCATAGCTCGTTCCAGAATGTTAGACATACGTAAGGTTGGATATTGGGCGAAATTTTTCTGGAAGCTCGGGATCAAGACTCGGCTTTTTAAAAAGTGGGGCGACCGAAGCCATCTTAAAATTGTCAGGAACGGTGCTGGTTTTGAGGGACCTGTTGAGAAGGCTGAAGGAAAATTGCCTCAGAATAATGGAATGGTCCCGTAACAGCTTTGAAGGGAAGGGATCCAGTGGACAGTTGGTAGGTCGAGAGACGGCAAATAGAGAGATGAGTTTCTCAATTGTGCCCTCGAACTGAGCTGGAGGCAATTAGGGAAGAGAGAAAACAGACAGAAGAGGCATTAATTTGGACCGGACAGAAAGCAGCAGCGGAGGAGTGGGAGATTACATTTGCTTCCTTATTCAAACGTTTACTGACACAGGTAAATAAGGCCCGAGGATTGTTATCACTATTTGCAATGCAACCAGCAATGTCGGAGGATTTAGCCAAGACACTGTTGTTATGGTAAGTATAAAGTTATTTAAATATTTGATGATGAATAGTGAGGCCGGACTTTCTCCAAGCACGTTCTGCTTTACGGACGGTAGTTTTTTGCGATCTCAATTTTGCATTGTACCATGGCGAAGGACGATGGGAAGATATAAAACGGGTTCAGAGGGGAGCCAAATGATCCAGGGTCTCTGACAGAACAGAGTTATATATTTGAGCAGATTCTTCAACGGGAAGTTCGCACTCAGCTAGTGGAGAACTCGATAGGACATCTGTGAGGGAGGCCGGGGTGATCGATTTAATTTTGCGAACTGAAATTCGATGTTTAATAGAAGGACCAGGAAGGGACAAGGATATATCAAAGAGTGGTCTGAGATTCCTGGATCCATGACAGTTCTGATAGTGAAAGCCCAAGAGAACAAACCAAATCTAAAGTATGTCCACCAGATTGCGTTACCTGTTTGACATGCTGGATGAAACCAAAATAATCAAGGGTGGCCAAAAAATGCTAGACATGAGGTTTGGATGGTGTATCAACATGAATATTGAAATCACCAATTATGTTCAGAACGAGCACACACCACCGAGACGAACTCAGAGAACTCTGCAAGGAATGTGGAAATTCACCTTGGAGGGTGATTGAACAATATTAGCAATGCCGGCTGGGTACAAGTTGGCCTCCAAGCTAATGCGAGGTGTTCAAATGACTGGAACGTTGGCAATGGGACAGGTTTTTACAACTGCTGAGTTTTCATGAAATAAAGCGAGGCCACTCCACGACCTGATCGTGGATTCTCACAATAAGAGAAGCCAGCGCCTCGACCGCCGTGCCCCCGCATTGCCTCGTCCCTGGACCTTGCCCCCCCCCCCCACCCCCACCACCACTCGAGTCGAACCTCGGAGTGAGCAATCTCGGAGGAGCATCACCACCAGGTCGTTGGGGAGGGGGTAGGGGCGGGGCTCCGTGGTACCCAGCACTGAAGGAGGAGGCGGTTCCCATGGCGACTGCGCACAGTTGCTATGCCGCGAGTGGCGGAGTGAATGGGCGGCGATTGTATTGGACGGGAACTGGTTCGGGGTAGACGTGGCGATAGAGTCTGGGGAAGGGAACGAGTGGTGTGTGTGTGAACACCTGCAGCAGTGTGCTTGTGTACGTCCATACACACCGCGATGTGCGCGTGTGTGGGGAGCGGTGGCGCAGTGGTTAGCGCGCTGCTCTACGAACCCGGCGACTCGAGGTTGATTCACTGCCAACATCGGTGACAAATATCTGAACTGGGCCTGAACCCCCACCAGGTCAACTCGGGCTCAAACGAGAACTTGGTGCGGCGTGTAAACATCGCCACTCGGGAGACAAAGACGGCACACAGGGTGTGGTGTGCCGTGCCTTCCTCCATGGGTGCTCGCTATCAGCACAATGCAGAGATCTTTGTCTTATGGCGATCAGAGCCTGGGTTGCTTTATCGCTGTCCCGCGGTTTGCTTCAGAATAATAGCAATGATGTCGACTTGTAACGCTGCACCGCCGCCGCACAGCGTTCGCTCGTCACTCTGAAAGAGAGGACGACTCAGAGGCTCAATGAGGAGGGTGAGGAACCACAGATACGAGCAGCAGCCAAGCTCTGTGGTCCTCTATATATGAAGCTGTCAACAGCCAAGTAAGGGATGTTTAGATGTGGAAGAAAACCGGAGCACCCGGAAAAAATCCCCTCGTGTGAGTGGGCGTCATTCTACCCTGTACAGATGGAACGAGTGGAGTCCACACTTTGGCGTGCCGCATTCCCCTGGCAGAGCCAGGCTGTGGCACCTCAACGCCCACAGGGAAGGGAGTTTCGTGACATTCGTGTGGTGATCCACCAACCCTCGCTGCTGTTTCCTCCACAGTGCTGGCCGACAGGCCGCATGTGGAGGCACCACCGCCTGGCTAAGATGTTTTCATTCGGTCGCTGCTGCTGCTGCTTGGCCCCGTGGGTAACGCTGCTCAGAGCCACGCGGGATCTCGTGTTTCAAGTTTCATTTGCGTAACCAGGTGGGAGCTCGAGAGACAAGGGGAGAGTCTCATTTGCAAGAGTGACCTGGGGGTCACCAACACGACCAAATAAATAACGTAAAAGTGCAGCAACGACGCGATTACAAATCCGAGCAGAGACAACCAAGTAAAATACATGGGTATTGATCTTGTAGTGTGTGTGTGTAATAGACGCATCTGGTGTGATCGCCCCATTTCCTCGTGGATGACCTCTCGAATGCCGCGTTTCATTCCTTGGGTGCCGCCCCGTTATTATTCTCGACCATCGCCCTTTCGAGCCATGGCGCGTCCTGCAGGCCCAACCCACACTTCTGGACGCGTCATTTATTTATTTATTTGCGCACTGAACATGACGGACGTCCTCTAATCTCCTCTTTCTGTCTCGTTGTGATTCCAAGCGTCCGCCTCTCCTCTCTCAATGCTTCTTTACAGTTTTTGCTCCACGTGTTCTGCGAATGACCGCGTGCTTCTGACCCATATCTCATAGCGGGCGGTCGTGGTAACCACGTTGATTGCACGCGTCTCCCTTTTGGCCTCGGTGCTTGATACTGTTCACGACCGGCTCGAGTCTTCCAAGAGCGCTGCCACGCGCCCCGGGCCGCCTCTCGATCCCACAGCTTCCATTGCGGTGCGGCAAGAGGCGGTCCAGAAAAGTAAAACCTTAAAAAAGACAGGGCCCCTACATTTGTAAGAAGAGCATGTACACATTCACCTTTTGGTGTTTAGTTTGTTGTCCTTCCCACGCACCTCCGATGAGCACTGTTGGCGACGTACGATGCGAAACTAGTTCAGCACACATGTGTACAAACATCAATAACGTGCAGATGTTTAGGGTCTCAAGATGAAGGGGGGCAGGGGGGCGATTTCTCCCCCCGCCTGTGATCCGACACTGCCGCCCCCCTTCAACAGCTGTCCGAGCCACACACAAGCTCGGAAGCTCGGCTGTCGTGCAGCAGTGTCCCTCCGTGCGCGCGCGTTACGGTGCCCGTGCAGCAGGCTGTGTGTGTGTTAGGGTGCCCGTGCAGCAGGCTGTGTGTGTGTTAGGGTTCCCGTGCAGCAGGCTGTGTGTGGGCGAAACGGGAGCGGCACGGGCTAGAGAAGAGATGGAGTGATGTGGTACAGGAGGACGTGGAGCTGAGTGGACTTGCCGATGACTGGTACCAGCGGTGTCAAGATCGGCCTCTGTGGAGGAGGCTCGTGAAGGACGCTACTGGGCAGTTGGAGGCAGTCGCCCTCCAACAACAACGGAGGGCGGAGGAGCGACGCTCATAACAACGAGCGGAGCTCCGGGTGGCTAAAGCACAGCAAGTTGGCACAGTAGGGGGCACAGGTGGTGCATCAGCCAGTCGTCTCGGTCATCTCAGTCAGTCGACCCGTGCCACCTGGCTCTGCCCCGTGACCTCCTGCCAGCGGGCGTTCGACACTTCACGTGGCCTCAAGGTGCACATGGCCTGGCACAAGCGTCGTGGTGACGTCACCGCCACTTAGTGGCGAATAGCGGTTGTTGTGTGCGTGTTAGGGTGCCCGTGCAGCAGGCTGTGTGTGTGCGCGTTAGGGTGCCGTGCAGCAGGCTGTGTGTGCGTGTTAGGGTGCCCGTGCAGCAGGCTGTGTGTGCGTGTTAGGGTGCCCGTGCAGCAGGTTGTGTGTGCGTGTTAGGGTGCCCGTGCAGCAAGCTGTGTGTGCGCGTTAGGGTGCCCGTGCAGCAGGCTGTGTGTGTGCGTGTTAGGGTGCCCGTGCAGCAAGTTGTGTGTGCGTGTTAGCGTGCCCGTGCAGCAGGTTGTGTGTGTGCGTGTTAGGGTGCCCGTGCAGCAGGCTGTGTGTGTGCGTGTTAGGGTGCCCGTGCAGCAGGCTGTGTGTGCGCGTTAGGGTGCTCGTGCAGCAGGCTGTGTGTGCGCGTTAGGGTGCCCGTGCAGCAGGCTGTGTGTGTGTGCGTTAAGGTGCCCGTGCAGCAGGCTGTGTGTGTGCGTTAGGGTGCCCGTGCAGCAGGCTGTGTGTGCGTGTTAGGGTGCCCGTGCAGCAGGCTGTGTGCGTGTTAGGGTGCCCGTGCAGCAGGTTGTGTGTGCGTGTTAGGGTGCCCGTGCAGCAGGCTGTGTGTGTGCGCGTTAGGGTGCCCGTGCAGCAGGCTGTGTGTGCGTGTTAGGGTGCCCGTGCAGCAGGCTGTGTGTGCGCGTTAGGGTGCCCGTGCAGCAGGCTGTGTGTGCGCGTTAAGGTTCCCGTGCAGCAGGCTGTGTGTGCGCGTTAGGGTGCCCGTGCAGCAGGCTGTGTGTGCGTGTTAGGCTGCCCGTGCAGCAGGCTGTGTGTGCGCGTTAGGGTGCCCGTGCAGCAGGCTGTGTGTGCGCGTTAGGGTGCCCTGTGCAGCAGGCTTTGTGTGCGCGTCAGGGTGCCCGTGCAGCAGGCTGTGTGTGCGTGTTAGGGTGCCCGTGCAGCAGGCTGTGTGTGCGTGTTAGGGTGCCCGTGCAGCAGGCTGTGTGTGCGCGTTAGCGTGCCTGTGCAGCAGACTGTGTGTGTGCGTTAGGGTGCCCGTGCAGCAGGCTGTGTGTGCGCGTTAGGGTGCCCGTGCAGCAGGCTGTGTGTGCGCGTTAGGGTGCCCGTGCAGCAGGCTGTGTGTGTGCGTGTTAGGGTGCCCGTGCAGCAGGCTGTGTGTGTGTGTTAGGGTGCCGTGCAGCAGGCTGTGTGTGTGCGTGTTAGGGTGCCCGTGCAGCAGGATGTGTGTGTGCATCTTAGGGTGCCCGTGCAGCAGGCTGTGTGCGTGTTAGAGTGCCCGTGCAGCAGGCTGTGTGCGTGTTAGGGTGCCCGTGCAGCAGGCTGTTTGTGCGCGTTAGGGTGCCCGTGCAGCAGGCTGTGTGCGTGTTAGGGTGCCCGTGCAGCAGGCTGTGTGTGCGCGTTAGGGTGCCCGTGCAGCAGGCTGTGTGCGTGTTAGGGTGCCCGTGCAGCAGGCTGTTTGTGCGCGTTAGGGTGCCCGTGCAGCAGGCTGTATGTGTGCGTGTTAGGGTGCCCGTGCAGCAGGTTGTGTGTGCGTGTTAGGGTGCCCGTGCAGCAGGCTGTGTGCGCGTTAGGGTGCCCGTGCAGCAGGCTGTGTGTGCGTGTTAGGGTGCCCGTGCAGCAGGCTGTGTGTGCGTGTTAGGGTGCCCGTGCAGCAGGCTGTGTGTGTGCGTTAGGGTGCCCGTGCAGCAGGCTGTGTGCCTGTTAGGGTGCCCGTGCAGCAGGTTGTGTGCGTGTTAGGGTGTCCGTGCAGCAGGCTGTGTGTGCGCGTTAGGGTGCCCGTGCAGCAGGCTGTGTGTGCGCGTTAGGGTGCCCGTGCAGCAGGCTGTGTGTGTGCGTTAGGGTGCCCGTGCAGCAGGCTGTGTGCGTGTTAGGGTGCCCGTGCAGCAGGCTGTGTGCGCGCCTCGTGTATGGGGGGGGGGGGGACGCGAGCGTCCAGTGCGGCGCGCGGTTTGTGTCGCGACGCGTCTCGAGCCCGCGGCCACTCTGCGCCTCTCGTTCCTTCAATTGTCACGAGCAACAAAGACACCGATTCAGAGCAAACAAAACGTGCTCCAAGCAAGCATAAGCCCCGCAAGTGACCCGACCCCCCACAATGGGATCAGATCAGCACCCCCCCCCCCCCCCACAATGAGAAACGTACACAGATCTCCGCTGCCTCCAAGCGCGGCGGTGAAGCCGAGGGGCGGGGCCGAGCGCGCCGCTCGCGAGGCCCCTCCCCCCTCCTCCCCCCTCATCCCCCCCCCCAATTCAGCATCGCGGACCCCGCTCGGCAGGCGCCGCCCCCACCTCCGCTCCACTCGCGGAGAGCGCCGCACGCAGCAGCCGCGCGTCCATTCATCTCGCGCGCGCCGCAAACTCGGCTCCATCTCCACGGGGAGCGCCTCGGCTCCATCTCCACGGGGAGCGCCTCGGCTCCATCTCCACGGGGAGCGGCGCGGCTCCATCTCCACGTGGATCGTGCCGTCTCTACGCGTGGGTTTGAGCAAGGGGTCGAGCGAGCATGGCAAATAGCACGGGGTCCCAATTGCTTCTGTGGACGGAATCGCTGTTCCCTCGATTCTTGTTCCATAAATCCTTCTATGGACGAGCACACGCCCAGGATAACCGGATTTTGCCATGACACACCTTTCTTCACATCATCATAATTTATCTTCTCCGTATCTCACGAGGTCACTCCTTCACAGAACCGTAGTTTATTTTCTCGACATCTCACCAGTTCATCCCTGCGCTTTGCAGCTCCGCGTCGCGCTCCAAACTCGGCTCCATCTCCACGAGACTCGTCCCGTCTCCCCGCGCCTCGAGTGGCCACGGGGAGCCGCTCGCTCTGCGCGCGCTGCCTCCGCGCTGCTGCTGCTGCGCTCCGCGGGTTCACGCGCCCGAGGAGGAGGAGGGGGGGGGCACCCGCGTCTCGGCTGCCCGCGCCGCTCAGGGCCGCGAGGTAAGGAGCGCGGCGTCGCGCTCATCACAGCGGGACGATCCGGGGGGGACCCCAGCAACTTGGGACCCTGCGACGGGGACCCGAGCAGGGTTCGGGCGGAGGAACTGGGATTTCGCGCGTTCGTTCGTTCGGAGGAAGTCGACGAGGAGGAGGACGAGGAGGACGTCGAGCAGCAGCCGCTCTTCCCTCGACGACGACGCCGGATCGAGGGAGCTGAGCGGAGGGACCCAGAGGTCCGGTCCGTGACCGTCGAGGACCCCCCTCCACCTGACATTGACCTCCCGAGGACCCCCACAGCCTCGGTGACCACCAGACGGAGTCACGACGAGGAGGAGAACGAGGAGGGGAGCGTGACGACAACCGAGACAAGGGAGGGGGTCACTGAGGGTCAGCGTTTTCAGGACCAGGGTCTCTCCCCACCCCGCCCCCCCACTCGAGGGGGGGGTGGGGGTGATCGAGGGTGGGGGGAGAGGAGTTCGTGGCGCCATGCGAGGGTCGCGCTGGCTCTTCGCCCGCCTCGTCCCGCTGCTTTTGGGGGTCGCGGCGGCGAGGGGGCCCAGCGCGTGGGCCGCCAGTGGAGGCGCCGCTTCGGCCACGCGGCCCCCCGGGGCCACGGCGGAGCCGTCGCCGCCGCCCGAACCGTCGCACGAGCAGACGCCGGAGCAGTGCCGCGGCTACTACGACGTGATGGGCCAGTTCGACCCCCCGTTCGTGTGCCAGAAGCACCCCTTCTTCATCTGCTGCGGCTCGTGCGGGTTCCGCTACTGCTGCAAGGAGCCGAGCGCGCGCCTCAACCAGACGCAGTGCGTCAAGAACGAGACCCCGCGCCTCGCCAACGACTCCACGGGGCCCCCAGACGTCGTGGGGCCCTTCGGCCCGACGCGCGACAAGACGCACATGGTGGTGTACTCGGTGTGCGGCATCGTCGCCTTCATGCTGCTGGCGGGCATCTTCACCAAGGTCGGCCTCTACAAGCCCGCGGGGGGGCTGCTGCCCGCGCAGCCCCCTGGGGAGCCGGGCGGACACTGCAGGTAGGAGACGGGACCACACGGGAGGGGGCCCGTGTGGGCGCTTGGGTGTCTCTGTGTGGAGGGCTCGGGGTTTCTATGTGTGGGGATTGGGGGTTTATCCGAAGCGTTTGGGGTTCTGTTTGGGTTTGGACGACCCGAGGGGCCTCGTGCACAAAGCGAGACGTGGTTTGCGAGCTCCTCTCCCCGGTGCTGGGGAGCACGGCCGCTCAGTAGCGGACGGTTGTGGTTGGGTTCGTGGCTTTTTGTCGTTTCTTTGGTGTGGTCGTTGTGATTATTAGTGCGGTGGTTGTGGAGGTTGCGGTTGCTGTAGTTATTGTCGCTCTTCTGTGGTTGAGGATGATGATGGATGAAGGCTCCGTGTTTCATCTGCGAGACTGCGATGCCAGGAGTCGCATGTTACACTCACTCTCTTCACCACGTGCGCGCACACACATACGTGTACACACACATACGTGTACACACACACACGTGTACACACACGTGTACACACACACACGTGTACACACACACACGTGTACACACACATAGGTGTACACACAAAGACAACAATCTCCCTTTTGCTTTTAGCCAGCGCCTATGAAATCTGGCACGGTACACGAGGGGGGGGGGGGGTGGCCAGCACCACGCCCGACCGCCTTTGTCTCCCTAATAACGATGTTTACACACCGGAGCAGGTACTCATTTGAGGTTGAGTCGAGATTGAGAGATGACCCAAGACCGGTTCAGATAATCGTCACTGGCGTTGACCGTGAGCGGGAGGCGTGGCGCAGCGCGCGAACCGCTCCGCTCCACGTGCACACAAAGAACCCCGCGTAGCTGCAGACTGTAGGAACAAGAGATGTGAGCGAGCACCTTTGAAAGTCGGCACGGCACACGAGGGGGTGGATGGCCAACATCACGCCCGACCGCCTTTGTCTCCCCAGTGGCGAAGTTTACACACCGCATCAGGTACTCATTTGAGGCGGAGTCGCCCTAAGAGAGGCCCAGGACCAGTTCAGATATACATAATTTGTGTAGACAGTGAGCGAGTTCGAGCACAGCGCGCTAACCACTACACCACTGCTCCCCACGTGCACACACACACGCTCACACGTGTATACACACCTACAATAGCTGCCCTTCGCCACTAAGAGGCATTGACGTCTCCACGATGTTTGTGCCAGGCTAGGTGCACGTTGAGGCCACGTGAGGGGTAGAAGGCTCGCTGTAAGGTCACGGGGCAGACCCAGGTGCCATGGGTTGACTCAAATGACTGGCAGATGCATCACTTGTGCTCCCGTCTGTGCGAATTTTCTGCGTTTTAGCCGCCTGACGCTACGTTAGTTGTTGTGAGCGTCGTTACTCTGTCCATTATTGTTGGAGAGCGACTGCCTCCAACTGCCCAGTAACGTCCTTCACGATCCTCCTCCACAGAGGTCGATCTTAAAGCCGCTGGAACCAGTCATCTGCAAGTCCAATCAGCTCCACGTCCTTCCCGAGCACATCATTCGATCTCCTCTCCCCCTCCCCTATCTGGCCCAGGGGTCGGCAACCAAAATAACAAGAAAATAAAAAATGTCCAATTCGGTAAGAACTCAATATTTCAAGAGCCCCAGTGAATATGAATAACGTCACGAAGCAGTCCTTAAAGAGCCGCATGCGGCTCTGGAGCCGCAGGTTGCCGAGCTCTGATCTGGCCAAACAGCAGCTGCTGGGCATGCGGTGGCTGGGCTGGCGTGCTCCATTACCCAGCCAACGCAGCCTCGCCTGCCTGAGAAACTCATAGACGGGAATGTGTCCAGAGCTTTCGAGAATCTTTGCGCTCCTCATATAATCCAGGCTGGTTAAACTCCGGATGGATCGTAGGCAGGCCAGCCTGAAGTATGTTCCTTTAAAGGGCACCACGTTTCGCATGCATAGAGAAGGGAGGGCATAAATGTGCGGACAGGCCAGGCAGCTTCCACACAGCGTTGCGCAGCTGATGAAAAGAGAATGCCGCTCGACTGATTCGACGGAGCGAGGCCACTGCCAAATTGCAGATGCTGTGTGAGTGTGAATATCTCTCAGTTCCATTCCCGATCACGGCCAAAATCAACGACGAAGATGAGTGTCTGGTGCGGTGTGTAAACATCAACACCATCGGGAAACAAAGGCTGCCTAGCGCGGTGCTGGCTACCCCATCCTCCTGTGTAGTCTATTGGTCTTCATAGGTGCTCGCAAACAACACTTGCCTGTGTAGGCTATACGGGAGATCTTTGGCCCAGCGTGTCTGTGTGCGTGCACTGCAGTGCATGCGGACAGCAATCAGCGCGCGCCTATGTTGTGATGCTACCTGGGGAATGCTCCCAATGTCTCAACCCGTCCCCTTGTGAAGCACTGGGGCTGCAGGGTGAGGGGTGAGGGTGCAGGTGAATGCGATGGGGTGAGCGAGGGTGATGTGACGAGATGAATGGTGAGTGACGGGGGGCGGGGGGTGAGCGATCGTACTCATTGCAGCTCCCGATCCAGCTGGAGGAGAGGAGTCAGCCTGCCCCCCCCCCTCTCTCCTGCCCCCCCTCTCTCCTGCCCCCCCCTCTCTCCTGCCCCCCCTCTCTCCTGCCCCCCCCTCTCTCCTGCCCCCCCCTCTCTCCTGCCCCCCCTCTCTCCTGCCCCCCCCTCTCTCCTGCCCCCCCCTCTCTCCTGCCCCCCCCTCTCTCCTGCCCCCCCTCTCTCCTGCCCCCCCTCTCTCCTGCCCCACACCGCTCTCCCGTGCCTCCTCTCCCCTTCCTCTCTCCCATGCCCCCCACTCTCCCCTGCCCTCCCTTTCACCCGCCGCTCTCTCATGCCCCCCTACCCTGCCCCCCTCCCTTTCTCCCATGCCCTCCCCTCACTCTCTCCCCTCTCTCTCACCCCCGCTTCCCCCTCTTTCCCCTGCCCCCTCGCCCAGGCTGCTGGACGTGTCTGCACGCCAAGAGAGTGGACTGGCGCTGCCCACGGACAGCGGCTCCACCCCGGGGTTCCCCTCCATGCTGCCCCCCCGGGCTTCCTCCATGGAGGCCGGGTTCATGCACGGAGCGAGGCCCAGCCTGGGTACACTCACCACGCTCACTCACCATACTCACCACGTACACCACACACCATGCTCACCACGCCAGGGATACTCACCATGCACACATTCACCATGCACGTGACTAATTCCCCATGACTGATTTGCAACGTACCTCGTGGCTGATTCATCTTTCCCGTGACTGATTCACAGTGACTAACTCTCCGTGTTCCCCGTGACCAACTCTCCGTGTGCTTTGTGACCGATTCGCCGTGTTCCCCGTGACTGATTCACTGTGTATTCTCCGTCCTCTCTTCATTCCTAGATCAGCCCCAGCTCAAGACCATCTTTCATTCACAGCCGCACCTGGCCTCGGAAGCCCCGCCCACCTACGAGGCAGTCAATCAGGCGGAGGGAGGCCGACATCCCTCCCTTCCGAAACGAATTGGTGAGGATGCCCTTCCCAAAGATTTGGGTCCACGTGCCCATGGCTCCCTCTGCTGGCCGGGCGCTCCGTCCCCAACGCGCAGGGAAGCAACACGGAGCTGGGTGTGAGTGGATGGCAGCACGGCGGTGGAGACAAGACGGTTGGGGAGCGCGGGTGTCGGGATGTTTGCTCGACGGGAGGATTGGTGGGTCTCTTTGAAGCTGGAATCAGGTGACAGAATGGGGGGGTCAGCAGAGCGGTGGAGACATGTCTCTGGTGGGGCTGAAGGATATTTTGGATCTAGGAGGTGGCCTAGGGAGGGAGTCACAAAGTGATGGGTGCGATGGTGGCGAGAACGATGGACTTGGTGTTTGAAGTGATGTTGGAGAGTGGCTATGGGAGTGAGCGGGAGATAAGATTGGTGGGGAGATCCATCGAATTCTGGACAGAATTTGAGATGGAACTCGCTGGATGAAATACACGGATGTAGACATCACCCAAAATGGTTTGTGGAGGGGAGGAATTACCTCGTGTCGAGATTTTATTTGGACGTGACAGTGGTAGAGATGCTCAAATGTGAAATTTTGGAAATTGATTCTTGAATATAAATCCACTTCACAGCAATTTTCGTCGGTTTCAACGTGGGGATGGATGATAAATCCATCAATGCTGACTGGGGTCCATCTGGGTGTCTCTCATAAGCGGGTGCGCCGTCCCCCACCCTGCCCCCCGTGTCCGTGCTATTGCAGAGAAGTCCGGGCTCCTGGATCACTTGGGGAAGATTCACTTCTCCTCTGACGCGGGGCCGCCAACCTCCCTGCCCCTGCGCTCTGCCAGCCCCGTCAAAGCGAGCACGTCGCGCCAGGCGAGCGAGGCGAGCGGCAAGGGGGGCGGCCGCGGGGACGAGGACGAGCTGGCAGGGGCCAAGAGCCGCATGACCAAGATGCACTCGCACCCCGGCGCGTGGGCGAGCCCCGCCAGGGAGCGCTCCCTCCCCCGCGGCGAGGGGGACTCCGTGTCGCGCTCGGGCTCCCAGGCGCTGCACCAGCAGCAGCACCACCACCACCACCCGCTCCACCACCACCACCACCAGCCGCCGCCGCAGCACCAACAGAGCCAGCACCAGAGCCAGCACGAACATCACCAGCACGAGCATCACCAGCCACAGCACCATCAGCAGCAGCAGCACCACCACACTCTCCAGCACCACCACACGCGGGGGCAACAGCAGCAGGGTCCTGGGGGCCCCGGGGTGCGGGGGCAGCTGTCCCAGCAGGACACTTGGCCTGGGCCCCTGCGCTACCACAGCACCCTCGACAGGATCCCGACGAGCGGCAGCGGGAGCGGCCGCCATCACCAGCGCCAGCAGAGCGCGCTCAGACCCTCGCAGACGACGCTCAGCAAGACCGAGGTGACGGTGTGAACGGCGCTGACCTCGTCTCGTCTGCAAGGCGAATGCAAGTTGCCCCACGTTCCTGCCGATGGGCCCCTGCAGTCTCCCACCGTGGCGTGTGCTGTGCGGGTTCGCGTGCGAGCGGCGCGTGCAACGGTGCTGCTGGTGGCCCCACTGCCCCGGCCCCATGTCCCTGCGGGCGAGGGTGTGCGGCCTCACAGTGACCCTGGCTGCCCTGGTCGCTCCCCGCAGAGCCCCGCGCGGAGCAGAGGTTGTGGATTGCCATGGAGCGCGGCGTGTGTCCCCGGATTGTGTGTCGTGATTCGTACACAGTTTACATGTTCGGGTCGTGGTTCGGATGAGCGGGGTGTGTGCGGCGACGTGTGTCGCGCGTTCTTCGCGACCTTGTTCATCTTTGTCGAGGGAACGATCGGCGGAACGAAACACCTGGGGGCCACCGTGGCAACCCCGGGCCGAACCCACGAGGCCGGTCCGCGGGCCGCACCGTCGGTCGTGGACGCGCGCTGCGTTGTGCAGGATGCATCTCTGGGCCCTGCAGGGGCGGCACGTGCCCAACTAGCCCAGGCCACAATCACAGCCAGCACTGGATTTTAATCACACGCGTCGTCTTTGGTGGCAAAGAAGAAAAGTTGATGTTACCGTGAATTTCTCCGAGATCGTCATCGTTTTATATCCATCGCTCGCGTGCGTCCGATTCAACCGCTTGTCCTTTTTGGACAATGGTGAGAAGGAGCTTCTAGCGGAGGCCGCTCTCCCTAAACGTAATGAATCGTGGCACTTGATGGGGACGCTGCAATAACATTAGCAATAACGCAGCGGCCACACGTCGATGTTAGCGGCCGAGTGTGCCAGTGGATTTATACTCTGTGGGTTTTCCGTCTATTTTAAGATTTTCCTCACATTTCTTGCCTTTTCCATAATTCGCTGGATTTTCCTTTGGCGTTTTCAGTAGTCTGAGTTTCCGACGGCTTTTCCGTCAGTGTATTAGTTTTCAATGAGATATGTCGGTATTTAGTTCCAGAGGTTTTTCTATGATTTGAAGCTATCCATTGATTTACCGGTCTGGGGATCCAATCCCGACACTTCTGTTCCTGTACCACATGGAAATCCTCGAGTCTCGGCCATAACTGGGCCATCTGCCCCCACAACCACCGTGTCGTGCATCTTAAACTTCAAATCAAGAGGAGGCCGTGCCGAGTGAACTTCACGAGGAGGCTGGAGCAAACCAAGGTGTAGGCCGCAGCCCGGGCAGTGGGCCCTCCAAACCCAACGTGACCAGTAGCGCTCCCCTCTCCTGCCAAAGTCTCCTGCATGGAGGAGTCGGAGCAACTCTCGCCCCCATCGTTGGGCTCGCTCTCACAGTGTCAGTTCTCCTCCTTCGCCCGTCCCCGCTTGCCGTAGGCAGGCGCCCCCCTCGGCAGCGCCGATACAAGGGCTGCTTGTGCACGTGCGGTGGCTGGGGGCCGCCACACGCGCCATACTCAATATTCGGCCCCCCAGGTGTTGCAGGTATTTTTGTCGATCAACACGACACGTGACGCCCCAAGCCTGCCCAATTCACCCGCGTCCACGCAGTGGGGGCCTGGGCCGTGTGGGCCCCTGTGTCGGTGGTAAGCACAGCTGCATTCCCCACCACTACAACCCAATCGTTTTTTGACGTTGTAATGTTAATATTAATAACTCTCGTCTACAATTCGAAATGTGCATGAGCCCTGTGATTGTGTAATCATACATACATACGTAAGCTTTTTATGGAACGCACTCGTAATATGTACACGACTTCAGTGGGTATTTTGTAAGACCGTGTGATGTCCACGCTTCCATATATTTATAATTACAAGTCATACACTAGTGAAATTACATAGAAAATGTAGGGGTTTTTGTCCATTCCAAGCTAATACTACTCGCTAAAAACATTCCAGCCGTGCGTCTGTGTGAACAGCAGGCCCGGCGAGGCAAGCGGACCCCTCTCCGAGCCGTGCCTGGGCCTGACACGGCCGTGGGGAACGCTGCATTTTGTCGCTGACCGATTCGTCTCGGCTGCAGGGTCTAGAGGTGGCGTAATTTCCATAATGGTTACAGAAACAATTTCTGGCGAGCCAGAAATGAAGAGGACAGAGGTGCGAGCGGTGTCGAGGCAAAGCAATACGTGGCTTCCCTGGTAGCGCAGCGAGACCAGCGTGTAATATAATCCCTGGTGTTTTTGTTTACAATGTAACCACGGCGTATACGTGATTAAACATTAAAACGACCTAAATACAAGTGAGCTGTGTGCTCCTGTCCCGGCGCGGCCTGCGCGCACGCTGAATCTCAAGCAGGGCCCATGACGCATCCACTCCCACATGACACGGGCGCTTTATTGGCAACGCCTTCGCACCACCACTCTTTGCCCCACCACTTCCCTCCCCACTGCCCCCCCCCAATCCATCCCGTCATTCCTAAATCCACGTTCAACACGCACACCCGACACCCGAGTTACAGCTCGATGACCCAGCTTTACGAAGGCCATATGCTTTTCTCAGTTAAAAAAATCTATTGTGAGCAGCTGCAGCAGCAGCGGCCGCCACCCTGTGCTAATCAGGCGCCGCGCCCGGTTGTTTTTCCGCGAGGGTCACTGCTCCACGTCAAGCTCGACGCATTCCGGGACCTGGTCCATCCCGTAATATCGGTGTCGCACGCCAGCCTCGGTTACCGTGACGACACGGAGACCCGACACGTCGCTGCCTATCTGGCAGCCGATGGCAGAGGAGACCACCACCTCGACGGCGCCGCAGCGCCCTCCCGCGTTGCGGTGGTAGTGGCCGGTGAACACGGCGCAGACACCTGCGAGTGGCGACACGACGCGGGTGACACAGGTGAGCGCCGGTCAGCCTCCAGCTTCTTCACCTGCAATAACGATTTCTTTTGCTCGAGCGCCATTACACGCCGGGGCGTCTCGGAGCGCTTCACACACAACAAGCTTACATCACATCTCGCACAAAACGGAGACAGCAGACACCCTCGACACACCCGCACAGCTGAAGTCAAGGAGCTTCCTCGCACTGAACGACACTCCTGCAAGGAGACGTGGCGGGAGCAACTCGGACGCATCGGTGCCGAGATCAGCGTGGGAATCGAGGTGAGTGGACAACTCTCCACAGGTAAATTCGCGGGGTGGACCACGTGGATGACCGAACCAACTTGGCACCCAACCCGGCCACTTGGCAGTACACAACCTGAGAGCTGCTGCGACTACGGTAGCGAGAGGCAGAGAGGACCGTGTGACACCTGCTGCTCTGCCCACTGCTGGAGAAAGGGCACTGCACTGTGCAGGATCTTGCAGCAGGCGACCCGCGAGCGCCGAGATGCGATCGCCGTTCGAAGGACACCGACTTTGGTGGACGGACACGAAAAGAAGATTTCACGCATTCAAACGACAGCCCCAGTGGTAGCCGTCCTGGCTCGAGGTGATTCAGCACCTGGCCTGAGCGGGCATGAGCCTTCCAGTAGGGGGTGGTGATTTCTGCGTGTTTCTAACGAAATCGGGATACTGTAATGTCCACTGTGCAACAGAGTACAGCCTCACGGTTGACATCCGCAGGATAACCAGGGTGGCCTTCTGGATTCCAAGTGGCGAACGTGCTAGCGCCGAGCTACGTCACCGCCCAGAGGTCGCGGCTGGCGTACGTTTCACTGCACGAACATAAAAAACCCGATTCAACAACCGTGTGTGGGTCTGGTTGGGAGAGTGAGGTGGCGGTCACCAGCGGCGCTGAACTTGTCCAGGAGGCGCCGTCGCGCATGGCGCTCCACGTTGAAGTAGTCGTCGTCCTCGTCGGGCGCGACGAGGAAGAGCGGCGTGTGCTGCAGGATGACGAGCGGCCCCCGCGGCCCCTCCGCCTGCAGACACAAGGGGCGGCGACGCGGCGACACGCAAGGACACAACGTGACAAACGCGCAGGGCAACACCCCAACGCCAACAACACCCCAATCACAGCACCCCAGCACGCGAGCCAACGTAGCGGCACTTGCCGCAAAGTCGGGGGACGTCCGACAGACCCGCGTCGCCGGCACCATCCGGCGATCGCGGTGGGGGCCAAGTGCGGGCGGGAGCCCGCCGCTCACCCGGGCGCCCTCTCGCCGGGGCCGGCGGGTGGTGGCGAGGGGAGAGGGTGGACGGCTCTTCACCTTGTAGCTCTCGAGCTGCTCTTCGAGCCAGCGCTCCTGCTCCTCCGCCAGCTCGGGGCAGAGCGACGCGTCCACGAAGAGCTGCGAGTTGAGCACAAGGAAGCGCGCGCCACCCGCCCAGAAAGCGAAATAGTCGTCCCCCCAGGAGCGGCGGTAAGCCTCCACCGTGGCGGCCGTGGGGGCGTTGCCGATGTCGTGGTTGCCCGGCAGCAGCACAAGCGGGATGGCGGGGTCCAGCTCGCACAGGGCGGCTCGCAGATCCTCCTCCTGCGCCGCGCGGTTCGCTTGCCCTGCGCCACGCGACGCGTCGTGCAGACAGAGCGGGAAGGGCAGCATGGGAGGAAAGGTGAAAGGGTTAGGGGTGATTTAATCATCTGCGTGTTGATTGCAATCGTTGCCATTCGTGCCTTTTCTGATGGCAGTCTCGTTTCCAAGTTGACGGTGACCGATTTGACGGTTGCCAGCGTTCGACCCCACAATGACGGTGCCATGTGGGGCCATGGGGAGAGGCAACGATGACAGACGTCGCGACCGATGGGGGTAAGTCGACGCGGCCGACACAGAGCCTAGTTAATTACTCTGCCAGGACAGCTGGGGCACTTTTAAACGTGTGGTGCAATCGAACGAGCAGTCTGTCCCGAGCGAGCTGCGTTCTCTCATTACAGCTGCATGAGTTCGGCCGTCTCAGCCTCAGGCGGTGCACCGGTCTGCGAGCATCACGTCCGTCTGTGCGTGCGTGCGTGCGGCGGTGGTGCACGGGGATAACGCTGGCGTGGACACGATCGTGGCAGCAGTAGCTCCATCAGTAGCTGGAGTTGTCTCCAACGCCGGGGAGGGTGCTAGCACCGTGTGTGGTGAGTGCGTTTGTACGTAGAATATGTGGGTGCAGCGAGTGGGGTTTGTGCGTGGAGGAAGTGTGCATGTGCGCAGAGTACGTGGTGATCGAGTTTCAATAGTACGTGGGTGCACGTGGCATGTTGTGAGCTTGTTGAGGTGTGTTGCGCGTGCAGTCGAGGTGTTTGTGTGGTTAGCGTGTGGGAGAATGCGGTGAGCATGTGGCGAGCGTGCGGGTGAGGCCGTCCTCACCAGGCATGGCGTGCACGAGGTCGCCGCACAGCACGAGGAAGCGTGGCCGCGGCCGCATGCGGTTGACGGCGGCCACGGCGGCACGCGCGAGACGCAGCTCCTCGGCCCACTCGTCCCCACCCGCCGCGCTCACCACCCCCGACTCCCACTCCTTCATCAGCCCCAGCTGGGGGTCGGCGCCCTGCACAAACAAGAAGCTGCCCTGCCACTCGCCTGCGGGGCGTCGGGGTAGACGGGAGGAAAAAGGGCAGGGCAGGCCGTGAGGGGCAGTGTGAGAGGGCAGGGTCAGATAATTCTTAGGGCAGGGCGAGGGGCAAGGATGAGAGATATGGGTGAGGGTAGGGATACAGACGGTGGCAACGGTTACATTACTGATACAATGGTGTGTCAGGTGTCTAGTGAGCACATACAAAGACGTGACGCTAACCTCGGTAAGGAGCGAGTCTTGGCACATTACTCGGCGATGACGAGAAATTAAATAATGACGCTGAAACATGCGCTGCTAAAACATGCAGCCAGGAGGGAGTGCGGCTGATAGGACGTGAGAAACACATTTTTATTAGAGATGTGGAGACGATGTCTGATTGTTTTGTTAATTGCTGTCGGTGTGCTGCGCGGACGATGAAGCGCCGTCACATCTCTGCCGTGCTCGCACGTCCAGGCACGCGAGGTCACGGTCACGGCACACAATCAAGGGTCGTGACGATAAAGGGGTGGTCACGTTTAGCTGTCAATGCTGGTGAAGTATGAAGTCTGGTGGAGTTTGGCGATGCGCAAGGACGGTGAAGACGACGGCGCGGAGGTCACGACCCGGCCGGCGGCGGCGGCTCCGCGGTGGCGCTCGCGAGAGCCGCGTCCTGGCTGGGCGCAGACGATCGTCACCGTCGCTCCGGGGTCGATACAACGGAGAACCGCTCCGTATGAAAGTCCTATGGATTGCCTCGTCCCCGCCATGAGGAATGTCCACCACTGGCTCAGAGCAACAAACATGCATCCGTGCTAACTTGAGCAGGAAATCAACGTGTGAATTGCATTCGTAATGAACGAGTAATTAAGGGTCGTGACCACAACCGGGCTCGTCACATCTTCATTCGTGACGCAAGCGAGGCCACGCTCCAGCGGCCTTGTCACGCAGCGTGGTGGTGGTGGTTGTGGTCACGCAGCGTGGTGGTGGTCACGCAGCGTGGTGGTGGTTGTGGTGTTGGTTGCGAGCTATGGTTGTGGTGGTTGTGGTGGTGGTGGTCACGCAGCGTGGTGGTTGTGGTTGTGGTCACGCAGCGTGGTGGTGGTGGTCACGCAGCGTGGTGGTGGTTGTGGTGGTCACGCAGCGTGGTGGTGGTTGTGGTGTTGGTTGCGAGCTATGGTTGTGGTGGTTGTGGTGGTGGTCACGCAGCGTGGTGGTGGTTGTGGTGGTCACGCAGCGTGGTGGTGGTTGTGGTGTTGGTTGCGAGCTATGGTTGTGGTGGTTGTGGTGGTGGTGGTGGTGGTCACGCAGCGTGGTGGTGGTGGTTGTGGTCACGCAGCGTGGTGGTGGTGGTCACGCAGCGTGGTGGTGGTTGTGGTGGTCACGCAGCGTGGTGGTGGTTGTGGTTGCGAGCTATGGTTGTGGTGGTTGTGGTGGTCACGCAGCCTGGTGGTGGTTGTGGTGGTTGCGAGCTATGGTTGTGGTGGTGGTCACGCAGCGTGGTGGTGGTTGTGGTGGTCACGCAGCCTGGTGGTGGTTGTGGTGGTGGTTGCGAGCTATGGTTGTGGTGGTGGTCACGCAGCCTGGTGGTGGTTGTGGTGGTGGTTGCGAGCTATGGTTGTGGTGGTTGTGGTGGTGGTCACGCACGCTCATCCAGGCCCAGGAAGCGGCGCTCGCGCGCGCGCCGCGTGAACTCCGCCTCCATCCCCGCACGCTCTCGCCGGCTGGGGGGTCCGCGCGCTCCTGATTGGTCACGCGCTCCTGATTGGTCACGCGCTCCTGATTGGTCACGCGCTCCTGATTGGTCACGCGCTCCTGATTGGTCACGCGCTCCTGATTGGTCACGCGCTCCTGATTGGTCACGCGCTCCTGATTGGTCACGCGCTCCTGATTGGTCACGCGCTCCTGATTGGTCACGCGCTCCTGATTGGTCACGCGCTCCTGATTGGTCACGCGCTCCTGATTGGTCACGCGCTCCTGATTGGTCACGCGCTCCTGATTGGTCACGCGCTCCTGATTGGTCACGCGCTCCTGATTGGTCACGCGCTCCTGATTGGTCACGCGCTCCTGATTGGTCACGCGCTCCTGATTGGTCACGCGCTCCTAATTGGTCACGCGCTCCTAATTAGTCACGCGCTCCTAATTGGTCACGCGCTCCTGATTGGTCACGTGCTCGTTGATTACCCGCGCTGGTCACGTGGCCCCGCGATTGATTGATCACGTGAAAACTCACAGCGATTTGATTTCGTAGAGCGCATAGGCAACGACAGACTCACGTGATTGGGTGCCATCCGGAGCGTCACGTGACAGTGGCAGCCAATTGAGACGAGGGCGTTGGCGGTCGCGGAAGCGCATTGGGAAATATAAAGTCAGCTCTGGTCACGTGATTCTTTGTCCAACATTGGAATTGGTAGTTCGGATAGAGGCTCTGTGGAATTGGTAGTGCGGATAGAGGCCCTGTGGAATTGGTAGTGCGGATAGAGGCCCTGTGGAATTGGTAGTGCGGATAGAGGCCCTATGGAATTGGTAGTGCGGATAGAGGCCCTGTGGAATTGGTAGTGCGGATAGAGGCCCTATGGAATTGGTAGTGCGGATAGAGGCCCTGTGGAATTGGTAGTGCGGATAGAGGCCCTGTGGAATTGGTAGTGCGGATAGAGGCCCTGTGGAATTGGTAGTGCGGATAGAGGCCCTGTGGAATTGGTAGTGCGGATAGAGGCCCTATGGAATTGGTAGTGCGGATAGAGGCCCTGTGGAATTGGTAGTGCGGATAGAGGCCCTGTGGAATTGGTAGTGTGGATAGAGGCCCTGTGGAATTGGTAGTGCGGATAGAGGCCCTGTGGAATTGGTAGTGCGGATAGAGGCCCTGTGGAATTGGTAGTGCAGAGGAGTGCCGCTTACGATGACGATCTGGATCTGTATTTCGGCTGAAGGAATCCGATGAGCGATGAAGCTCTTGTTTCACAGAAGTCAACAGCAAACAATATAAACAACTAAAGGAGTGCAAAATATATAAGATGTTCAGCAAGTCACTAAATATAAATACTGTACATGCATTAACTATACAAGTCCTATTGGTCAAGCTTGGGAAAGGCAGAAAAATCAACAAAACAGTCCGAGCCCGCACCAAGATGACACCACGCAGCAGGAGTCATTCAATACAATGGCACAATAACATGAAACTATCGATACACGTGTAATGATACAAGTTACAAATCACATTTGCAAATGTGACTGTATCCAGCACGAATCTTCTGTTTCAATACATTTTTTTAAAGGAAGATTTCCGACGTTAAGGGAGGAAACAAGGTTTGTTGCAAAGCGTTGGTGCTGCATCCGATTGTTGTTCTGGGGAGAGAGACAGAGTTGGTGTACTGCGGCCCCCCACCAGGGGGCAGCCTCTCCACCCGGGCACGAGACCGCTGCCGGCCGGAGTTGAGCGGAGCAGATGTGCCGTGCAGAGAGGCTCTGACGTGACGCCTGATGCGTGTGGCGGCTTTGTGGTTGTGTTCCTCTGCGTGCGTGTGGCACCATTTGAGGCGCTACTCACGTCTCAGTTTGTGTGTCATTGTTTGCACTCACCGAATTAAGTTTAACACAACACCTAACACTCACAAACTCAAGTTAAACATGTAGGACATAGGAATGTCATGGTTTTGTATGTATTCACTGAATAAAGTTTAACACAAAATCTGACACTCAGAATCAAGTTTAACATGAAGTCGGACGTCAGAATGTAATGGTCTTGTTTGCACTCACTTTGTGAAGTTTAATACGAGATCGGACACTCACAGAGTCAGTTCTAAGATGAAGTCGGAATATTATACACTGAATCGCGGATATTATAAAATCGGACATTGGCATAGCATAGATTGCTAAGCATTAAAGAATGACATTTGTCAACATCAACTTAACACAACACTTTGATCGACTATATGAATAAACTAATATAAAAAGTTACGTACAAATCGGACATCAATGCCGTTATGTATATGTCAACCGTGTAATATAATTTAATAATAATAAGTAGTCAATTTTCAAGATCGCTACCAGATTGACTTAGAGCTGGGTGCCGGATGGACTGGGCAGAATTGATACAAGAACCGCGATTCACGATCCACAAGACCACCAACACCAATCCCCGCCATTCGCCACGAAGCGACGGTGATGTCACCACGGCGCCTGTGCCAGGCCAGGTCACGGACAGACCCAGCAGGTGCCATGGGTTGACTGAGATGACTGGTAGATGCACCACCAGCGGTGCCCCCTACTGTGCCAGGCTAGGTGCAGGAGGTCACGGACAGACCCAGCAGGTGCCATGGGTTGACTGAGATGACTGGTAGATGCACCACCAGCGGTGCCCCCTACTGTGCCAGGCTAGGTGCAGGAGGTCTCGGGACAGACCCAGCAGGTGCCATGGGTTGACTGAGATGACCGGTAGATGCACCATCAGCTGTGACCCCTATTGTGCCAGGCTACGTGCATGTCATGAGACAGACCCAGCAGGTGCCATGGGTTGGCTGAGATGACCGGTAGATGCACCACCAGCTGTGACCCCTACTGTGCCAGGCTAGGTGCAGGAGGTCACGGGACAGACCCAGCAGGTGCCATGGGTTGACTGAGATGACCGGTAGATGCACCACCAGCTGTGACTCCGACTGTGCCAGGCTAGGTGCAGGTCACGGGACAGACCCAGTAGGTGCCATGGGTTGACTGAGATGACCGGTAGATGCACCATCAGCTGTGACCCCTACTGTGCCAACTTGCTGTATTTGAGTCGCCCGGCAGTGGTAGAAGCAGCACGGTAGAAACACCAAAATAAAACCTTTTATGTGCAAAGACACCCCCATCGGCTAATGCCACGCCCAATTTAATTCCATATATGGGGGGGGGGGGCAAATCTGTGATGGGTGATTTGGTCGGGAGTACAATTTCATTGTGTTACAGCGCCACCGCAAGGTCATCGCCATCCAGCACCGCAAACATTATTGACATGATACATCAGCATCGTTAGTAAATATCATGATCGTCCTTCCACATTGAACATCATTGTTCAACATCCTCCATCACCGTGTCATTAGACATCAGTCAGCAGCAGCAGCAAGCATAATCACCGTCACCAATCAACAACATCCTCATAATCGAACATCACTGTCGCCATATGTGACTAAGTTTGCACTTAGTCACATTCACTTTAAGATGTTTTTGTTCATGTTTTTGTTTTTTGTTTGTTGCGGTTGCACCCGATTCAAGAGCTGAATGGCTCACAGGGCTATACCTAATAAATGAACTTGAACTTGAACCACCGTTGTTAAGACCACCCGCATTATAATGAATCAGCCGCAACATGCCCGGTGCGACATCACCTTATCACCACCGCGATGGCTGTAAGCAACCCCCCTTGCACAGCTCCTGGTGTCAGTCCACTGCTGGCTGAGGCCCTCCCCTTGCCCTCCCCTTGCCCTCCCCACGCCGTGCTGGGCGTGGGAGCTACTTTGCCGTACTTCGCGCTGGTTGCTGCGAGTTGGCGAGGCGCGGCAGTGGGTGCATTGGCGGGCAGTACCGTACCACAATGGTTGTTTGCAAAACTGCCCTCTGCTGCTCACAACGTTGCCCGTCACCTACAACAACTTGTTGTGCACGGTCGTCGCCCATCCAAGCACCATCCAGGCTCAACTCCGCTTAGCTTTCGACATCTGACGAGATCGGGAGCGTTCCCTGGTGATTTGGTCATGGGTGATAAGTCGGATGTGCAGTATTTATGCGTCATCTTCCTCAATTATTACAGCATAAACAATCATGTCCTTTAATTTAACCGATAAAACCAGAACTTTAGGACTCTCTCGGGATGTTTGGCCAATTCCTTTTGAAAGAAGCATTTGTCTTCGTTCCAAATTAACAAAAAAAAGATCCTCCACCCACCGCTCACGGGATTGGACTGCGCCCAAAGCTCAACACAGACGATTGACGAACCCATTTGCTGTCCTGCCATTGCCATCTCCTGGCCACCTCGCAGCCGAGCGGGTTTGGGTGGCAACACACATCTGTGCGTGATCCACCAACGCTCGCCCCAAAGCGCCGGTCTGGGTCACGGCGTGCGTACTGCCACTGCCCCCGGTCGACTTGAAGCTCTCAGCCGTTCCGGATAGGAGACTCCTTGGTGGCGTGGGGGTTGACGGCTGTTTTCACGATCACCGCACGTTGTGGACTTGGGCCGTGTTGGGCTGTGGACTTCAGAATGAATCCGTTGTGACCGCGCAAACCGAATAGTATAGCGAGCTCGCCAACTCGTGCGGCGACTCCGCAAAACCCATCAGAAATAAAGTTGTCAAATGTTTTATACCTCTATAAATAAGCGCTGACTTAACAACCTCAAGAGGTTTGGAAGAATCGTGCAGCCGATGCTATCTACAAAGAACAACGTGGCGCGGGCATGCGTCCTCGTGTCTCCCCGGTGTCTCACCCCTGCGTGTCTCAGTGTCTCACCCCTGCGTGTCTCAGTGTCTCACCCCTGAGTGTCTCAGTGTCTCACCCCTGCGTGTCTCAGTGTCTCACCCCTGCGTGTCTCAGTGTGTCCCCGGTGCCTCGCCGCGTGTCTCCGTGATTCGGGGTCTGGCCCGTCCTGCGATGTTTCATTTTGCAGTTGCTCCCACGCAGCAAGAGCGGTGGTGGTGGTGGGGGGAGGCGATCGGAGACGGGTAACCCGCGCTCTGGGGCCCGAGCACTCTCCTTGCCCCGGGGGCCCCGTGCCTGTGCGAGGGAGAGCATGAACCCTCGCGCAATTAGCGCAGGGCCCCGTTAATTAGGGGGAGACGCCACGTGACGCGGGGGCAGTACCTGGAAGAGATTACTCGAGGGCGACCCGGGGGGAGCCAATTACAGCGGCACGCCGAGACACACAGCGGGGGGGGGGGGGGGCATGGTGGAGGGGGGGGCAGGTTGATGAATGGTTTGATGTGGGGTGAGAGAGGTAATTGGGGATGGCAGGAGAAACAGATGATGCATTTGTAGGAGGTGCTGGAGGTGATGTTAACGTGGGAAGGTGACGGTGGTGAGGAGGGGAAGTGATGGTGGTGAAGAGAGTTGGTGGTGATGAGGAGGTGATGGTGGTGAGTATGCGAAGTGACGATAGTAAGGGGAGATAATAGCGCTGGATGAGGTGATGGCGGCGAGGTGATGACGGCGAGGAGAGGCGGTGACTTCAAAGCCGCTGTCTCTGGGAGGCGACCCCTCCCCTCCACGCCCCCCCCCCCCGCTCCTTGCTGTCATTACCCCGCGTCTCATCCTCCCCTGCACCCGCACTTGGAACCCATGGCAGTTGTTTCCACATTCACCTTCGTGTTTAAACTCGAGCCAAATCATCATCAGCACCATCATCATCAGCAGCATCATCAGCAGCAGCAGCAGCAGCTGCCGCCCGCGTTCCACAAGCGCGCTCCAAGGGGCGGGGGTCACCCGCTCAGGGGGAGCGGGTGACCCCCTCCCCCACCGCCCCCACCCCTTCTCCCTCCCAGCCCCCGAACATAACAACTCAATACATCCTTCAAAAACACCGTGGCCCTAAAAGGAAAACTATATAATACGCGACGTTTCGGGCAATGGCCCTCCTTCGCAGTCCATAGTGAGCCGAGTGACTGAATATCGCATTGCGCTGGATGCCAGACGCAGAGAACAGCGACACAACTTGACAACACCATGGCCTCAACAAACTACATAATCGTAAACGTTTCGGGAAATGGTCATCTTTTATAGCACAAACATAGAAGGGCACATTCTGATTGCAGAATGTGCCGTTGTGTGGACACCACTGCCAACGCCGCAGCAGCATCACCAAATAGCGAGTGCAATTGAGTGAATCGTAGAGAGAGATTGCATTGTTTAACTCCACCGCCGTATACGCCATGGGGCCTTGATTGCAATTACATTTGAATAACAGTCTTACACTGGCGCATGAACCGTTTATCCACGAGTCGCAAATGCCGCGCGAGTGAACAAGGCAGCGCCCGGGTCGTCTGAAGCGTGCACCCTGCACCTGACCTGTACTCACCTGTACCACCTGTACTCACCTGTACCACCTGTACTCACCTGTACCACCTGTACCCACCTGTACTCACCTGTACCACCTGTACTCACCTGTACCACCTGTACTCACCTGTACTCACCTGTACCACCTGTACCCACCTGTACTCACCTGTACCACCTGTACCCACCTGTACTCACCTGTACCACCTGTACTCACCTGTACCACCTGTACCCACCTGTACTCACCTGTACTCACCTGTACCCACCTGTACTCACCTGTACTCACCTGCACCACCTGTACTCACCTGTACTCACCTGCACCACCTGTACTCACCTGTACTCACCTGTACCACCTGTACTCACCTGTACCACCTGTACCCACCTGTACTCACCTGTACTCACCTGTACCACCTGTACTCACCTGTACCACCTGTACCCACCTGTACTCACCTGTACTCACCTGTACCCACCTGTACTCACCTGTACTCACCTGCACCACCTGTACTCACCTGTACTCACCTGTACTCACCTGCACCACCTGTACTCACCTGTACTCACCTGCACCACCTGTACTCACCTGTACTCACCGCGTAGCCCCGCCCCCTCACCGTGTAGCCCCGCCCCCTCACCGCGTAGCCCCGCCCCTCACCGCGTAGCCACGCCCCTCACCGCGTAGCCCCGCCCCTTCACCGCGTAGCCACGCCCCTCACCGCATAGCCCCGCCCCCTCACAGCGTAGCCACGCCCCTCACACCCAACTCTCTCCTCCCCTAAATTAGCCCCGCCCTCTGGCGGGCACTCCCCATTAACCGGCCGCAGCAGCAGCAGTCCAGGTAGGCGGGGGTGGGGGGCAAGGACGGGGTGGGGGGCAAGGACGGGGTGGGGGGCATTGTAGAGGCGGGTGGGGGGGGTCGCAGCCCGAGGGCTGACGAGTGCCCCCCCCCGCCACGACTTGCACTTAAACGGCTGCGGCCGGGCTCGCGCAACGCAGAGAGCGCTTCCTGCTCGCGGAATCCAACCGCGACCCAGGAAACTCAGCGACTGCTGTGAGTAGTGGGGGGCAGTGAGGGTAGTGGGGGCAGTAATAATAGTGGGGGGCAGTGAGGGAAGTGGGAGGCAGTGTGAGTAGTGGGGGGCAGTGAGAGTAGTGGGGGGCAGTGAAAGTAGTGGGGGGCAGTGAGGGAAGTGGGGGGCAGTGAAAGTCGTGGGGGGGGTCAGTGAGTGGGGGATGTAATGGGGGCTAATTGCTGTGGATGTTAAAGTTCGCTGATGTTCACCGGCAGGATCGAGGCTGACCGTGCTCTGTGTTCCTGCAGGAGCGAGGTGAAGCGGCCGTGTCCATCGGTGAGTCCTGTGATGACCTCGAGGGCATGGCTCTGAGAGGGCCTTGTGCGTGCAATAGGCGATTTAAGGGAACTGAGTGGCCACTCTACCAGAGCCCGTGTTTTAACACAAGGTGCTGCACTTCTCGCTGCCAGGGTTTCAATGGAAGTTAATTCGTTCCGTGGCAGCTCATGCTGCCGTGAAACTGTCAATGCGACTGGCGAATGAACATCTCTTTCAGCTACGTGACTGGGATGTTCACCACCGAGAACTCGGGCTCACACCGTTGAGCCGGAACAACCGAGACCTGGGTTCGAACCCAGGTGTCAGCCGCCCAACCACAGCAATTGAACCGGGTTCTCAAGTGTAGAGAGTTCATGGTCTCAGCCCGGTAACTAACGAAGGCGCATTGTGGGTTGTGCATGTTTAAACTCGGCAAATTTTCAGCTTTGATCATTGCCAATACTGTACAAGGCTGACTGCCTTGCGAGCCGCGTGCGCGTGTGGGAACGTGCGCCCCCTCGTGAGCGATGGCTTTATTAGTGAATAAGTACTCCGTCTCCTCCTCTAGCGATGTGGTGTGGGTGATGGTGTGTGGTGATGGTGCGTGGTGTGGGTGATGGTGGTGTGTGGTGTGGGTGATGATGGTGTGTGGTGTTGGTGATGGTGTGTGGTGTGGGTGATGGTGTGTGGTGTGTGGTGATGGTGTGTGGTGTGTGATGATGGTGTGTGGTGTGGGTGATGATGGTGTGTGGTGTTGGTGATGGTGTGTGGTGTGGGTGATGGTGTGTGGTGTGTGGTGATGGTGTGTGGTGTGGGTGATGGTGTGTGGTGATGGTGTGTGGTATGGGTGATGGTGTGTGGTGTGGGTGATGGACTGGGCGATGGTGTGTGGTGTGGGTGATGGTTTGGGTGATGGTGTGTGTGGTGTCTGTGTTCAATCTACATTACGGTCGTGTTGTGGTTGTGTTGTGGATGTTCCACGTGGGAGGTTGGTGGGCTGGGGGCCCCTCCCCGCCCCCTCCCCTAGTCCCTGGCGCAGGGACTCGAGTCCCAACCCGAGGCAGTGACAGGAAACTGCCGCTCCCCCTCCTGCCAGTGCGAGTGAGTTAGTGTGTGCGCGTGTGTGTCTACGTGTGTGTGTGCGAGAGACTTTGCGTGTCTGTTCGAGTCAACGAAAAGATGCTTGTTGACTCTTCATCGGCTCTTCATCGACTCGCACAGACACTGGCACAGACGGCGAGCTGACCGGGCATGCTCAGCCGCCGCGTGCCCAAGCAGCTTCTGATGGGGCTAAAGAGGCGCGGCGTGAGCTCGAGAGGAGATGGGCCGATCAGTGAGCGTGCGAGTGTGTAAGTGGCACGGGGTAACACGGCTGATGTGATGTGGTAGGATTTGGATTCGGAGCTAAGTGGACTGACTTGTCGATGACCGGTACCAGCGGTGTCAAGATTGGCCTCCGTGGAGGAGGTTCGTGAAGGACGTTGCTACAGGGCAGTTGGAGGCAGTCGTCCTCCAGCAGCAATGGAGGGGAGATCCGCGACGCTCACAACAACGAGCGGAGCACTCGGTGACTAAAATGCAGGAAGGTGGCACATTGGGGACCACAGGTGGTACATCTGCCATTCATCCCAGTAAATTAACCCATAGGACCTGGGTATGTCAGGTGACTTGCCAGCAGCCAGCCTTCCATTCTGCACGTAGCCTTGCACAAGCACTGTGCTGACATCCCCAGCATTTAGTGGCGGATAGCGGCTGTTGTAATCGTTTGTGCGTATGTGAATGCCCATGTGAATGCCCATGTGACATGAACACCGGCAGGATAGGGCAGGGCAGAGCGGGGAGCGGGCGCGTGGTGGGAGGACAGTGGGGGGGCAGATCGAGTCGCACCCCCACCCTGCACCAGAACCCCCTCCCTGTGGGGAGGTGTTTCTGGCAAGGGGACGGACGTGGTGTGCCAAGGGTGTGGTGGTTGTGTGATGGTGGTGAAAGGGTGTATGGGTGAGTGGGGTGTGGAGCTGGGAGGGTGTGTGATGGTGGTGAAAGGTTGTATGGGTGAGTGGGGTGTGGGGTAAGAGAGTGAATGTGTGTGTGAGTGACAGGGTGTGTGTGTGTGGAGTCAGAGGCCCCAACAGGTTGTTAAGACTATAGGTGTCTTGTGGAGTGAGTGGGATGTGTGTATTGGTGAGTTTTGTCTGAGGACGTCTATGGGTGTAGAGCCGTGTATAGTGGGGTGTGTCAGAGTGCTGTCCACGACACTTCACGTGGCCTCAAGGTGCACATGGCCTGGCACAAGCGTCGTGGTGACGTCACCGCCACTTAGTGGCGAATGGTGGTTGTTGTTGTTGTGATGGGTGATGAATGATGAGGTGTTTGTGATGAGTGACGAATTGGGTGGTTGTGACGAGGTTGTTGAGTCTCTCAGTTCTGTTACGACTGTGCGTGTTGCGTACACAGGCTCGCGCAAGATGAACATCCCTGGTGTAGCCTATACACAGGTTGTTGGTGGCAAGTGCTGCGCTGTCAAGAGAGTCCATGTGGAGGTTGTAACTGCACACGAGGGGTGGTGTAGCGATTGAGTGGTACGCATTGCGAGTGCGTGGTGAGCGTGGTGAGCGTGGTGAGCATGGTGAGCGTGGTGAGCATGGTGAGCGTGGTGAGCGTGGTGAGCGAGTGTGGCTTGCGGAGCGCGCACGTGGCGCGTGTGTGGTCAGGTGCCTCCAATCGTCCCCGATTCCTGTGTGCCACCAGGTGAGCTCTTCTGAGCTGCTGCGCCGGCACGGAGGAGAGGAGACCCCTCTGCCCGTAGTTGGCCAGGCTAGTTTATCTGCTGCTACTGCTTTCGCAAATGTGGAATGTGGCTTGGGACCCGGCACATAATGACTTGCTCTTGAAATAGTGTCACAGGGCCCACGTTACCCCATACTCAGATTTTCAAGGTGGCTACTTTATTATTGCCGTGTCCGGAATATACTGTGTTACAATTCTGGCGTGTCCGCCCGTGTGTCCGCCAGTTTAACATAATGTTGATATATAATTTGGTATATCGCGTCATTCATGAAGTTGCTCCTTAAAACGCTGTAGGATTTGTAATGTGCACAGTTTTTGTATGGAAGAAACAGCGCCAAAAATTGTCCAAGCTCCGTGTTCCTAAGTTTGGATGTTTGGTCCACTCCACGAACGGGCGTTTATACGCGTGGGAGGAAACTGGAGCAGCCGGAGAAACTCCGCGTGTGCGAGGGGGTAACACTCAATCCCCGTACAGATGAAATAATAGATGTTAATTAAACTGCTTACTGTACTGTCACTATCCGGAATTTAACTAATTTGTGTATGACCCACCAACCCTCGCTGTCCTCAGTGCTGGGTTACAGGCCACGTTCAGCGTAGCAACCGGTGTGTGTCCATCTGTCTTGTCTGTGTGTGTGTCTTGTCTGTGTGTCTGTGTGTGTGTGTCTGTGTGTGTGTCTGTCTTGTCTGTGTGTGTGTCTTGTCTGTGTGTCTGTGTGTGTGTCTGTGTGTGTGTGTCTGTGTGTCTGTGTGTGTCTGTGTGTGTCTGTGTGTGTCTGTCTTGTCTGTGTGTCTGTGTGTTTGTGTGTGTGTCTTGTCTGTGTCTGTGTGTGTGTGTCTTGTCTGTGTGTTTGTGTGTGTGTCTTGTCTGTGTCTGTGTGTGTGTGTCTGTGTGTGTATCTGTCTTGTCTGTGTATCTGTGTCTGTGTGTGTGTCTTGTCTGTGTATCTGTGTGTTTGTGTGTGTGTCTTGTCTGTGTGTGTGTGTCTTGTCTGTGTATCTGTGTGTCTGTGTGTGTGTCTTGTCTGTGTGTCTGTGTGTGTGTGTGTCTTGTCTGTGTGTGTATCTGTCTTGTCTGTGTATCTGTGTGTCTGTGTGTGTCTTGTCTGTGTGTCTGTGTGTTTGTGTATCTGTCTTGTCTGTGTGTGTGTGTATCTGTGTGTCTGTGTGTGTGTCTTGTCTGTGTGTTTGTGTGTGTCTTGTCTGTGTGTGTGTGTCTGTGTGTGTGTCTGTCTTGTCTGTGTGTCTGTGTGTTTGTGTGTGTGTCTTGTCTGTGTCTGTGTGTGTGTGTCTTGTCTGTGTGTCTGTGTGTGTGTCTGTTTGTGTGTGTGTGTCTGTGTGTGTGTGTGTCTGTATGTGTGTTTGTGTGTGTGTCTTGTCTGTGTCTGTGTCTGTGTGTGTGTCTGTCTTGTCTGTGTATCTGTGTGTCTGTGTGTGTGTGTCTTGTCTGTGTGTCTGTGTGTTTGTGTGTCTGTCTTGTCTGTGTGTGTATCTGTCTTGTCTGTGTATCTGTGTGTCTGTCTTGTCTGTGTCTGTCTGTGTGTGTGTGTGTCTGTGTGTGTATCGGTCTTGTCTGTGTATCCGTGTGTCTGTGTGTGTGTCTTGTTTGTGTGTCTGTGTGTTTGTGTGTGTGTCTTGTCTGTGTGTGTGTCTTGTCTGTGTGTGTATCTGTCTTGTCTGTGTATCTGTGTGTCTGTGTGTGTGTCTTGTCTGTATGTCTGTGTGTTTGTGTGTGTGTCTTGTCTGTGTGTGTATCTGTGTGTCTGTGTATCTGTGTGTCTTGTCTGTGTGTTTGTGTGTGTCTTGTCTGTGTGTGTATCTGTCGTGTCTGTGTGTGTGTCTGTGTGTCTGTCTTGTCTGTGTGTGTATCTGTCTTGTCTGTGTGTCTGTGTGTGTGTCTTGTCTGTGTGTGTCTGTGTGTATCTGTGTATTTGTCTTGTCTGTGTGTCTTGTCTGTGTGTCTGTCTGTGTGTCTGTGTGTGTGTCTTGTCTGTGTGTCTGTGTGTATGTCTGTTTGTGTGTGTGTGTCTGTCTGTCTGTGTGTCTGTCTGTGTGTCTGTGTGTTTGTGTGTGTGTCTGTCTTGTCTGTGTGTGTGTCTGTCTGTGTGTGTGTCTGTGTATCTGTGTGTGTGTCTGTGTGTGTATTTGTGTGTGTGTATTTGTGTGGGTGTCTGTCTGTGTGTGTCTGTGTGTGTCTGTGTGTCTGTGTGTGTCTGAGTGCCTCAAACAAGTTGCTCCAACCTGTTAGAGCCCCCCCCCTCCCCGCAGGGCCGTGGGAAGAGGTGTCGCGGATCTCTTTGCAAAAGCTACCATTTAAAGATGTTGTCATGCTTAAAGATGTTGCCATGCTTAAAGATGTATTACTAATGACGGTTGGCGGTGTTCGGAGGATTCCAGCGAGGTTTGAACCGCCGCTCGAAAGCGCTCGCTGCAGGAGGCTCGCCAACGCGACGCCTCTGCCCCAGGTCTCCCCCAGGTCTCCCCCAGGTCTCTCCCAGGTCTCCCCCAGGTCTCCCTCAGGTCTCCCTCAGGTCTCCCCCAGGTCTCTCCCAGGTCTCCCCCAGGTCTCTCCCATGTCTCCCTCAGGTCTCCCTCAGGTCTCGCTCAGGTCTCCCTCAGGTCTCCCCCAGGTCTCCCCCAGGTCTCGCCCAGGTCTCTCCCAGGTCTCCCTCAGGTCTCCCTCAGGTCTCCCCCAGGTCTCTCCCAGGTCTCCCCCAGGTCTCGCCCAGGTCTCTCCCATGTCTCCCTCAGGTCTCCCCCAGGTCTCGCCCATGTCTCTGTGCACTTTTGTGACGAAATTGGCGAAGAGAAACTTTCGTGGGGGGGAGGGGGACGTGGCCCGGCGCTGGCGGTGTCTCCGTTTGCCGCGTGCTGGCTGGCGCCTGTAGTACCCCAGCCAGAGGCTCACCTCACCACCTCCTCCCCCCAGAGTGCCGGCTTGTCGCGTTTGCCCTGGAGGGTCTCCTCTTTAACGCGCGGCGTTCTCGCCTCTCATCTGCCAATTGCAAAGGGCGCCAATTATTCCCCTCGGAGGAACGCCTCACTGAGTCCCCAGGAGTCTCATGCAGGAGGGTTCCTGCGATACGCCGTTGGACCGCGCCGGGAGTCGAACCTTCATGAATTTGGGGAGAGGCTCCGAGTCGGGGTGTGGGCCGGGCGGTGCAGGCAGATGGGGGGGGGGGGGGGGGGTCACAGGAGAGCCGTGGACCGCATGTAAATATTCCGGAGGGCGAAGAGTTACAGCCCTTTGCTAATCAGTGCTGGATGAATCCCTCCCTTTGCCGTGTCAAGTCATGCCGCTTGTTTGACCATACTTCATACTTCACCACGTTGCTTCGTGCGGGCTGCTGAGGGAGGGTGGCGCCCAGGATCGGTGCCACTGATGGTAGCCGTGTTCAGTAATGGAACTGTGGAGCGGGCTTGATGGCGGAGTGCACAGTGATGGGATTAGAATGTGGTGGATCGCTGGGGGGGATCGTGAAGTTGAAGGCGGCTGCCTCGCCCCCTCCCCTCTCCCTGGGCTGCTGGCGTCGCGACAAACCGAGGAGGGAGAGAGCGAGAGAGAGATCTCATGCAGAGAACATAAAACAAAAACAACTCCCCCCCCCCCCCCATAGCACCACCCCCTTACCCTTACTGAGACAGCCCGGCTCTCGATGGAGCCCCCGTTAGGGGTAGGTGGGGCTGCGGGTAAGGGTGGAGGACAGGGTGGGCAGTGATGTTACCACGACGTTTGTGCCAGGCTAGGTGCACTCACACACCCTCCCACACAGACACTCACTGCCCGCAGTGCAGGGATTTGAGCCGTTGTGAGGAGTGTCGGTTTCGTTTGTGAGGAGTGTGTGTGGAGTGGTGAGGGGTGTGTGGTGAGGGTGTGTGTGGAGTGGCGAGGGTGTGTGTGGTGTGGTGAGGGTGTGTGTGGTGTGGTGAGGGTGTGTGTGTTTGGTGAGGGTGTGTGTGTTTGGTGAGGGTGTGTGTGGTGTGGAGTGGTGAGGGTGTGTCTGTGTGGAGTGGCGAGGGTGTGTGTGTGGAGTGGTGAGGGTGTGTGTGTGGTGTGTGTGGAGTGGTGAGGGTGTGTGTGTGGTGTGTGTGGAGTGGTGAGGGTGTGTGTGTGGTGTGTGTGGAGTGGTGTGTGTGTGGAGTGGTGAGGGTGTGTGTGGAGTGGTGAGGGTGTGTGTGGAGTGGTGAGGGTGTGTGTGTGTGTGGTGTGTGTGGAGTGGTGAGGGTGTGTGTGGAGTGGTGAGGGTGTGTGTGTGTGTGGTGTGTGTGGAGTGGTGAGGGTGTGTGTGTGTGGAGTGGTGAGGGTGTGTGTGGAGTGGTGAGGGTGTGTGTGTGTGTGGTGTGTGTGGAGTGGTGAGGGTGTGTGTGTGTGGTGTGTGTGTGTGGAGTGGTGAGGGTGTGTGTGTGTGTGGAGTGGTGAGGGTGTGTGTGTGGAGTGGTGAGGGTGTGTGTGTGTGTGGAGTGGTGTGTGTGGAGTGGTGAGGGGTGTGTGTGTGTGTGTGGAGTGGTGAGGGTGTGTGTGTGTGGTATGTGTGGAGTGGTGAGGGTGTGTGTGGAGTGTGTGTGGAGTGGTGAGGGTGGGTGTGTGTGGTGTGTGTGTGTGGAGTGGTGTGTGTGGAGTGGTGAGGGTGTGTGTGTGGTGTGTGTGTGTGGAGTGGTGAGGGTGTGTGTGTGTGTGGAGTGGTGTGTGTGGAGTGGTGAGGGTGTGTGTGTGGTGTGTGTGTGTGGAGTGGTGAGGGTGTGTGTGTGTGGAGTGGTGTGTGTGGAGTGGTGAGGGTGTGTGTGTGGAGTGTGTGTGGAGTGGTGAGGGTGTGTGTGTGTGGTGTGTGTGTGTGTGGAGTTCTGAGGGTGTGTGTGTGTGTGTGGAGTGGTGAGGGTGTGTGTGTGTGGAGTGGTGAGGGTGTGTGTGGTGTGTGTGGAGTGGTGAGGGTGTGTGGTGTGTGTGGAGTGCTGAGAGTGTGTGTGGAGTGTGTGTGGAGTGGTGAGGGTGGGTGTGTGTGTATGTGGTGTGTGTGTGTGGAGTGCTGAGGGTGTGTGTGTGTGTGTGGTGTGTGGAGTGCTGAGGGTGTGTGTGTTGCTGAGGGTGTGTGTGTGTGGAGTGGTGAGGGTGTGTGTGTGGTGTGTGTGGAGTGGTGAGGGTGTGTGGTGTGTGTGGAGTGGTGAGAGTGTGTGTGGAGTGTGTGTGGAGTGGTGAGGGTGGGTGTGTGTGTATGTGGTGTGTGTGTGTGGAGTGCTGAGGGTGTGTGTGTGTGTGTGTGGTGTGTGGAGTGCTGAGGGTGTGTGTGTTGAGTGTGTGTGGAGTGGTGAGGGTGGGTGTGTGTGTGTGTGGTGAGGGTGTGTGTGTGTGTGTGGAGTGCTGAGGGTGTGTGTGTGTGGTGTGGAAGTGGTGGAGTTGTCGGGACAGTCGCCGTGGTAAGGGGATGGGGCTCCCTGCTGGGAGTGCCCCAGTATGGTCAGTGACGCGGGCTCCGTTGCGCGGGGAGGAGGAGGAGGTGAGGAAGGAGGTGGAGGAGGGATCAGGGAAGAGGGGGGGATCAGCCCGCGCTGTGTTTACGCGTCGCGCTGTTGTTTGTTTATGGAGCCGGTCTCGGGCTTTGCACGCCAAGACGCGGGGAAGGTTGGGGGGGCACAGGACGGGGAGAGATGGGGGGCTGGGGCCGCACATCGATCCTCATTCACGACACTCATTACGGGGCCTCCTCCCACCAGACTCGTATCCTCTCATTTACACCGCAGTCACCGGAATCTACAACGCTTGGCCTACTCTTAAGTCGGCTGAGCCAAAAACGAGGGCTTGATGTTGCGTGGTCAAGATCGGCACTTGGGGGAGACAAATGCGGTTGGACCGTGCACGGGACTCGCTGCCTCGCCTGCGTGGAAGGCAGCGCGGGGGGTTTGCGGGGCGTGGGAGTGGGGCTCCTCCACACACAGGGAGGGGTCCCTGAAGGGGCGACCTGACCCCTGGCCCCCGCTGATTTCCGGACCCCAACTCATGACCTTCACGCGATAGCGGTGACCAATGTGTGCACAAAACTGTATCCTCAACCCCAACCCTCACCCCAACTCCATCCCTCACCCCAACCCCATCCCTCACCCCAACTCCATCCCTCACCCCAACTCCATCCCTCACCCCAACTCCATCCCTCACCCCAACTCCATCCCTCACCCCAACTCCATCCCTCACCCCAACTCCATCCCTCACCCCAACTCCATCCCTCACCCCAACCCCATCCCTCACCCCATCCCTCACCCCAACCCCATCCCTCACCCCAACTCCATCCCTCACCCCAACCCCATCCCTCACCCCAACTCCATCCCTAACCCCAACCCCATCCCTCACCCCAACCCCATCCCTCACCCCAACTCCATCCCTAACCCCAACTCCATCCCTAACCCCAACCCCATCCCTCACCCCAACTCCATCCCTAACCCCAACTCCATCCCTAACCCCAACCCCATCCCTCACCCCAACTCCATCCCTAACCCTCGCCTCAACTCTGTCCCAGCCCCACCCCGTGCCCCTACTTGGTGAGGCCGCGCCCACGCCGCACGCCGAGAACCCACAGAGGGAGACGCGGGGAGCGCAGAAGTGGAGACTCGGCGGCGCGCGCGACACGGGGCGACGGTGGTGGCGGCGCGGGACAGCTGAGCGCAACACCTCCCCCCCCCCCCCAATACCGCGCCCCCCCCCGTACAGGTGAGGCGCTCACCCCCCCCCCCCCCCACGTACAGGTGAGGCGCTCCCCCCCCCCCCCCGCACACCTCTGCCCCCCCCCCCTACTGCCCCGCTGCTCAGGAGGTGAGTGGGCGTGGGAAAGGCGGCCTTCTGGAACGCAGACCGCGAGTACTCGGACAGCATTGCAGGGAATCAGAGGCGGGCAGAGAGAGCCGTGGTAGTTAAAGTAGACAGACCAGAGACACGGGCAGGCGGAGACAGGAGACACGGGCAGGCGGAGACAGGAGACACGGGCAGGCGGAGACAGGAGACACGGGCAGGCGGATCGCTAAGCAGAGGCACGCTCCGCCTGGTCACGTGATCCTTGTTGGTCTCTGGAAGCAAGAGGGGGGGGGGGTGTCTCGGAGCCGGTGGGACACGAAGCAGGGGAGATGCTTTTTGAGGGCGAGGGGGGGGTTCTTTTGGGTGGGGGGCGAGTGGGGGGGGGGGGATCTGTGTCCTGCTCTCCGGCTGCCGATCCTCCTTCCCGGCCCGGAATGCGATCCGACGAGTTTAGAGAGCGCGCGTGAGTGAGTGAGTGTGGTGGCTGTGTTGGAACACGCGAGTGTGAGTGTAGCTGCATTTGTGTGTGTCAACTCGGGTGGAGCGGTGGTGCAGTGGTGAGCGCCCTGCGCCATGAACCCGACTACCTTGGTTCGAATCACGTCCGCGGCTAACACCGGAGATGATGTCCCGCAGGCCGACTCGCCCTTTGATTAACAGCTGGTTCGGTGCGCAAACATCGGCACAGACGCAGTTGTGTAACCTCATAGCCCGTCGTGTCTGTTTGCCGTGTGCAGATTGTCTCTGTTTAATTACCACAATCAGATCATCGCAACAAACCCTGCACGACCTTGCGAGAGGGAGTTTAGGAGTCGGGAGAGGGAGTTTAGGAGTCGGGAGACGGCACGAACACGGGCGAGGTAGCGACAGGACTGGGACGCAGCCAATCACCCCCCCCCCCCCCCCGTTAATTTGAACCCCACCCAGGGGCCCATGTCACCTCTTCCAACGCGCCTGGTGAACGTGGATGAGGAGACCAAACACTCTGTAAGAGTTCGCTCAATTGGAGGAAGGGAGCCCCCCCCCTCCACCAGCAGTGGCGCGAGCAAGCAATTGCAAGGCTGCGCCTGTAGCTCTCCTGGGCCAAAGCGGCCCTTAACCCCCCCCTCGTTCCCCCTCCCCCCCGGTTCCCCCTCCTCCCCGGCTCCCACCTCTCCCTCCCTTTCCCTGAGTAGTAACTCTCGGCGCTTAGCCCATGCTCTGCGCCAGCTTCAATGACATTGTCTGTTTTATGTTATTATGATATTATTATTATTTATTCCTTTGTTATGTAATTCAGAATTCAGGAAAGGGTGCTATAGGACCCCATGTGCATGATATAAGTACTACGTGAATGCTGCAGGTACCACGTGCATGCTATAGGTTCCATGTGCATGCTATAGGTTCCATGTGCTGAGTCACCTTGTGCTGCACAGGGACAACTGCCATTGGAGGGGGTGGGGTCCCCTTCTAATGGCTCTGATAAGATGTGAGCTTAGGGGCTTTGAGTTGTTGATGCATTTAAGTCAGCGTCACCCCCACTCTGATTCCCTCCCCTCTCACCACCGCCCTCGGTGAAAACAGACGCTGCTCCTCCATGTAGCTGACTTTTGCTTGCTCCTTCCTCCTCTCGTCCCCGACGTCTCGTCCCGGTCATGCCTTCGCCTCCTCCCCTTCCTGCCCGGCGTTCCGACTTCATCCTCCCTGCTGCTCATCTTGAGCCGTGCCCTCTCTGTGTCCGTCTCGGAGACTTCTGTCCCAGCGTCCCTTCTCTCTCCCGTTCTTGGCTCTCGTTCCCTTCCTTACATCCCCTTCTCCATGGTGTGCCGCCACGGGTACAACGTTTTATTATAATTATATATTACAGAGAAAAACACTTTCTGTTGCTTGATGTTATCCTGCCCCGAGCGGAGGACTGTCCGCAGGAACCCGTGGCAAAGTTTTTATCGCACCGCGCTATAAATCGGACGACCCAAGTTAAATTCCTGGCCACGGCTAACATCGGCGGCGAGTTGATATCCGAACCGGTTCTGGGCCTTCCCAGCCTCCACTTGGAACGAGTACCTGGTGCGGTGTGTAAACGTAACCACTGGGAGAGACAAAGGTGGCTGAGTGTGGCCCTGGCCACACCGCCCCCTCGTGCATTGCACCGGACGTAATCGCCGCTCGCTAACGGCTCTTTGCTCCGGCTTGTTAAAGGCCACACGATGCAACCGTGAAGTCGCAATCAATTATACACGCACGACAAAATACGTTTATTATTTGAAATAGTGAAGTCGAATAGGAGGCTCACTTAATGACTGGGCTGGCCCGGCTTGTCGCGTGGGGTAATGGGCCAGTGACTGGGGAGGGGGGCATTGGGGATGGCCCACGACCACCCCCTCTCCCCCCACTCAACTTGATCGCCACCACCTGGGGGCCACCTTTGCTGGTAAATACAGAGCTTGGCTTTGCCCCGGCGAGACGCCCTGTGATCTGCGTTATCTTGTTCTACAAACACGTGTTTGGCATTTAGATTTTTTTTTGCTCAAATAAAGAGTAATTGTGCCGCCGTGCCACAGCGAGCACTCAATGGCGGGGGAAGGGGGGTCCTGATGCCAAACCCTGGCTGGGGCCAGGGGTGGGGGGGCAACCCCCCGCTTGGCTCCACATCAGATTATCCCCAAATCCCCGGACCGTCATGACTCGCTCGCTCGGAGCAGCAGCGAGGAGTGCCGCCGCGCAGGGCGCTTGATTTATGCGCGCGCCGCGAGTCCGGGGCTTATTGGCGCTTTTAATCACGCGGGTTTGGGGGGTTTTGAAGTCTGGGGGGGTTGGGGGTGGGAGGTGGTGGGTTCTCGCGATCAGGGATGGAGATGTGGTGAAACTCGGGCCAAGCGGTGACTTTTGAGATGTTTTCTGGAACTTGTGTTTGGCTGTTTTGCCGTTTTGGTGGTGATGCTGTTTTACCATCACCACTATCATCACCACCATCGCCGCCATCTCTACCATCGCCGCCATCGATTGTTGTCATCTTTGCTTCGCCATGATCTCCGCCTCTCAGCACCGCACGATGCCATGTACAAACTCACTCCTCGTCGCTCCCCAAGTGTGGTCCCTCCTTTGGCGGCCACTCCATCACTCAAATTGCCCATTGACAATTCACATGTTTGACACTTACGTTTATGCAAATGTTTGTATACACTATAATGTAACCGATATTAGCCAAAACCTCCCAATGCTGAACATGTACCTTCCAATGCTGAACAAAAACTTGGCAGGACCCTCCAGACAAAAAGTCTTGAGACTCGGCGAGGCTTTCCCGGGTGAGCAGGCGTAATAACAAACCATCATCATCGTCACCGGCGCCGTCTCTCTGGGCAGGCGGCTGCACTCACCGGGCAGACCCCCGCGCTGCCACGGAGGGGCCATGGGGGTGCGCACGGGGAGCACCCCCCCGGGGAGCCGCGACGGAGGAGGAGGAGGCGCCGGGTCCGACGGAGGAGGAGGAGGAGGAGGCGCCGTGGCGGAGGAGCTGCACGGCCTCAGCCTGGAGCAGCGCCGGACCGGTACGGGGGTGGGGGAGGGCGGGGGGCATGGGCAGGTGGAGGTGAAGGAGCAGTTGTAGGGATAGGTGTAGATTTAGTCCAAGAGAAATTTTTAACATAAATCTATCATATTTCATGGATTCGGCATGGGGGAGCAGCACCAGATGAAGAGAGACAGAAAGGCACAGAGAGGGAGACAGAGGGAGTTATGGAGAGTGTGATCATAATGTTGATTGATGACAGTGATGGAGGGTGTTTGCTGATGTTCATAGAGCTGTTGATGGGCGACGTTGCTGGGCAAACGTTGAAGGTCGATGTTGAAGTGCGACGTTGAAGTGCGACGTTGGAAGGGCGACGTTGATGGGTGACGTTGCTGGGCGACGTTGATGGGCGATGTTGATGGGCGACGGGTCACTGCGTAGGTTACGAGCGGTAATTACCGTGGCACGCGAACCCCTGTAACGGCAGAGCTGCCCTGCGCCAGTGGGGGGGAGGCGGTGGTGGGGGTGAGGGGGATTTGTAACGAAGTTTAGACAGAGATGCGGTGCACGAGACATGTGTGGGACGTGCTTGTGTACGAGATGATAAACCCGTATCAGCCGCAGACTGGGCTGACGCGGGTCCCAATTCGGGGATCGCCACCCCCCAGGGGACCCCTCCCCTCAAAGGGGACCCTTCCTCCCCCCAAGGAGACCCCTCCCCCAGAGCCCCCACTCCCGGATTGAGGCATGGAAACATTCCTGGCACGGCCATAGACACCGTTTACACGAAGCGGTGACGCAGCCTGACACAGGCCAGATGCGCAGGGATGAAGCGGTGACGTGCCGGCCCTCGTCATCGCTGTCATCACCGTCACTGGCATCATCATCATCACCGTCATCGCTGTCCCCACCACCACCACCACCATCGTCGCTCGCATCATGATCATTGCCATGGTCATCGTTGATGAAATGATCTGCATCATCACCAGCCCAATCACCACCAATGTAATTACGATCAATAAAATCATCACCGTCATCATACTTATCATTGTCACTGCCGATATCATCATCGTTATCGTCATAACGTCATCGTCAGTGCCATCATCCTCACCACCACCGTCACCATAGCAATAAGTAGGCTTTGGAGGTGCATGCCTCTTATTCATGTCACTACCATCAGCACGACCAGCATCTTCATCACCATCATTGTTTTTAACAAAGTCAATAGGCAGACAATGTCTCCTTCACATCTCCGTTGTTCCATGTAGAAAAAAACAAATTTCTTACACATGCTATCAGCCACGCCGTCTCCTGGAACTGCATAATTTCAGCAGCACAAGCAAAAACTCTGGACCAGTTTCGACATTCAGTGTCTCATCAGCAGGGTCCGCTCGCTTGAACTGCCAGATGTTACCACAAGGACCCTCTTTTTACGATACAGGGCCTAGTTCGTAAGACCCATATCACACAGATCATCCATAACACAATCACCAACATCCTCATTATAATTATTTTCAATGTCATCGACTATTTAATCACCGCCACTTTTGCCATCCGCAAGAGCTGTATGGCTGGCATATATAGTTATTTCTTTTATATTTATCTATCACATATATAGTGAGCACAGGCCCTAAACGTCAAGCGGCCAGTAACAAACAGCACGACAGAAAAGCGGTAAAGCTCGGTAAGCTCCCTGTCCCACGCTGTGCTACGCTTCACCTTCTGCGCGGGTGCGCTCGGCACGTGCCGCCCGATCGCGTGAAGCCACCCGCCGGCGTGCGGCACTGTGCGTGCCCTCTGTGCACCTAGCCTGGTCCAGGGGAACGCTCGGGCCCAGTGAGAGCAATTGCTGCCACGGTGCCCCCAAGGTCCCCTCGCCTCTGAGCCAGCCCCCAGGGCGAGGTGTTGAGGGTGGAGGGCGCGGGGTTCACAGCTCGGAGATGATTCGATCCCGAGTTGATACTCGCAAGTAAATTGACGAGCGCAGCATAACGGTGTGCACTGTGTGCGTGCACGTGTGCGTGCGTCTGTGCGTTTACGTGTGTACAGAGTGCGTGCACCGTTCCGGCCTCGGGAGACAAAGGCGGCTAGGGGCCGTCTGATCAAACCACCTCCTCGTGTGTTGTGGCGACCTCAACAGCTGTTTGCTCACATCACTTGCCCCCCACAGTCGGTATGCGTGCGTGTGTGTGTACCGGTGTATGGTGCGTGTGTGTGTACCGGTGTATGGTGCGTGCGTGTGTACCGGTGTACGGCGAGTGCGTGTGTACCGGTGTATGGTGCGTGCGCGTGTACCGGTGTATGGTGCGTGCGTGTGTACCGGTGTATGGTGCGTGCGTGTGTACCGGTGTATGGTGCGTGCGTGTGTACCGGTGTATGGTGCGTGCGTGTGTACCGGTGTATGGTGCGTGCGTGTGTACCGGTGTATGGTGCGTGCGTGTGTACCGGTGTACGGCGAGTGCGTGTGTACCGGTGTATGGTGCGTGCGTGTGTACCGGTGTATGGTGCGTGCGTGTGTACCGGTGTATGGTGCGTGTGTGTGTACCAGTGTACGGCGAGTGTGTGTGTACCGGTGTATGGTGCGTGTGTACCGGTGTACGGCGAGTGTGTGTGTACCGGTGTATGGTGCGTGTGTACCGGTGTATGGTGCGTGCGTGCGTACCGGTGTACGGCGAGTGTGTGTGTACCGGTGTATGGTGCGTGTGTACCGGTGTACGGCGAGTGCGTGTGTACCGGTGTATGGTGTGCGTGTACCGTTGTACGGCGAGTGTGTGTGTACCGGTGTATGGTGCGTGCGTGTGTACCGGTGTACGGCGAGTGTGTGTGTACCGGTGTATGGTGCGTGTGTACCGGTGTACGGCGAGTGTGTGTGTACCGGTGTATGGTGCGTGTGTACCGGTGTATGGTGCGTGCGTGCGTACCGGTGTACGGCGAGTGTGTGTGTACCGGTGTATGGTGCGTGTGTACCGGTGTACGGCGAGTGCGTGTGTACCGGTGTATGGTGTGCGTGTACCGTTGTACGGCGAGTGTGTGTGTACCGGTGTATGGTGTGCGTGTACCGTTGTACGGCGAGTGTGTGTGTGTAGCGGTGTACGGTGAGTGTGTGTGTACCGGTGTATGGTGTGCGTGTACCGTTGTACGGCGAGTGTGTGTGTGTAGCGGTGTACGGTGAGTGTGTGTGTACCGGTGTATGGTGTGCGTGTACCGTTGTACGGCGAGTGTGTGTGTGTAGCGGTGTACGGCGAGTGCGTGTGTACCGGTGTATGGTGTGCGTGTACCGTTGTACGGCGAGTGTGTGTGTACCGGTGTATGGTGTGCGTGTACCGTTGTACGGCGAGTGTGTGTGTGTAGCGGTGTACGGTGAGTGTGTGTGTAGCGGTGTACGGCGTGTGTATGTGTAGCGGAGTACGGCAAGAGTGTGTGTGTGTGTCTGTGTACCGGTGTACGGCGAGTGTGTGTACCGGTGTACCATGAGTGTGTGTGTGTATCAGTGTACGACGTGTGTGTGTGTGTGTACCGGTGTACGGTGAGTGTGTGTGTGTGTACCGGTGTACGGTGAGTGTGTGTGTACCGGTGTACGGTGAGTGTGTGTGTGTGTACCAGTGTACGGAGTGTGTGTGTAGCGGTGTACGGTGAGTGTGTGTGTTTGTGTGCCGGTGTACGACGTGTGTGTGTGTGTACCGGTGTACGACGTGTGTGTGTGTGTGTGTACCGGTGTACGACGTGTGTGTGTGTGTGTACCGGTGTACGGTGAGTCAGTGTGTGTGTGTACAGGTGAGTGTGTGTGTGTGTAGCGGTGTACGGCGTGTGTGTGTGTGTAGCAGAGTACGGCAAGAGTGTGTATGTGTCTGTGTACCGGTGTACAGCGAGTGTGTGTGTGTGTACAGGTGTTTGTGTGTCTGTGTACCGGTGTACAGCGAGTGTGTGTGTGTCTGTGTACCTGTGTACGGCGAGTGTGTGTGTGTGTGTACCGGTGTACGGCGAGTGTGTGTGTGTGTGCACCGGTGTACGGCGAGAGTGTGTGTGTGTGTACCGGTGTACGGCGAGAGTGTGTGTGTGTGTACCGGTGTACGGCGAGAGTGTGTGTGTGTGTACCGGTGTACGGCGAGAGTGTGTGTGTGTGTGTACCGGTGTACGGCGAGTGTGTGTGTGTGTGTGTCTGTGTACCGGTGTACGGCGAGAGTCTGTGTGTGTACCGGTGTACGGCGAGAGTGTGTGTGTGTGTACCGGTGTACGGCGAGTGTGTGTGTGTGTGTACCGGTGTACGGCGAGTGTGTGTGTGTGTGTGTGTGTACCGGTGTACGGCGAGTGTGGTGTGTACCGGAATACGGCGAGAGTGTGTGTGTGTGTGTACCGGTGTACGGCGAGTGTGTGTGTGTGTGTGTACAGGTGTTTGTGTGTCTGTGTACCAGTGTACAGCGAGTGTGTGTGTGTCTGTGTACCTGTGTACGGCGAGTGTGTGTGTGTGTGTACCGGTGTACGGCGAGTGTGTGTGTACCGGTGTACGGCGAGTGTGTGTGTACCGGTGTACGGCGAGTGTGTGTGTGTGTGTACCGGTGTACGGCGAGTGTGTGTGTGTGTGTACCGGTGTATGGCGAGTGTGTGTGTGTGTGTACCGGTGTACGGCGAGAGTGTGTGTGTGTGTACCGGTGTACGGCGAGTGTGTGTGTGTGTGTGTCTGTGTACCGGTGTACGGCGAGTGTGTGTGTGTCTGTGTACCTGTGTACGGCGAGTGTGTGTGTGTCTGTGTACCTGTGTACGGCGAGTGTGTGTGTCTGTGTACCTGTGTACGGCGAGTGTGTGTGTTCTGTGTACCTGTGTACGGCGAGTGTGTGTGTGTCTGTGTACCTGTGTACGGCGAGTGTGTGTGTGTGTACCGGTGTACTGGTGTACGGCGAGTGTGTGTGTGTGTACCGGTGTACGGCGAGTGTGTGTGTACCGGTGTACGGCGAGAGTGTGTGTGTACCGGTGTACGGCGAGTGTGTGTGTGTGTGTGTCTGTGTACCGGTGTACGGCGAGAGTGTGTGTGTGTGTACCGGTGTACGGCGAGTGTGTGTGTGTGTGTGTACCGGTGTACGGCGAGTGTGTGTGTACCGGTGTACGGCGAGTGTGTGTGTGTGTGTGTACCGGTGTACGGCGAGTGTGTGTGTGTGTGTGTACCGGTGTACGGCGAGTGTGTGTGTACCGGTGTACGGCGAGAGTGTGTTGTGTGTACCGGTGTACGGCGAGTGTGTGTGTGTGTGTCTGTGTACCGGTGTACGGCGAGTGTGTGTGTGTCTGTGTACCTGTGTACGGCGAGTGTGTGTGTGTCTGTGTACCTGTGTACGGCGAGTGTGTGTGTGTCTGTGTACCTGTGTACGGCGAGTGTGTGTGTGTGTACCGGTGTACTGGTGTACGGCGAGTGTGTGTGTGTGTACCGGTGTACGGCGAGTGTGTGTGTGTCTGTGTACCTGTGTACGGCGAGTGTGTGTGTGTCTGTGTACCTGTGTACGGCGAGTGTGTGTGTGTCTGTGTACCTGTGTACGGCGTGTGTGTGTGTGTGTACCGGTGTACTGGTGTACGGCGAGTGTGTGTGTGTGTACCGGTGTACGGCGAGTGTGTGTGTACCGGTGTACGGCGAGAGTGTGTGTGTACCGGTGTACGGCGAGTGTGTGTGTGTGTGTGTCTGTGTACCGGTGTACGGCGAGAGTGTGGTGTGTGTGTACCGGTGTACGGCGAGTGTGTGTGTGTGTGTGTACCGGTGTAACGGCGAGTGTGGTGTGTACCGGTGTACGGCGAGTGTGGTGTGTGTGTGTACCGGTGTACGGCGAGTGTGTGTGTGTGTGTGTACCGGTGTACGGCGAGTGTGTGTGTACCGGTGTACGGCGAGAGTGTGTGTGTGTGTACCGGTGTACGGCGAGTGTGTGTGTGTGTGTGTCTGTGTACCGGTGTACGGCGAGTGTGTGTGTGTCTGTGTACCTGTGTACGGCGAGTGTGTGTGTGTCTGTGTACCTGTGTACGGCGAGTGTGTGTGTGTCTGTGTACCTGTGTACGGCGAGTGTGTGTGTGTGTACCGGTGTACTGGTGTACGGCGAGTGTGTGTGTGTGTACCGGTGTACGGCGAGTGTGTGTGTGTGTCTGTGTACCGGTGTACGGCGAGTGTGTGTGTGTGTGTACCGGTGTACGGTAAGAGTGTGTGTGTGTGTACCGGTGTACGGTAAGAGTGTGTGTGTGTGTGTACCGGTGTACGGTAAGAGTGTGTGTGTGTCTGTGTACCGGTGTACGGCGAGTGTGTGTGTGTGTGTCTGTGTACCGGTGTACGGCGAGTGTGTGTTTGCAATCCTGCAGTGTGTAAGGTCATGGAAAGCAGTTGTTTTTGGCCTCTCCCCGCCAAATATTTACAGCGCGCACGCCGTATTTATAAAGCGAAGTAAATGTTTGCATAATTATGCCTGAAATGTGGACGTGCTGCCCACCGGCGCTTGTTCGAACATGTCGAGTCCTCGTCTCTGGAAACTGAACTTGAGGTGCGTGCGGAAGCGCTGTCTTCCCCGCCCTGGGCCAGAGCAGAAATCGGTTCCACCTGAGTTTTCAAAACTCGAATAACGACAACAACAACAATAATAATAATAAGTAGGTGTACCTCTGCACCACCGCCACACAGCGGTCGCTCATCACTCGTGTAGAGGGAGGGAGGATGGCTCCGATGCGCGAGGACGAGCCGCAGACGAGGAGCGGGGAGCCAGCAGCAGCCGCGTGGTCAGGAGCCGGCGCTACCAACAATTCCCTAAGCTTTACGGTCTTCTACGTATCAAGGTGTTACGGCCAATTAATGAGTGTTTATACGTGGGAAGAAACCGGAGCACCCGAAGAACACCCACGCGTGTGAGGGGGCAACACTCTATTCCCGTACAGATGGAACACATGAAGGTTAGTCCACATTTTGTTCCAGTGCATTCTCCTAGTGTGCCAGGGTGTCTCTCCCAGGGCCCACGGGAAGGGAGTTTCACAACGTGTGTGTGTGCGCGATCCACCAACTCTCGCTGCCTCTACAGCGCTCCGTTGCAGGCCACTTACAGCAGGGGCGCCACGCCACTTCAGTGTCACCGCTTGGGTTGTACGGCAAGCACGAGTGGATGGATAACTTGACTAATTTCAAACGGTTCTCCCATAATTTACTGTTGTCCATTTAGAGAAAGTGGAGCAAAGACAAAGATCCCCTTTTTAGCGTAAACAGCCCGTTGGGACAAGCGGTGTTAGCACACACACACACACACGAGTTCAGACAAACAGACACAAGTTCACACATGGACACAAACGAGTTCACACACGCACACACACACGAGTTCACATACAAGACAAAGATCCCCGGTATAGCATTAACAGACTGTTGGGACAAGTGCTGTTAGCGAGCACTCATGAAAGCCGGTACGGCACACGAGGGGGCGGGTGGCCAGCACCACGCCCGACCCCCTTTGTCTCCCCAGTGGCGATGTTTACACCCCGCACCAGGTACTCATTTGAGGCTTAGTCGACCTAGTGGAGGCCCAGGAGCGGTTCAGATTATCGTCACTGGTGTTGGCTGTGAGCGGGTCGCCAGGTCCGTAGCGCAGCGCGCTAACCGCTACACTACCGCTCTCCTAAACACACGAGATCACACGCTCTCGCTCTCACTCTCAACACACACACACACTCTCGCACCCATGTTCTCACGCTCTCACTCTTTCACACTCATGTACACTCTCTCTCGCTCTCTCTCTCCCGTGACCTCTCCCCTCCTCCGCATTCGCACGCCCCGCCTGTGTTTGTGTAGTGAGCGCATTAAATATGTTTTTATCCACTACGCTCACTCAGACACGCTGATGATCGTCGTGGTTGATGGTGGTAATCATGATGGTGGTGATTATGTGATGGCAGTAATGGTTCAGACGGTGATGATGATGGTAATGTGATGGTGATGTTGGTGGTAATGATGATCATGATGATGGTGGCGCTGGCCACCCCTCGTGCGCCGTGCCGACCTTCGTAGGTGCTGCTCGCTCACAGCACTCGCCCCAACAGTCCGTTCAGGCTACACGCGCGAGATCCGTGCCTTGTCCTCGTGAACCCATTACGCAGCCGATGCGTGTGTGAGTGAACACGTGGCAGCGTGAATGTGTGTGCGTGTGAGAACGCGCGTGCATGTGTGTACGTGTACGGGCTGTGTGCGTACACGTGTTTAGCCGGATAGAGGATGCTATACGGTGTGGAACAGGAGGATGTGGAGCTCAGTGGACTTGCCGATGACTGGTACCAGCGGTGTCAAGATCGGCCTCTGTGGAGGAGGTTCGTGAAGGATGCTACTGGGCAGTTGGAGGCAGTCGCCCTCCAGCAACAACGAAGGGCAGAGGAGCGACGCTCACAACAACGAGCGGCGCGCTGGGCGGCTAAAACGCAGCAAGTTGGCACAGTGGGAGGCACAGTTGGTGCATCTGCCAGTCATCTCAATCGGTCAACCCATGGCACTTGGGTCTGCCCCATGACCTGTCAGCAGAGAGCCTTAGATACTTTTCGTGGCCTAAAGGTCCACCTAGCCTGGCACAAGCGCTGTGGTGACGTCACCACTACTTCGTGGCGAATGGCGGGTGTTGTGTGCATGCTATGTATACACACACGCGCTGTGTGTGTACACGCTGTGTATGTGTACACGCTGTCTGTGTGTGTACACGTGTGTGTACACGCTGTCTGTGTGTGTACACGTGTGTGTACACGCTGTGTGTGTGTGTACACGTGTGTGTACATGCTGTGTGCGTGTGTGTATACGCTGTGTGTGTGTGTGTGTACATGCTGTGTGTGTGTGTGTACACGCTGTGTGTGTGTGTACACGCTGTGTGTGTGTGTGTGTACACGCTGTGTGTGTGTGTGTACACGCTGTGTGTGTGTACACGCTGTGTGTGTGTGTGTGTACACGCTGTGTGTGTGTGTGTGTACACGCTGTGTGTGTGTGTGTGGGCCCGGTTTGGCCTGAGCTGTTCCCACGCCGAGAGCCGCAAATACCCGCGCCTGGGAGCCACCCATAGCCCCTCCCTCCCCCTCCTGAATAAAATCTTACCTCCCCCCCTCACTCCCTCCCCCCTCAATCCCTCCACCCCTCACTCCCTCACTCCTCCTCACTCCCTCCACCCCTCACTCCATCCATCACTCACTCCCTCCACCCTCACTTCCTCCTCAATCACTCCCTCCACCCCTCCATCCATTCCTCCCTCCTTACACCCTCCACCCCTCACTCCCTCCTCACTCACTCTCTCTACCCCTCACTCACTCCCTCCATCCCTTACTCCCTCCTCCTCATTCCTTCCACCCCTCACTCACTCCCTCCATCCCTCACTCCCTGCACACCTCGTATCCTCCACAGCCTTCTCTAACCCTGGTATTCTTATCTTCCCTGAGTGAGTCGGTCGATTCTCAGACCCAGTCCCTCTGCACTCCCCACCGCCCCACCGCCACCCTCCACCGGGCGAGCGGTTCTCTTCTTTCCTCGTGACCTATGAAGGAGCGACGGTCTGGACTCGCAAGCGATGCAGCCATTCCGTTGCCTTGCCTGGGGGTTGGTGACGAGCGCAAACTGCCCACCGCTTGTCGATGGGGCAGCGTGACATTGTCTGGTCCACGGTTCGGAGTTCCCGGGCCGCAGTTGCAAGCAGGAGAGTTTGATTTCACAATTGCGCCTAAAGTGTCGGCATCTTCCGTGGTTGGTGCGGATTCGGCTCGGGTGATGCCCGTTGTTTCCGTTCAAGGTGGAATGCAGGCAGTGGTGGTGGTGGGGGAGGGCTCGGTGAGCCAGTTGGTTGGTGAGAGCGTCGCTTGAAAGCCACGAGTTCGCTCCGCGCCGTTTCGATGTTGAAATTCGGGCCAAGCGGAGTTCGCGCCGCGTGATTCTAAACCGGATCTCAGCCGTCGATGTGGGATGTTGGTCAGATCGACGTCGATGGGCAGGAGATTTGTGTCAGTTTCTGATCGTTTCAGTTCACAGAGTGGGAATTCGTCTTTTTCACAGCGGAGATCACAAGGACCAAGCTCCGTTCAAACCTATCTGGGGATGGCTGGATCCGAATAATTGTTTTCGATGGCGACGGTAAAAAGCACTCCAATTCGCCTTACCCAAAGTTTTCCATCCTGGAACCGGCTCCGACGAATATCACGGGTACTTTGATGCCAATGTGAGTCACGACAGGCCTATCCTGGCTGTTGGGGAATACAGGGGGTGCACCATTCTCATCGATGGAAACGGAGGTCAGGTCTGGGACGTAATCCCCCCCTCCATCTCGCCGAATGAAAGGTCGCGTGGTGTTTTGAGTCAAATAGGTGGTGGAGGTCTTCTGCATATGTCCAGTCTGTCAGGTCTTCATCCGCACTGTTGCTGATCGCATGGCCCTACTGTGTATGGTGACTATTAAAGTAGCCCTCGCATATATAAACAGTACCGTGTAGCGGGATGTTGCATGCTGGGTAAAGCAGGTTTGCGGCCAGTGTGTGCCGGGTGGTTTGTGCATTCACGACGATGAGCTGACCGATTCGGACAGAAGTGGTGGCTGCCTCTCCGTGTGCTGTTGGCAGGATAGGTGGCGGGCCGTCTCGCTCACGTAGCGAGACCATGCTTCGAGTGGCAGTGGCTCGTTAGCAGCTTGCGGCTGTGTCTGTGATGACAGCACGCATGTCACCGGACACGTGGCTTCCTTGGAGTGCGGGGGACGTCAACGACATGTTTCCAGATCTTCGCGAGCTCCTCGCACATCGCCCGAGAAAGGCCCTCGACATTGAGCTGACGAATCTGTACCCCCTTGGGGGCGACCAGGTGGAAGGTTTGGCCCTGAGGACCTTTTTTGATGGCTTAAAGAGTCGCTGTTCTCAGCGAGAGGTCGATGCTCGACGTTCGGTCGCCGTTTTGATGACATCCGCCGCTGTGATCTTCCACGTGACATACGGGGGGGGGGGGGGGGCAGGGGGTGAGCATTTGTGGTCGTGTTAGGAGTGATGGTGCAGTGGGTGGTTAGCCTACTCCGCGGCCATGGCCACGTAACCCATTTGCGCATCGTGTTGGCCTCAATAGGTGCTTGCTAATAGCACTTTCATGAACAAACTATGGCTATAGGTGGAACCTTGTTGCGTGTATGTGTGTATCGCGTGCTGCACTACAAACCGAGCATTCGCAATTTTAAATTGGTCCTGGGCCTTCCTTGGGTCAACTCGGCCTCAAGAGACCACCTTACGCGGTGTGTAAACATCAGCCCTGGCATGACAAAGGTGGCCGGGCATGGTGCTGGCCACACCACAGCCTTGGTGTGACCTACCGGCCTTCATCGGTGCTCGCTCAGGAGCACTTGTCCCAGATCCCCTGTGTATGCCACACAGGGGATCTGGGTCTGTGTCTGTGCGCGGGTGTGTTTGTGAGTGTGTGTGCGAGTCTGTGTGTATTTCCCCCGGCACCCCTTGAGCGGCTACTGGAAGTGATTAGCGTCGCTTGCGCTCATTTCTGGGAACTTGCCCTCATCACGCGCGTTTATTATCTTAGCAGTCCAGTGCCAAGGCCCCCCCCGGCCCCCACCCCCCACCCCGCGTGCAGGGTGGGGGGGTAGGTGACCTGCACAGGTGCCAGCACCTGGGGAGGCAGTGGGGCCTGTGGAGGCGGAGGGATCTGGAGTAATCACCCCGACTCCATGCTGATGTTTTTGCCGCTTGTCCGAGCCAACTTTCGTTACAGGAAATTAATTCTGTTCTGATTATTATTTAATTACGTCTGTGTGCACTGCTTCTTATTTCTTCTGTCACGGGGTTCTTTTTGCACCCATTTCTATTTGCTTCTTTGCTGTAATTTGGGCCAATATGTTGACCTAAGGTCACACAAAGACGAGTCGAGCTCGTCTCTCTCGAGTTCTCACGTGGGTAAACAAAGTAAGCCAGGCGAAACGTAGTGAGGGGCTATGGGAGGTTGGACCTGGGCGAGGCGGTGTGAGTTGGGGCGAGGGGTCGTCGCCCCTCTCGGGGTCGTCGCCCCTCTCGGGGTCGTCGCCCCTCACGGGGTCGTCGCCCCTCTCGGGGTCGTCGCCCCTCACGGGGTCGTCGCCCCTCTCGGGGTCGTCGCCCCTCTCGGGGTCGTCGCCCCTCTCGGGGTCGTCGCCCCTCTCGGGGTCGTCGCCCCTCTCGGGGTCGTCGCCCCTCTCGGGGTCGTCGCCCCTCTCGGGGTCGTCGCCCCTCTCGGGGTCGTCGCCCCTCTCGGGGTCGTCGCCCCTCTCGGGGTCGTCGTCCCTCACGGGGTCGTCGCCCCTCACGGGGTCGTCGCCCCTCTCGGGGTCGTCGCCCCTCTCGGGGTCGTCGCCCCTCTCGGGGTCGTCGCCCCTCTCGGGGTCGTCGCCCCTCTCGGGGTCGTCGCCCCTCTCGGGGTCGTCGCCCCTCTCGGGTCGTCGCCCCTCTCGGGGTCGTCGCCCCTCTCGGGGTCGTCGCCCCTCTCGGGGTCGTCGCCCCTCTCGGGGTCGTCGCCCCTCTCGGGGTCGTCGCCCCTCTCGGGGTCGTCGCCCCTCTCGGGGTCGTCGCCCCTCTCGGGGTCGTCGCCCCTCTCGGGGTCGTCGCCCCTCACGGGGTCGTCGCCCCTCACGGGGTCGTCGCCCCTCTCGGGGTCGTCGCCCCTCACGGGGTCGTCGCCCCTCTCGGGGTCGTCGCCCCTCACGGGGTCGTCGCCCCTCTCGGGGTCGTCGCCCCTCACGGGGTCGTCGCCCCTCACGGGGTCGTCGCCCCTCTCGGGGTCGTCGCCCCTCTCGGGGTCGTCGCCCCTCTCGGGGTCGTCGCCCCTCTCGGGGTCGTCGCCCCTCTCGGGGTCGTCGCCCCTCTCGGGGTCGTCGCCCCTCTCGGGGTCGTCGCCCCTCTCGGGTCGTCGCCCCTCTCGGGGTCGTCGCCCCTCTCGGGGTCGTCGCCCCTCTCGGGGTCGTCGCCCCTCTCGGGGGGGTCGTCGCCCTTCATGGGGTCGTCACCCCGAGTATTCCCCAGGGACAGTCCGGTAATTGGCGGTGATTCGCGCAGTGTTGATGATGGGCCGAGTGCCCACCGAGAGACGCGTCCGGGTGTGGGCTGCGGGGAAGGAGGTGACTGGAGGTGGGGGGAGAAGGTGGCACCTTGGAGGCTGAGGCCTCACCACTGCCCTTGGTTGATGTGAGGAGTTTGCTTCTCGGTTTGCATTGTTGGGTGAAGCAAAAGTGAAGATGAGCGAGAGTTTTTGAGAGGAAAACGGTGAGAGCGATTGGGGAATAGAGCGGGGGGAGAGCGAGAGATTACGGGAGCGAGAGTGCGGGGGTAATTGCAACGATAGTTGAGAGTGGCATCTGAGAGCGTGTGGTTGAGTTGGTATTGCGCTGCATGTGGTTGTGGGTGGTTGAGGCGGTGACGAGGGGGATTGCCGGACCCTTTGTGCACTTCCTCCTCGCGTGGTTGGCCGCTCAGGGTCGAGGGATTCCCTCGGGGGGGGAGGTGGGGGACGGGCATCCCATCCCAGGGGGGCCCTGGCAGCGTGGGCCCTGGTGGCTGCCCCCCCCACCCCCTTCCCCTGGCTACTCCCCTCCCCCGTTCCCGAAAGCCGAGCGCCGTGCCCGGCGATGAGCGCTCGGCTCATTTGACGGCTCCATTGGGCGTGCGCGGGTGCGGCGTGAGTCCCCTCCGTGTTATTGTTTTCTAGCTCTCCGTTCTTTAATCATCCCCACAATCGCTGCCACATGCGGCGGCGCGCGGTCGCCCCGTGCCGCCCCTGGAGGGCGGCGCGACCCGGGGGGGTGGGGGGCGGTGGGGTACGGGGGGGGGGCACGACCCAGCGTAGCGTGGCGGGGGTGGGGGGCTCTTCGGATCCCTCGCTCCAAGACGAGGGATCCCCACCACGCCTGGCTGCGTTGTCACGGCCCCTGCCGCCCCCCCTCTGCCCCCCACCCCCTCTCGTCGCCGCGGGTGGAGCCCCCCCCGCTGCCTCCCCGGTCAACACGCCGAGTGATGTCACTCGCTGCACTTCGTAATTTTCTCGTCAAAAAAAGTGGCGGCTCGCGTGCCAGCCCAAACACGCTTTTGCAAAAAAACACACGCCTCGCATTCCAAAAATGGGAAATTCTGCTGCTCGTATCCCTGGCGAGGTTACACACGTGCCGGCTCGGTAACGTCTTGCGTGCGTGCGCGTGCGTTTCGCCTCTGGCAGGGTTTGCGTCGGAGCAGTGGGAATCGAAAGCCCTAATAGGGCCTCTGAGGCAGAGCCAACCGCGACGCCGCGCATCCCCGCGACGCAGCTCGGCGAGCCGCGATGGAATGCGCGCATGGCGAGGGGCATCGCGGGGGGCATCGCGGGGGGCAGGGCGGGGGGCGGGGCGGGGGGGCAGGCGGGACGGGGGGCTCGAGGTTTGGGGTGCTCTGGGGCGGCAGGTGAAGGGGTCGTAGGTGAGGAGCGACGAGGGTTGGAGGCCGGGGCTGAGCGGCCACTGCGTCTGTGTCTCCAGTGCTGCAGGTGAAGCTGCAGCAGCGGCGCTCGTGGGAGAACCTGGAGCAGCAGCGCCTCGTGCCGCGTGAGTGCACTCACGTGCTCACACTCAATGCGCTGGGTACTCATTTTAAGGCTCGGTCAATCTAGGGGAGACCCAGGACTGGTCCATATATGAGCCACTGTTATTGGTCGTGAACAGGAATCGAGCTCGGGTCGCCGGGTCGTGGTGTTGTGTGCTAGCCACTACCCCACCAGCACATGCACACATGCACATACAAGCATATACTCGCGGGGACGCGTGGACACGTGGACACGGGGACGCGCGTGCCGCGCTGGTTACCGACACGCGGACACGCATGCTTGGCTCGCTCTCCACGCTCGTGGTCGGCTCGCTGAGCCGTGCAGCGGCACTCGTGAGGGGGAGACGGTGCCAATCCGGCAGCGCGCCGTGGAGAGGAAACGCCAGCGGCCTTGCCGCTCGCTCGCAGCGTACGCAGCGCTCGCAGCGTACGCAGCGCTCGCAGCGCTCGCAGCGCTCGCAGCGCTCGCAGCGCTGGCAGCGCTGGGCTTCTGCGGGCCAGCGCCGGGCGCCACTCGATTTGTTTGCGCAGCAATAATGACAATCGCAGCGATAGCAGCAGCAATAACAACAATAATCGTGGTAACCACGATTACTTAAATAAACCAAGGTGCCCGAGAGACGCATGAGCACAAGACGGACTTCAAAATAAAACGAGTGCACAGTTTGTACGACCGAAATGTTTCGGGATCGCGTGCACAAAAAATCACTTTGAGAGTTGTTTTGTTTTCATGGAGCGGCCTCGGCGTTCTAAACCGGCGCCGTGCATGAACGGTTCCCTGTGCGTGTGTGCGTGTGTGCGTGTGTGCGTGCGTGTGTATTTTGTACGTGCATGCGTCTGTGTGTGCGTGCGTCTGTGTGTGTGTGCGTGTCTTTGCGTGCGTGTGTTTTTGCAGCACTCAGGATGGCCTCTGCGATCCGGAACCTGGACAGAGCGCGGGTGAGAACCCAGGGACTCACGCCTATGGGGCAGAGGGCACGGGGGTAATGCAGCCATGGGGAAGGGCAACTTTGTCCAGGGGGGCAGAGGTCAGGGTTAATAGGGAAGGCTTAACGCAGCCACAGGGGGACAATGTTGCCAGGGGGGCAGGGGTCAAGCTAAAGGATCAAAGGTCAAACATGGACTCTGGGCACTGAATTGCTCTGGATTAATTTTGCCGGTTTAAATCAGATAGTTGCTGGGCATGGGGGCCCAAAGGCCCAAAACATCAAGCGCCCAGCAATAAACATCATCGTCATAGTTGTAGAAGATAAAAGTTGCATTGAGCGAGGTTATTAGTATGGTAATAAGAGCTTGGGGAAAAGAGACAATGATGGTAGGAGTGGAGCAGTGCGAGGGAAGAAGTCGAAAGACTGAAGTTGATTTTGCACGTTGTTGGCTTTCACGACCAACGCTACGATTCGTACTCCATTGCTTGGGTTAAATCTGTGACCCAGACAACGAATGGTGAATGAGAACATGGGTGGAGGATTTACTGCATAGGCTGGGGCGACCGGTGTGCTTGGGCAATGACAAATGGGCACTTCCCTATTTAGCTGTGTCGGGTGGAGGAGGGTGTACAACGCAACATTGGCATTGCGTCTTCCATTTCGCTCTGTTCCTCTCTGGCTCCTAGTCTGTCACCCTGTTCCTTACGCATGACGCCTTGAGACGTTGCGAAAGGCACCTAATCGGTAAAAATTATTGTTGTGGTTCTACGATCCGACTCACGAGATTCAATGATCAATCATGGGCAGAGGAATCAACAACTAAAGTTTACGGGATCAGTAACCAAAGCAGTAGCAATCTAAGAGTGATATGGATGTGCCTGACCCACGGTGAGCTAGTGATCGACGTGAGCGTTAGCGGGTGCTGCGATCGTCGTTGACCAGGCGCATGCCGTCCGTTCCCGCAGACGGAGGACTTCCTGAAGCACAAGATCTGGAACCGCCCAGACCGCAAGGAGCTCGTCAAGAAGCACATCCTGGAAGGTGGTGATGGCACCACGTCACGCGTTACTCGTGATCATCACGCGTCGCTCGTCGCTCGTCACGCGTCACGCGTCGCTCGTCATGCGTCACGTGTCTCGTTTCGTTTGATTCCGGCCCGGCCGTCGTCACCGTGGGAGCGGCGCTTGTCGCGACGTCGTCATGGGCTCCGATGGGCTCCGCCGGTTCAGTGAGCGTGGCAGTGGGCAGAGCGTCTAGAGCGGGGACGCGGCCGGCGCTGCGTCGGTCCTGACGCCGTCGTCTCCCCCCCCCCCCCCCCCCCCGCCGCGTGCGGCCACAGACACGCAGGCCCAGCCCGCGCTGCAGGCCGCGCAGCTGCGGCTCAAGCGCGCGCGCCTCGCCGCCGACCTCAACGGGAGACTGGCGCTGCGGCCCGGCGCCATCGAGCTGGTGCAGCGGCACATCCTCGCCGTGGACAGTGCCGGCCTGCAGCTTGGCGCCGGTATAGGTTCCGTCCACTCACCACTCCGTCCTCACCGTCCCCACTCACCACTCCACCCGCACTCACCACACCGTCCTCACCATCCTCACTCACCACTCCACCCACACCGTCCCCACTCACCACTCCGCCCACACCGTCCACACTCACCACTCCGCCCACACCGTCCCCACTCATCACTCCACCCACACTCACCACTCCACCCACACCGTCCCCACTCACCACTCACCACTCCACCCACACTCACCACTCCGCCCACACCGTCCACACTCACCACTCCACCCACACTCACCACTCGCCACTCCACCCGCACCGTCCCCACTCACCACTCCACCCACACCGTCCCCACTCACCACTCACCACTCCACCCACACTCACCACTCCGCCCACACCGTTCACACTCACCACTCCGCCCACACCGTCCCCACTCACCACTCCACCCACACTCACCACTCGCCACTCCACCCGCACCGTCCCCACTCACCACTCCACCCACACCGTCCCCACTCACCACTCACCACTCCACCCACACTCACCACTCCGCCCACACCGTCCACACTCACCACTCTGCCCACACCGTCCCCACTCATCACTCCACCCACACTCACCACTCCACCCACACTCACCACTCCACCCACACCGTCCCCACTCACCACTCACCACTCCACCCACACTCACCACTCCGCCCACACCGTCCACACTCACCACTCCACCCACACCGTCCCCACTCACCACTCACCACTCCACCCACACTCACCACTCCGCCCACACCGTCCACACTCACCACTCCACCCACACTCACCACTCACCACTCCACCCGCACCGTCCCCACTCACCACTCCACCCACACCGTCCCCACTCACCACTCCACCCATACTCACCACTCACCACTCCACCCACACCGTCCACACTCACCACTCCACCCACACTCACCACTCACCACTCCACCCGCACCGTCCCCACTCACCACTCCACCCACACCGTCCCCACTCACCACTCCACCCATACTCACCACTCACCACTCCACCCACACTCACCACTCACCACTCCACCCACACCGTCCCCACTCACCACTCCACCCACACCGTCCGTACTAACCGCACTGCCCGCACCACCTGCACCGCTTGCACCATGAGGCCCGCACCGTCCACAATAACCACGGACTACCGCACCGACCACGTGTCCCACAGCGTCCACTCATTCTGACCATCCTCACCACTCGCACGGCTGCCCACACCTGGACCTCGCACCCGGACCTCGCAACTCATGAGCAGAGCGTCCCTTCCCCTCTGCTCACGATGTTTGAGGACCTTCGTGAAGGTGGGCAGCCCCGGGTAGAGCTACGGGGCTGGAAGTCGTAGCCAGTTCCTGTTCACCGCAGCGCGTGACAGCGATGCCCTCTACACTATTTAACACATAATTCGAGAAGCTTAAGCTTGGGTCTATCCCGTGACGTCCTGCCAGCAAGCCTTGAACACCTCACGTGGTGGCCTCAAGGTGGACAGGCGTTGTGGTGAGAATGACGCCACTTAGTGGCGAGTTGTGGCTGTTGTTATGTGCTTGTGTTTCTATGTACGTGTATGTACGATAGTAAATGTATGTAAGTGGGGAGTGGTAGCGCAGTAGTTAGTGCGCTGCGCTATGAACCTTGGCCACCCGAGTTGGATTCCCGCTCACGGCCAAAACCTGTGACAAATATGTTAAATGGTTTTGGGCCTCTCCTAGGTCGATTCAGCCTTTAAAATTAGTATCCGGTGCAGTGTATAAACATCACCGGGGAGATGAAGGTGCCACTAACAGCACTTGCCCAGACAGCATGTTGAGGCTACACGGGGAATCTATGCCTTTGTTGTTGGTGCATGTGTTGCCCATCGCAGGCGGTGCCCACGTGGACGAGGAGGAGGACGACGCTCGCTCCCTCTCACCCGACAGCCTCGCCCCTCTCCCGCAGGGCCCCTCCCCTGCCCCGCAGGGCCCCTCCCCTCCCCCGCAGCACCCCTCCCTCGATTTCTCGGTCCCCGGACCGGACCCCTCATCCGCTGCAGATCCCGGCGCCGTGAGTCCTGTTCTTTGTTCTGGGGGGTCCTTAATATGGAGACTTTACCATGGAGACCACGCTGTGGAGGCAAGAGTAGAAATACAAAGATTTCCCGTATAGCCTAAACTGACTGCTGGGGTAAGTGCTGTTAGCGAGCACCTGTTAAGGCCAGAATGTCGCATGAGGCAGTGGGTGGCTAGGACCACGACCGCTGATTTTTACACATCGCACCAGGTACTCGTTTTACGGTGAGGCCCAGGACCGGTTCAGATTTGTATTACTGATGATAGTCGTGAGCGGGAATTGAACTTCCCGGGTGCATAGTGAAGTATGCTTGCCACTAATACACCCACACGTATACCCACACGTACACCCAGACTTACACCCACATGGACCCACACGGACAGGCATATCTCTAGAACTCCGATGTCGAGGATCGGTGATCCACTACGGCAGTGGTGCAGGTTCACTCGTTCTCGACGCTCATTCTCGACGCTCGTTCCCGTTAACACCTCGCAGCAACAGCAGCGCGGCCGGCAAGGGGACACAGCCAGTGCCATGGGGGTTTTGGCGAACCCCGTCCACGCGAGGCAGGGTCAGCCGGCAGGAGTCACGCCGCCCAGCAAGCCGCGCTCGCCGCTCGTCAAAGTGAGCCCCCCTCCCCGCCACCGCCGCCCCCCCCCCACCACACACCGCCTCCTCAGCGAGCAGACACGACGCAGATGCTAACGGAGATTAACTTAAAATACACGCGGTGCGGACGACGTGGCATGGATGTGTTCTTCTCCCCCCTCCCTCTCCCCGTCAACAGCACACGCAGCCCCAGCCGGAGGCCGGGGGCCAGCGGGCCAGGAGCCGCGGCAAGGACCCGCGGCCCAAGGTGCGCAAGCTCAAGTACCACCAGTACGTCCCGCCTGGCCAGCGGCCTGCCCCGGACAAAGGCGGAGGCGCCGCCGCCGCCGCCGCTGCCTCTGCGCCGGAAACCGCCACGGCGGCCCGCGGCCCCGGAGGAGGTCGGCCGGAGGCACCTTGCGACGGCCTGGCCCGCGGCCCGCCGATCCTGCCAGCCGGCACCACTCCCTACACGCGGCTCCTGCAACAGCAGCAGATGTTTTTGGATCTGCAAACGCTCGGGCAGCCGCACCAGCAGCGGCAGCCAGAGGTGCAGCTCCATCACGAGCAGCAGCAGCAGCAGCGGCGGCAGCTGCTGGGGCAGCAGCGGCTGCTGCCCCTCCAAGCAGGGCCGCACGCACCCTCCAGGTGACTGGGGCCCATTGGCCTGCGCGTCGGTGCAAGGGTGTGGCACACGCGCTGCGGTGAAATTCCTGTCGCTTTGTGGCAAATGGCAATTTTTTGTGTATGGCTCCGGGTGTGTACATTATTGTGTATAGGAGTGTGCACTGCGCTACAAAACTGGCGACCCACGTTCGATTTCCGGCGAAAGCCAACATCGGTGTCTCATCTCTGAACCAGTTCTGGGCCTCCCCGAGGTCGACTCAGCCTCAATTGAGTATCTGGTGCGATGTGTAAACATCGCCACCGTGGAGCTGAAGACGGCAGGACGTGCTGTTGGCCACCCACTTGTGCGCCGTGCCGGCCTTCGAAGGTCCTCGCCAAACAGCACATTGCCCCGACGGTCTGAGAATGTTTAGAGGGGGGAATCTTTGTGGGCTTGGAGCGCCACCTTCCGCTCGATGTGGCGTACTGCAGCACGGAGTCTGCGGGTGCGATTGGACACTGGGGGACACGCCATCATGCGTGGGTGTGTCGTCTGAAATCGATCCTACGATCACGACTCCGTACTCCACAGCATCGTGCTGAGGCCCGATTATTTAAATGCCTCTGCATCGAGTGGGGACACACTCACTCCGTTATTAAAGTCCATTTTTGAGTCGGGACCTGAATGGTTACTCACCTGGTAAGTTTACACAATATTCCTTGGTTCTTTCGATAAAGTCACGTAGATATAAAACATGATAATAAAAAATGAAGTGAATACAAATATCACGACGTTTTGATCACAACACAAGCGGTCGTCATCAGTAAAAGGGGTTATCCTCTAAAGGCAAACTGTTTATAAAGGTTTGGAGATGGGCGTAGCCCAAGTGTATCAGCAGCACCAGTAGCATGGGTGGGGCAGCATTGCCAATGCAGCAGCAATGCCAATGCGGCCGCAATGCCAATGCGGCCGCAATGCCAATGCGGCAGCAATGCCAATGCGGCCGCAATGCCAATGCGGCCGCAATGCCAATGCGGCCGCAATGCCAATGCGGCCACAATGTCAATGCGGCAGCGATGCCAATGCGGCCGCGATGCCAATGCGGCCGCGATGCCAATGCGGCAGCGATGCCAATGCGGCAGCAATGCCAATGCGGCCGCAATGCCAATGCGGCCACAATGTCAATACGGCAGCAATGCCAATGCGGCCACAATGCCAATGCGGCCGCAATGCCAATGCGGCCACAATGTCAATGCGGCAGCAATGCCAATGCGGCAGCAATGCCAATGCGGCAGCAATGCCAATGCGGCCGCAATGCCAATGCGGCTACAATGCCAATGCGGCTACAATGTCAATGCGGCAGCAATGCCAATGCGGCCGCAATGCCAATGCGGCCGCGATGCCAATGCGGCTACAATGCCAATGCGGCAGCAATGCCAATGCGGCAGCAATGCCAATGCGGCCGCAATGCCAATGCGGCCGCAATGCCAATGCGGCCGCAATGCCAATGCGGCAGCAATGCCAATGCGGCAGCAATGCCAATGCGGCTACAATGTCAATGCGGCAGCAATGCCAATGCGGCAGCAATGCCAATGCGGCTACAATGCCAATGCGGCAGCAATGCCAATGCGGCCGCAATGCCAATGCGGCAGCAATGCCAATGCGGCTACAATGCCAATGCGGCTACAATGCCAATGCGGCCGCAATGCCAATGCGGCAGCAATGCCAATGCGGCAGCAATGCCAATGCAGCAGCAATGCCAATGCGGCCGCAATGCCAATGCAGCAGCAATGCCAATGCGGCAGCAATGCCAATGCGGCAGCAATGCCAATGCGGCTACAATGTCAATGCGGCTACAATGCCAATGCAGCAGCAATGCCAATGCGGCTACAATGTCAATGCGGCTGCAATGCCAATGCAGCAGCAATGCCAATGCGGCTACAATGCCAATGCGGCTACAATGCCAATGCGGCTACAATGTCAATGCGGCTACAATGTCAATGCGGCCGCAATGCCAATGCGGCCGCGATGCCAATGCAGCAAAGGGGCCACCAGGAAATCACTGTACCCGCTCCACGCACCACACTACACACACCACACTACACACACCACACTACACACACCACACTCCACGCACCACACTACACGCACCACACTGCACACACCACACTGCACACACCACACTACACACACCACACTCCACACACCACACTACACACACCACACTACACACACCACACTACACACACCACACTCCACACACCACACTACACACACCACACTGCACACACCACACTACACACACCACACTACACACACCACACTACACACACCACACTACACGCACCACACTGCTGACGGTGGAGGTTGATTGACAATACAGCACAAGTCAAGTCATGACCCAAAGTGATTGATGACATCTTTCCAATGATTGCTGTGTCGATAACCTTCCTCTCAGTTGAAATTGTGTCTGTGTCTGTATATATGGATGGCTTCATTAACGAATCATTGTCAATAGCCAGTTGGCTTGCAAAGTACCATCGTCTTAGAGAAATCAATTTCGTGTGAGCCAGTCGCATTAAAATAATGATCAGCCACGGCAGAAGTATTGGTCCTATCGTGTTTCAAATCTGCCTTATGCTCTCGAACACGGTCCGAAGCATGTCGCTTAGTTTCCCCAATGTAACTGCTGCCGCAGATCCAGCTTAGTTTGTAGACGCCGGGATATTGCATGTTCAGGATTCTTGTCCTTCACGGATGGGATCAGATCACGAATTTTATGTAGTGTGTTAAATCGGACCAGGATTTTGTGTTTGTTCATGATTTTGGAAATCTTTTTGGTTACCCCTGCTATGTATGGCAGGGTGATGAAGGCACGATGTGTGTGCCATGCTGCCAGTGTAACCGTGACCCTCTGCATGCGTGAAGTCTCCCACCCTCAAGCCCGACTCGCGGCGCCATCAAATCCGAGCCTCGGACGAGCGGGCCCGACGCGAGTCCTGGCGCAAGCTCGTCGGGCAGCAGCCCGGCACACCGCGCCGGCGGCCTGCCCTCCAGCCTGGACGAGATGAAGGTGAATTGGGGAGTCGCCGCAACTCCGCCGGCACAAGAAAACGGGCGGAACGTTCCCGTGCGTTCGTCGCGTCGCGCGCGGCCTCGCGATGACGCCTTCGCGTGTCCCCCCCTCCCCCGCCGCCCGCGTGCCGCTCGTCCGCGCCAGGTGACGGAGCTGAGGCACGAGCTCAAGCGCCGCTCGCTGCCCGTCTCCGGCACCAAACCCGCGCTGCTCGAGCGGCTCCGCCGCGCCTTCTCCGCGGGGGGGGGGAGCGCCCCCCCCGCCGCGGCGCCGCCCCCCCCCGACGGCGACCCCGAGCCGGGCTGCGACTCCGGCGACTCGTCGCTCTCTCCGGGTCCCTGCGGAACCCCCGGCGTCCTCGCCCCCTCGCCCGGGGTCAAGGAGGAGAGGACGGGGAGCCCGGGATCCGAGGCGGATGCGGCGGCCGGAGACCGCCTGTTGCTCGAGATGAAGCGCAGGAAGATCCAGGAGCTGCAGAGGCTGCTGGAGCAGGAGCAGAAGCAGGCCGACGAGCTGCGGAGGCAGATCGCGCGCGAGAAAAGCCTCCGGCACGGCGGCCAGGCCTCGCCACCGCAGCAGCATTCGCCGAGCTTCCCGCAAGCCCGGGTCTCGCCCGGTTACCCAGGAAACCGAGCGTCGCCCGGTTTTCTCCCGAGCCGGGACCCCGTTGTCCCGCGGGCCCCGTGCGGCCGGGACGGGCCCGGGGGACGCGAGGACGCGCTCGCGTTCTGCTTCCCTCGGGCGGACCCCCGTCGGAGGTCGCCCCCGAGCCCGACCGCCGCGCCGGTGAAGCGGGAGTCCCTCGCCGGGGACGGCGCCGTCCCCCCGGCGCCGGGGCCGTGCGGGGCGGAGGCCGAGGCGGACCGGGAGCCCCCGCCGCGCACTCCGCCGACGCCCGCCGGCGTCGCGGCACCGCCGCTCGAGGTGAAGCGCGAGCGGCCGGCGCCGGAGCGCGAGGAGCTCGCTGCGTTCCCCGACAGCCCGTCCCACCACGGCCCGGGGCCCGGGGACGCCCTCCGGGTGAGCCTCCGCCCTCCCCGAGCCTCCGCCTTTCCCGAGCTCGCGCCCACGATCGCTCTCGAGGCTTGCGTTGCGCTCGAGGCTTGCGCTGCTCTCACGGCGAGGTTGGGGGCGGCACGGGCGCCCGTGCTGCACGTGGCCCGGAATGCACTGCCGTGGGGTTGGCGGAGCATACACACGCCCATGAGATTCCCTCCCGACCCGTGGGGTCGAGGTCGCCCTCTGCTGACTCGTCACGGGATTGCAGCAAGCGTACTGCGGCTTCCTCCCACGTGCACTGTAGAAGCACAAGGCAGGATCACACAGCTTGGGAAATAAATGGTGTCACTATTTGCTGAATTCCCCCGTGTTTGTGCTTTTCCACGGCTCTGAATCATTCTCTGAGAGTGAAGGAAAACTGCGCACGTTACCAATTGTGTACTATTAATGGTAGGTGTGTGTGCGTGTCTGTGTGTGCGTGTCTGTGTGTGCGTGTCTGTGTGTGTGTGTCTGTGTGTGCGCGTGTGTCCGTTCACACGAGCAGCTCGAGACGCCTGATCTCCCGCCCTCGTACGAGGACGCCGTCAAGCACAAGGCCCCCTCCATGCAGGCGAGCGCCCCCCCTCCCCAACCCCCCCTCGTCCACTTCTACTGTGACGCGGCTGCTCTCGCTCGTATCCCTATTTGCTTGATGCTTGTATTTGTCTTTAATGGGACTCGTCCTGGTCTCTTGTTCTCAACGGGTTCAACAAAACTTGAAACTTGAATCGTGGGGCGGAATGTGGCGGCCAGTCCCTCTGTAAAAGAAGCCGCGCTCGCGAGTCTCTGACTCGCGTCCGGGCGTCGCGTGGCGCTCGCTGTGACCCGGCGTCGCGTGGCGCCCGTGGCGCCCGTCGCGCCGTCGCGCCGTCGCTCGCTGTGACCCGGCGTCGCGTGGCGCCCGTCGCGCCGTCGCGTGGCGCTCGCTGTGACCCGGCGTCGTGTCGTTCCCAGGGAGGCCTGGAGCAGCACATGGACGACCTCCTGGACATCCTCATCGAGAACGGAGGTGACGCGGCAACAAAGGGGGAAACACAACTCGCAACACGACCAGCACAGTTTCTTTTTTATGATTCCGTTAAGTGCAAGCCAAATATGAGGCTTTTTTCTTTAGTTGGAAAGAAAATAAGACGAAACAATAAACTACACGAATATAGACTCAAAACCGTGGCGTTGGGCCACAGCATTCCAGACAGCAGACCCCCACATAACAGACACTTGACTCTCTTGTCTTTCCTTACACATGGTTTTACATGGGCTGCCTCTCGGCCCTACAGAGATCATGCAAATCATTTCCATCACGGTGTCTTAAAATAATTGACAGGCTTTTGGCAATTTGCGATGCTGGATGAAATTGTACCCACGCCGCGACAGCAATGGGCGTTACTTCACCATACGTTGCCAAGGCGCTCATCGTTGACACGAACATAAAAGGACCGTTTCTCGTGGTGTGGGCCGTTCGACGTGTGCATCGCGGTCGTGCCGTGCGGCCGGGACTCCGTCAAAGAAGCGGAAGCATGTCAAGCTGTGCACAGCTTTGTCACCGTGCGCAAATGAAATGGCTCAATCTTGCAATATTGATGTCTCTTGCATGTTTCATTGGTTAATAAAACTGCGTGTAAGAATTAGACCCATCATGACCTCTTGGGGGACGTGTATACAACTCCTGGCTATCCCTTTGCACACTGGGTCCCCAATCGATCATTTCTCTTAAAAAAAACTATTTTGAGTTTATTAAATTATCCCAAAAAAACTACTAAATTACTGACTTGGTTTCAGTAAAAAATATTTGTGGAAATAATATATATTTCATGTGCATACATTTTCTGGATCAGATAAGTTATCTTTGGATTGTAAACACGAGGCATGGGCCTCCATTACTGAAATGGTGATATGAAAAATAAATAATTTAGAAGAATAAACACAAGCCATGAAAGTTTCATGCACGTAAATCAATGTTTCCCTTCCTCTCCTCGTGACCCCTGCAGAGATCCCCGCTAGCGCCCGCGAGCAGAAGGAGCCGCGCTCGTCACCGCCGGGGGCGGCCCCAGCTCCGGCGCGGCCGACCGGGGGCGTGGGCGGCGGCCACCTGGGCCTCGCCGCCGCCTTCCGCCTGAGCTTGTCCACCGCCGCACCCTCCCCGTCGTCGTCGCCGCCCTCCGAGGCCCAGCTAGCGGCCTCGCTCGGCGTGGTGATCGGCGTGTGCGGCGGCGGCGGTGGCGGAGACGCCGTCTGGGCCGACGACGACGCGTTCTGGGCCGAGGCGGAGGCCGGCGCGGGCTCGGAGGGCGGCGCCTCGGACCGCGAGCGCGACGAGGACGGCGTGGACTGGGCCGAGCTAGCGTCCGGCCTTGCCCCGCTGGCGCACGCGCCCCCCGCCGGGCCCTTCTCGTCCGCGGACTTGTTTGACGCCGGCGGCGGTGGAAAGGACCTGGTGTTCGGCGCGGCCTCGCAGCTCTTCTAGCGCCGAACGGGGACGGCGCCAGGAGGAGCGGCGCGCCTCGGTTTTGTATTTTTCTAGAACGCGTTATGACGGCCTTGGCTTCTCGCCGCGCGGCATCGTCACCCCAAGGAGGTGGGCACGGGGGAAGCTGCATGGGCCAGGTTCCTCAGTCCTCTGGCTGCAGACGCTGATAGCCAACAGGGTGGGGTATGGGACCCAGCCACGAGAGTGGGGCCTAGCCGGGAGAGTGGGGCCGTCTGTGCCGTGGGACCCGACCCACAGCGCTGGTGGGATGGGGCTTGAGGACCCCCGTGATTGCCTTGACCCCACGGGCTCTGCTGGCCGTGCTCCGCGTGCCGACTTACAGATCTATTTTGCTATTTTCTAAAATGCATGCAACTTTTTGCCAAATATGTTGTCACAAAAAGCCTGTAAAACAATGTGATGTAACGGACTATGCTGAACGGGTGGAGGCTGTTTCCCACTGGCTCCATGTAATAAACAAGCACTTGGTACCAGCGCCCACTCGAAACCTCGTTGATCGCATGCCTGTTGCGCGCACGCGCGCGTGTACATTGTGTGTGTGTGCACGTGTGGAGAGCGCTGGCAGAGTGATTAAGCATATTTTGCTACAAACCCAGTGACCAGAGTTCAATTCCTGCTCATATCCCAACATTGGTGATGAATGAATATCTGACCCGGTAATGGGCCTCTCCGAGGTCAACTCCGTCTTAAATGAGTATCTGGTGTCGTGTGTAGAAATCAGTACTAGGGAAACAAAGGCGGCCGGTCGTGGTGCTGGTCACAAACACCCTTGTGTCTCATGCCGACCTTAATAGGTGATCACTAACAACACTTGCCCCAATTGTCTGTTGAAGGCTACGTCGGAGATCTTTGTCTTTTGTGCGGTCGCGGTGTTACAATCTGCTTCCACTCACAATTTAGTCATTGCCATTGCCGTCTGCTGGCGGGCCATGAGGATATGACGTAACGTGGCATTGTGATGTCATAACGCCGAAACGTGACCACCGATGCGTCCCTCTTGGCAGTTGTCACCCCCCGCCCCCCATTTGGATCTGCCACTGTCATGTACAAGATGTTGACACCGGGGAGACTGACCATACTTCCCCGCACTGCCCAGTGGCGGTTGGTGAAGGTGCCTGACCACGCCCACAGGAGCGACTCTCCAACCGCAGTGCTCCAGTTCACCACAGCAACCATCAAAGACAAAGATCCCCCGTGTCGCCTTAACAGACTGTTGGGGCGAGTGCTGTTAGCGAGCACCTATGAGGTGGGAGGCCAGCACCACACCCGGCCTCTCCCCAGTGGCGATATTTACCGCATCAGGTCCTTATTTGAGGTTGAGTCGACCTAGGGGAGGCCGAGGACCAGCTCAGATAAACGTCACTGGTGTTGGCCATGAGCGAGAATCGAGCTCGGGTCACCAGGCTCGTGGTGCAGCACGCCCGGTCCCTACTTCACGACCTCCCCAACTCGAGACGAACAGCCCCACCACCACCACAACCACCACCACCACAACCACCAGCACAACCACCACCACCACCGCAGCAGCAGCAGCAGCAGCTGCCACACTCGACGCGTGTAACAGTGGCTACACACACACCCGCAATGGTGCCTCTACCCCAGCAACACGGGCAGCACGTCCAGTCGGGCGGCTCGGCAAAACCTGGCTGGGTGGGGATCGACTCGGCCCATCAGCCCCTGGGGTCGATAGACCGAGTACGGCTTGTGTGAGGAAGTCGACGGTGTCAGCAACAACACAAAAATAAGTTTTAAAGAAATGAGTTTTCAAATCAACTCAATGCTTTCGAACTGCTTTTTGTGTTTCGTTTGTTGCCCTTCCCCTGCACCTTGGATTCTCACGGTTGTATTCGCACGGTTGGATTCGCACGGTGAGAAAGCAGTTCAATGTACACACACGAGTGGTTGTCCTGTGTGTAAACTCGTCCGTGCAACAGGAATGAGGAATTTCCACCACTGGATCTGCAGGACTGTGGACGGGAGATGGGCACCAGTGCCCAAACGCGCAATTGAGCAGGGACATCTCTCCGACGATCCGTGTGTTGATGAACTGTGGCGGTGATGATGGGAGGATTACAGGACACAGATTCACGGTGATGTCCATGACCAGCTCACCCGGTACGCGACCGAGGCGTCCGATTGCAGAAGTCGAAGCCGGGTTGAGTCTGTGTGTGTGTCAGTCTGTGCGTGTGTGTCAGTCTGTGTGTGTGCCAGTCTCTGTGTGTGTGTCAGTCTGTGTGTGTGTCATTGTTTGCACGAGCTAAGTGACGTTTATCATAACATCGGACACTCACAGGCAGTGTTGGATTAAGCTAGTGCGGGGTCTTCAGCAAATGTTATAAAGGGGCCCTAAATTTAAAAAAACGTAAATATTAAAATAGTAAATGTTTAACTTGCATAGGAAAGTAATTCTATTTTTTATTTTCTATACAGCCAAATCGCTAAACTATAGTAATCGAGCAAATGCAGAATCACTGAACCGGAATTGACAGCTTGAAAGCATTTAGCGCGGGGCCCTTTAAAGTGCGGGGCCCGTAGCATCATATGTAGTAGCTACTTTTGCTTCTAGGATAATCCGGCACTGCTCACAGGGCGAAGTTAAAGATGAAGTAGGACATCAGAATGCAATGGTCTTGTCTGCACTCACTTCATGAAGTTTAATAAAAGGTCGGACACTCGCAGAGTCTAGTTTAAGATTAAGTAGGGCATCGGAATACACTGAATCGCGGCTATGGTGAAATCGCACATCAGCATCACATAGATTTCTAAACATAAACAAAACATATTTTTTTAGACAGCGATTAAATACAGCACTGATCGACTATATGAACAAACTACTATCAAACGTTACGTACAAATAGGACATCAATACAGTCGTTATTTGTATATGTGAACCGTGGAATTAAATCTAAGATAAAATCGTACATTTTCAAGATCGCTACCCGATTGACGAAGCGGAATTGATACAAGAACCGCGATTCACGATCCACAAGACCACCAACATCACTCCCGCCATTCGCCACTAAGTGACGGTGATGTCACCACGGCGCCTGTGCCAGGCTAGGTGCACTTTGAGGCCACCAAGTGAAGTGTCGAAGGTTCGCCGACAGGAAGTCACGGGACAGACCCAGCAGGTGCCATGGGTTGACTGAGATGACCGGTAGATGCACCATCAGCGGTGCCCCCTACTGTGCCAGGCTAGGTGCAGTTCACGGGACAGACCCAGCAGGTGCCATGGGTTGACTGAGATGACCGGTAGATGCACCATCAGCGGTGCCCCCTACTGTGCCAGGCTAGGTGCAGTTCACGGGACAGACCCAGCAGGTGCCATGGGTTGACTGAGATGACCGGTAGATGCACCATCAGCTGTGCCCCCTACTGTGCCAGGTTACGTGCATGTCACGGGACAGACCCAGCAGGTGCCATGGGTTGACTGAGATGACCGGTAGATGCACCACCAGCTGTGCCCCCTACTGTGGTAGAAGCGCCACAAAGCAGCACGGTAGAAACACCAAAATAAAACATTTTATTGGCAAAGACACCCACATCGGCTAACGCCACGCCCAATTTACTTCCATATATTGGGGGTAAATCTGTGATGAGTGATTTGGTCGGGCGTACGATTTCATTGTATTACAGCGCCCCTCCACGCCAGATCTTCCACTCTGCACCTCCTCCCCTTCGCAATCATCCTGCTCATTGCCCACCTCGGTGTCAAGCCACGGCAGCTGCTGCTCTGCATCGACATCAGCCCCCCCCCCCCCCCGTGTTACCAACGCGGTGGTGTCCACAACACGGAGGTTTGGACCGGCGAGTGGTGGTGGTGCTCGGCTTTGGGAGGGGGTGGAACTCGCCCCCCATTGTTCTTCTTGGTTCTTTCGGTAAAGTCACGTAGAAGGGAAGTAATATTATTATTTTATTACTTCCCTTCTACGTGACTTTACCGAAAGAACCAAGAAGATGAATCCCTGCAGTCACGAAAGCTTTAAATCAAAATTCGCCCCCCATTGTTTGAAACCGTCGTCCTCTGTGTTGCAACCCTCAATCACGACACCTCCTGTGCTTGCTATGACGAGTGCTGCCCTGACGAGGTTTGCTCTTGCTGTGATTGTAGCCGCTGTTGCAGATGATATTCCTTAACATGTTTTACTTGGATTTTAATGATAATTTTGCGTAAAGTGTTACGATTCGTATTATGCAAATGCTCAATTTGATCATATGTACTGTGAGTAACATAATACTTGAGGAATATTACTAAAGTCTCAACAGCTTTGTTAGTAAATTATGAATTGCGTTGCAATCGCGCCCCACAGCAAGATGAACCTGGGTTCGATTCCAGACTCGGGTACCTTTCTGTGTGGAGTGTGTGTGGAGTGTGTGTGTGGAGTTTGTGTGTGTGTGGAGTGTGTGTGTGTGTGGAGTGTGTGTGTGTGGAGTGTGTGTGTGGAGTTTGTGTGTGTGTGTGGAGTGTGTGTGTGGAGTGTGTGTGTGGAGTTTGTGTGTGTGTGGAGTGTGTGTGTGTGGAGTGTGTGTGTGGAGTTTGTGTGTGTGTGTGGAGTGTGTGTGTGGAGTGTGTGTGTGGAGTTTGTGTGTGTGTGGAGTTTGTGTGTGTGTGGAGTGTGTGTTTGTGGAGTGTGTGGTGTGGCGTTTGTGTGTTGTTGTGGAGTGTGTGTGTGGAGTGTGTGTGTGGAGTTTGTGTGTGTGTGGAGTGGTGTGTGTGGAGTGTGTGTGTGGAGTTTGTGTGTGTGTGTGGAGTGTGTGTGTGGAGTTTGTGTGTGTGTGGAGTGTGTGTGTGGAGTTTGTGTGTGTGTGTGGAGTGTGTGTGTGGAGTTTGGTGTGTGTGGAGTGTGTGTGTGTGGAGTGTGTGTGTGGAGTTTGTGTGGTGGTGTGTGTGGTAGTGTGGTGTGGAGTGTGTGTGTGGAGTGTGTGTGTGGAGTGTGGTGTGGAGTGTGTGAGTGGAGTGTGTGTGGAGTGTGTGAGTGGTATGATGTGTGTGGAGTGTGTGTATGTGGAGTGTGTGTGGAGTGTGTGTGTTGAGTTGTGTGTGAGGTGTGTGTGGAGTTTGTGTGTGGAGTGTGTGTGTGGAGTGTGTGTGTGGAGTGTGTGTGTGGAGTGTGTGTGGAGTGTGTGAGTGGAGTGTGTGTGGAGTTTGTGTGTGGAGTGTGTGAGTGGAGTGTGTGTATGTGGAGTGTGTGTGGAGTGTGTGTGTGGAGTGTGTGTGTGGAGTGTGTGTGTGGAGTGTGTGTGTGGAGTGTGTGTATGTGGAGGGTGTGTATGTGGAGTGTGTGTATGTGGAGTGTGTGTATGTGGAGTGTGTGTGGAGTGTGTGTGTGGAGTGTGTGTGTGGAGTGTGTGTGTGGAGTGTGTGTATGTGGAGGGTGTGTATGTGGAGTGTGTGTATGTGGAGTGTGTGTATGTGGAGTGTGTGTATGTGGAGGTGTGTATGTGGAGTGTGTGTATGTGGAGTGTGTGTATGTGGAGTGTGTGTATGTGGAGTGTGTGTATGTGGAGTGTGTGTATGTGGAGTGTGTGTATGTGGAGTGTGTGTATGTGGAGTGTGTGTATGTGGAGTGTGTGTATGTGGAGTGTGTGTATGTGGAGTGTGTGTATGTGGAGTGTGTGTATGTGGAGTGTGTGTATGTGGAGTGTGTGTATGTGGAGTGTGTGTATGGAGTGTGTGTATGTGGAGTGTGTGTGCTCCTTCTACTCTGCAGTGTGTGAACCCGGCGACCCGAGTTCGATATCCGCTCATGGCCAGTATTAGTGACGATTATCCGAATCGGTGATGGGCCTCTCCTAGGTCGACTCAGCCTCAAACAAGAACCTGGTGCGATGTGTAAACATCGCCATTGGGGAGACAAAGGCGGTCGGGCGAAGTGCTGGCCACCCACCCCTTCGTGTGCCTTGCCGGCTTTCATAGGTGCTCGCTAACAGCACTTGCCCCAAAAGTTTGTTCAGGCTACACGGGGGATCTTTGTATTTGCGTGCGTGTGAGTTTGGAGTTGCGTGTGTGAGTGTGGAGTTGTGTGTGTGTGAGTGTGGAGTTGTGTGTGTGTGAGTGTGGAGTTGCGTGTGTGTGAGTGTGGAGTTGTGTGTGTGTGAGAGTGGAGTTGTGTGTGTGAGTGTGGAGTTGTGTGTGTGTGAGAGTGGAGTTGTGTGTGTGTGAGTGTGGAGTTGTGTGTGTGAGTGTGGAGTTGCGTGTGTGAGTGTGGAGTTGCGTGTTCTCCCCCTGTTCCGCATGGAGTTTCCTCCGGGTTCTTCGGGTTCTTCCCGTGGCTCAGCACGCGCACACGCAGCGTGTGGCTGGGATTGTTCCAAGCCACATGCCGCGTGCCGAACGAGTACCGGCAAATGACTGACACCCAGGTTCACACGAACCCAGAAACACCGCCCACGAATGCGAAAACTTGTCAGTACCCGCCTGAAAAAAAAAGTGCCGAGACTCAGTAAAACAACGAAACACTTCTACGTAGTGCACAATCATTATTGGCGTCGTTGTGGAGATATAGTTGACACAAATAAAGATAACAATAAGAGTTGTAACGCGCCGCTGCACGGCATTCTCTGAATCTCGAAGACAGCGACGCAGAGGCGCGAGGAGGAACCACAAACAGGCGGAAAGGCAGCAGCCAGGCGATTGCCCAAGCTCTGCCATCTTCTTGATATGAAGATGTTTTCAGCTAATTGACGAGCGTTTATACACGTGGGAGGAAACTGGAGTTAATATTGTTGGAGGAAACCGACGCTTGCGAGAGGGCAACGCTCTTCAGGTGGAGATGAGTTTGCCTTAGCGCCGTCTCCTGGCGAGCCATAGTATGGCTCCTCCTGAACGCCGACGGCATTGAGAGCTTCACAGCACGCGAGGTACACTCCACCACCACCACGCAGTGCTGCCTGACAGAGACACCCGTGGTGCACACCACCACCACCACGCCCTGCTGCCTGACAGAGACACGCGAGGTGCACTCCACCACCACCACGCACTGCTGCTGCCTGACAGAGACACGCGAGGTGCACTCCACCACCACCACCACCACGCTCTGCTGCCTGACAGAGACACGCGAGGTGCACTCCACCACCACCACCACCACGCACTGCTGCCTGACAGAGACACGCGAGGTGCACTCCACCACCACCACCACCACGCTCTGCTGCTGCCTGACAGAGACACGCGAGGTGCACTCCACCACCACCACCACCACGCTCTGCTGCCTGACAGAGACACGCGAGGTGCACTCCACCACCACCACCACTACGCTCTGCTGCCTGACAGAGACACGAGTGGTACACACCACCACCACGCACTGCTGCTGCCTGACAGAGACACGCGAGGTGCACTCCACCACCACCACCACGCACTGCTGCCTGACAGAGACACGAGTGGTGCACTCCACCACCACCACCACCACGCACTGCTGCTGCCTGACAGAGACACGCGAGGTGCACGCCACCACCACCACCAGGCACTGCTGCCTGACAGAGACACGAGTGGTACACACCACCACCACGCACTGCTGCTGCCTGACAGAGACACGCGAGGTGCACACCACCACCACCACCACCACGCAGTGCTGCCTGACAGAGACACGAGTGGTGCACACCACCACCACCACCACCACGCGCTGCTGCTGCTGCTGGCTGACGCATGAGCAGACAAGTCGCCTCCTCCACAAATCCGTCGATCCACATCCACGTCAAACATCGAGGCACACTCCACACATCCCCTCAGCCACACGGCCTCCTGGGAGTGCAAATCTCATCAGCATTGCTTCAATACAAGCACAACTTTGGCCCGATTTTGACATTCGGTGTCTGATCAGCAGTCAGGCTTGCTTGAATAAATTCTGGAGAACGGACAGATTTTGTTTCGTGGCTTGTTACGCTTTAGAAAACTTTCAAATAAAGATGCTAAAAGGTGTAATGTCACGAAAATATGGATGTTACTTTTCACTGGAACATTTTATTCCACAAGCGATGCAATGTTAAGTAACATTGCCGTCATATATTGGGTTACATAATCTCCTGACAAACACTGACACGCCAAATGATTCCTTCAAAAGTCATCACCCGTGAGCACCTTTGAAAGCTTCGTCTTGCTGACATCACGATTTTTTTAAGTTTACACCCATTTTTTGTCACGCATATATATGAGATGGCCCACGGTGCTTGCAATATTCCATCAGACTGCTGCCGCTGCGCGTGTGTCGTTCTTGTTTGGCACATGCCTCGTGAGGTTTGATAAGGAGAATATTTTGACAACGATGCGTTACAGGTCGATCGAAAAGATATTTGCCTTCATTGTGCTGCTTTCGAGTGGCGTGTACATTTACAATGTCAGGGTGTTCAGCAGACGCTGCGATGCAGGAATTCTCAGGTACGTGGGAGTGGCGTGTACATTTACAATGTCAGGGTCTTAAACAAACGCTGCCATGCAGGAATACTCAGGTTCGTGAGATGTTCTCGGTTCCTGCCGTGGTTATATTCAAATGCTGTCATCCAAGAGATGCATTCATCGCTTGTTGATCGATCATTAATACTGACATTGTGAATTCTAGTCCTTACATTATAACCGTAGCCTTTGAAATACGTAACTCTTTTTCCCTGTATTTAAAAATCTAAATATGTTATTCTGATCTTAGCGAAATTTAAATAGCACCTTAATCAATGCGCTTTGCAGAGAAATAACAACGACACAACACATCACTGTAATAATCTTGATTTGAAGCTTTCGTTAATGCAGGAATCCAAACTATTTGGTTCTTTTGGTAAAGTCACGTGGGTAGAAAATAAATAAAATCACGACGTTTCGATCGCAACACAAGCGGCCGTCATCAGGTGGAACAGATACAGCAGCAGGAGAACTGCTGGTCAGCAGAACTGATTTATTTTATTTTATACCTACGTGACTTTACCGAAAGAACCAAAGAGTATGGTATAGCACTGTAATGGATGAGATGAGGGGGATAGAATAGATGAGAGAAAGCAATGGGGTCGAATCTGTGAAGCGTGAATTCGGTAAAAAATTAAATTGATGACAGTAAAGGATGACAAATGGATTGAATAACAGCTGTCGTGAAGACTGTAGAGTCACAGCTGATGCGTCATTGCTCTCATGTCCACGTGTACGTCGTGGTGATGGTTTGAGCACTGCACTGGCGCGGTTTCTACAATCACCGCTGTCGCAAACTGATCTGCAACACTTTCCAAACTCGTGAGCGTGCACACAAAGTATTGACATGAATGTTTTACATGCGGTACTGTATATGGACACCAGGTGCATTTGCACTGTTTGAGCGTGTTTTTGTGTGCAGTTTGTGTAATTTTTGTCTAATCCCAAATCAGTCACAAGTCGACTGAAGCCACTGGGAGGAGGCACCGCTTTGGTCGCTCGCTGTCTAAATGAACTCGCAAGCCAGAAACTCGCTTTCTTTCTGCCTTCACCGACGAATCGTCTCAAGGAATGTAGAGCTTCAACCGGCGACAATTTTTGATAACGAAGTTGCTGACATTGCTGCGGGGCTGAACTCCGAAACATCCGTAGAATCAATATGTGTGATGTGGTCAAATAAAAGGAGTAATAATAATGAACAACCGCTGGAGGAAGTGAGTGGAAGTTGTCTAGTAATTGACTCTTGCCGTACGATCGCGTCTGCATGACGGCAGAGGACTCGACTCCCTCCAGTGCCACTGGTTTCTGCTCAGGCTCCGGGACAAAACTGGTTTCTGCTCAGGCTCCGGGACAAAAGTGGTTTCTGCCATCGCAAAGCTAAAAGGTGTCCGTGACGTAGCTATGAAAGTCCATATCCTTTATTTAGGAACGTATTCTGCCCGTCATAATTTGAACATATACATTTTCTATCCACTGCTGGATAGATATTCACTTAATTCTAGATTTGAAGCTTTCGTGACTGCAAGGATTCATACTCTTAGGTTTTTTCGGTAAAGTCACGTAGGTAAAAAATTCACTTGATGATGTGGTAGAAGCAATGTTCTACGAGGAGTGGAATTTACACCCTCGAGCTTGCAGGGCTGCGTGCATTGCTCCACGTCCACTGCGCTTCCTCTCAAGCTGTCGTTTGTCATACATTTATTTATTTTTATCCCACAAAGGTAAGCCATTTGGGTGTGTGTCTTTGCTAAACTTTGCATTCAGGGGCCCATGGTTAGCCAAAGGAACGCTCATATTCTTTGGTTCTTTCGGTAAAGTCACGTAGTTAGAAATAAAATAAAATAAAACAAATCACGACGTTTCCATCGCAACACAAGGGGTCGTCATCAGGAAAAGGAGTCAGCCTCTAAAGGCAAATTGTTTATCAAGGTTTGGGGATGGGCGTAGCCCAAGTGTATCAACAACACCAGAAGCACGGGCGGTGCACGAGTGACAATGCAGCAACATGCCAATGAAGCAGCAATGGCAAACGCTGGGGATGCGGGGAGAAATTAACTCGGAAAAATAGACTAGTACCCGGCATATATGATGGAACAACCATAAACAGTTAAGGTTTTACCTGGTTAATAACATCCTTCCAATGATTGCTCAATTTGATCCATCTTCTCGATTGAAGTGATGTCTATGTTTATATATCTGGATGGCTTCATGAACAAACCTTTGGTAGTAGCCCGAAGGTTTGCAGAGTACCTTGGTCTCGGTAAAAAACAATATCATGCGAGCCCACAGCCTTATAACAATGGTCAGCTACGGCAGAGGTATTAGTTCTGCCGTGTTTCACATCTGCCTTGTGTTTGCGAACACGGTCTGAGACATGTCGTTTCATTTCCCAATGTAATTTCCACCGCAGGTACAACTCAGTTTGTAGACTCCCAGGATATTGCATGTCAGGAATGACATCTTTCACAGATGGGATTAGACCACGGATTTTGTGTACTGTATTGAATCGGACCTGGATCTTGTGTTTTTTTAAGATTTTGGAAATCTTTTTGGTAACACCTGCTATGTATGGTAACGTGATGGTTTTGATTGGCTTCTCAGGGGGTTGTTTCTCCATGGTTGGAGAAACAGCTTAGCGAATAATGCGGTCCGAGTACCCATTCATTTTGAGGGCCTGGTGTACGTGTTCCAGTTCACTGGCTAGGTGGTGTTGATCGCAAATGCAGTAGGCCCTATGGTGTAGTGTTTTGATGAGGGAATTCTCTTGTGCTGGATGGTGGTGGGAATCAGGTTTCAGATAGGAATCTGTGTGGGTGGCTTTCCTATAGACAGAGTGTCCCAACGAGCCGTCAGGTCTCTTCTCAAACAAAACATCCAGGAATGGTAGCTTACCATCCTTCTCCACTTCCATGGTGAATTCACCATCCTGCTCCACTTCCATGGTGAATTCACCATCCTTCTCCACTTCCATGGTGGGCCCAGATGTTGTGAGCATGAGATCCCAACTCCTCGTTGAGGCTGGACGCAAGTAGATCCTGAAACAAAGTTGGCCAAATGTCCCAATATAGGATCACAGAGCTTGGGAAATTGTTGGCACCGGTTCTGGGTGCCTTTCAGCTTTGTCTGCGGCTTCCCCCTGTGACTCTGTGAGAAGAAAACTGTCCACGTTACAAACCCGTCAGCGTTTTTGAGATGCAAGTCACGCGAACGACGCAACAAACATAAAAAAAACACAGCTAACCACTAGGAGGGGTAATCTGAGATCATGGCACCAGACCGTGTACCCTAATTGTTACTTTGAAGGCTTTATTTTATATGAAACGTCTGTCAATGTCATCGTCAGACAGGTTCGTTTCAGCCTGGAAGTTGTGGGGTTGCGCAACGCTCCGTCGAGTCGAGACGCATCTGGCCGCTGGAGGCACAGACAACCCCGTGTCTCTTCTCATTGTCGCCTTGCAGGTGCAATTTCGCGCTGTGGCTGAAGGAGAAGACTCTCTTCTACGAACGGATCCAGCGAAGCCACGCGGACGCGATGTCGCTCGACGCCACCGTGGCGACGGCGGCGGCGACGACGGCGGCAGCGACGACGAGGGCGGCGGGGACGGCGAGGGCTGGCGGCTCCCTGCCCTGGGATCCCGACCTCAGGGAGGACGAGATGCTGGCGGCGAAGGAGTGGCTGCTGGCGAAGAAAAAGTACAACATCAGCTTGGACAAGGATGATGATTACTTTCGCGAGAGCAACACGCTGGCGGACGTGAGTCTGGAAGGCTTCGCCTTGACGCGTGGCTTGGCGTGGACGTGGCCGGGGTTGGGGGGGCCCTCGGGTCACCCCCCCCCCCCCGTGTCCTGGAGAACGCACGCTGGGTGGGGTCGTGATTATCTTCGATCGTGAATGTCAGGCACAACTTAAACGTCGGGCAATATAAAAGTTACCACGCGTGATTGCGGTTCATGGGTTTTCCGTCCGTGCCTAGACGAGACACGTGTAGTAGGTTAAATTCAGGCGCATACTGGACTTTGCAGACAACACTATTTATTAGCTAACACAACAGGTAACACTTAGCATAACGACTTAATGTGGTAGCCACCGTGCCTAACTTAGCTAACCCACGGGGGTACTACATCACTGCTGGATGAAGGCCTCCCCCACATGCTGTCGCCATCACTGTCCGCTCCTGCTCGATCACAGTGCATTCTCACTTTTGCACAAGGACTGATGGAATTTACTAAAAAATAAACCACTAATCCATTTTTTATTTTATTTTACCAGGTAAGGCCCACTGAGCTCCAGCTATTTTTCAAAAGCGACCTACTGGCAATCACAAATGATAACTCAACGAAGTGGCTTATCGTGTGGAAATGTATAACAGTAGCAAAATATAGGGTGCTTCACATTGTGTTAAAGACTTATATGGGACTATCGTTTTTAATGGAACAAGAACGGATAATACACCGTAACATGATGTATGTCAAAAGCTTCAAAAAGTCAAAGAGTCTCCACTTTTTCGCCATCATTGTCAACGCGTACCTGGAATCTTCTCCAGGTGGTTTCCAGAGCCCGGAGGCTCGTGTCTTGTGGTCTTGTTGCCAATTCTCGGAAGTGTTCACATTGTTAGTTGAAGGCCTCTGTACTGTCTAAACAGCCAAGTACATCGCTGTCGACGGTGGACTTCCTGACAGGGAAATTAGCTCCTTTTCCATCCTCAGATTTGTAGCCTGGTAACAAAACATCGCGAATAGCAATTATGATAGATGGTTGCACAGCTGTAAACTACACTCAAACAAGTAGCCAAAGTAATGAGTTGTGTTGGTGCTGACATCTACTGCTTGCTGTGTCGTGGTTATTGCGCTGCACTGCATACCCGGCAAGCCGAGTTTGAATCATGCTCACGGTCAACACCAGTGACAATTATATGAACCGGTCCTGGGCCTCTGCTAGGTCAACCCAGCCTCAAATGAATACCCGGTGCAGTGTGTAAAACATCGCCACGAGAGAGATGAAAGCGGCCGGGCGTGGGGCTTACCTCATCGTGTGCCCTGCCGGCCTCCATATGTGTCTATTATAGCACTTGCCCCAACGGCTTGTGAAGGCTTCACGGGGAACCTTTGTCGTTGTACATACACACACACGAATAGCCACACGTTCTTTTGAGCTGGTGGTCTGGATAAGGCCGAGAGCTCTTATATACGAACATGTGTAGAATACTTAGAAGTTGAGCAAACATTCCCCTGAAGCATCTATAAAGTGTGCATTCTTCTCCTGCGCGTTTGTCAGTGATTTCTGCTGAGTTAGTCGACAAGCGGCACACAAGTACGGGTGTCCCTCGAGCTGAATTACACCCAGGCTAATCGTCAGCACTTATGTCCATATATCACTGATGTTCACCTTTCCATGACACAACAACATGTGAGCTACACGCAAGGAAGGTTTCTGTGAAGGTTAAGAAGAGCCGCACATTATTAATAGTGAACGTGATTTACAACGCGCGCACGTGTTGCCTATTGGACGCGATGTACCATCGACAACTCGGAGCCAGCTATCAATGTCGCTCGTACGCCGCCCTGCACAGGCGAGAGCCGCAGCCCTTGCGAGCCTTGAGCTGCTTCTTGAAGGTGGACAGCGCTCGGATGCTGCACACGGCGCGGTTCAGAGTGATACCGATGTGGTGTTGATGCACCGTAACACGTGCAGGTTATGCACGAATTATTTGACTTTCATTGATCTCGCTCAACGTGTTAAGTATTGACACATTCTACACTTGCCACATGGGGAATTGTGGCCTCGGTAGACTTTAAATTCAACGTCACCTTGATCCTGTGCTCAGCTAAACTAATGGTCGAGTAAAAACATCTTTCTACATTTTATTATTTTCATTTAATAAAATGTGAAACTTTTAATGCACCCAAGTTCAGCAGTCTTTGAAGACGAAGTGTGAGATTGTGATTGAGGGGGGTCCGGGCTCTTATCGTTTATGGGGCCTATATTTGTGTAAATTCCATCCCTGGACGGGTTTAGCTACCTCCTGTGCACGACGATGGCACGGTTATTCACCGCTCGGTTACTTCACTTCTCGTTTTTGAACGCAATCTACAGGAGTGTAACCGGGAGCAACACACACACAGCGATGCTGTGGATTTAATTGCCACATTATCTCTAGGATTGGCCACAGAGCTTCAGAAAAACTCAACGCATATGTCAATAACACCGTGTGGCCTTAAAATAAATAACGTATATAATAGGTGACATTTCAGGTAATGGCCCACTCCTCGTCATAGCATAAACTCTTATAGGCCAGAGAGACAGAACGGATAATAAGAGTTGGAGACGACACAAAACACCAAGGGACCTGATGAGAATTATATTTAAAAAACAATTCAGATGACCAGTTTTTAAATTGTCACGTGAAGAGTTAAACTTATAGTAGATTTGGGTAACAGACAAACCTTTTCATAATCAAAAAGTATTACAAGTAAATAAACGTATATCTAAAGTAAAATAAAAAAATGTTTCCGGCACTTTGGCGCAATCTGCACAACAGTGAATTGCTGTGCTACACTTGCATCTTTACCATTGTAAAGCACGATATCAATATTGTATGTATATTTTGGAGGCCACTTGGTAAGGCCCCTAAGCCCCTGCGTTAATATGGCCCCGTGCTAGGCTTCAATGCAACAGAGGATTTCAGCTTTTGAAGCCAGAGAGAGAGAGAAAACAATGCTTCGGATTATCCCGTCCTCAAGAGTCACGGGGACTTTGCTATTTGTGCTCTGTGTTCTGACTCGGCGTCACCTCACAGCGTTGTGTCCAATCCTCCTCCCTTGTGCTCAGAACTGCTCCGCGAGTCTGCGCAGGGTGGTGGGCAGGAAGCCACTCCTGCAAGGTATGTTTGACTTCAACATACCGGTCCTGCTGCGCAAGGGACACTTCAGCCCAGAGGAGTTTGATCGCCTTTCAAAGTACCGCACTCCGTACGGCTGGAAGGGAATGAACAGGACTGGTACGTTAGTTGTTCGTTCGTTCATTCTATTCAATTAATTTATGTTCTTTCATGATGATAGTGAAAATATTTTACAGCCCTTTGTACATCTGGCAGGGTAAATTGATCCTTCCAGGTGGCAGGGCGGCGGCGACGCAGTGGTAACACTTGTGCCTCTCACAGCAAGAAGGGCCTGGTGTCAATTCCCCACTCGGGTGCTTTTCCATGTGGAGTTTGAATGTTCTCCCCCTTGTTCCGCACGGGTTTCCTCTGGGTTCTCCAGCCATGTAATAATACAGGTAGGAACAACAGTTCCACACTGCCCACCAGGGAGTATTTGTCTGTCGTGCATAGCCCCTCCCAAACATGTACACTCCCGGATTGGTTGAAGTGCGTCACGTGACCGCGAGCTTTCTGTCGTGCACGAATGCGCTGTCCAACCAAGTTCCTACCTGCCCACTCCGAAGGAACGTGTTTCGCTTCGCACCTGCCCGTGTGCTGGTATAATCACTCAATTTTCGAGGAAGACATCCTCGGATGAATTCTGTTCCGTGGCTGCCACTCCATTATTATTCTCGGGAATCTGTCAATATTCTTCGTAGCCGTGTTGCGTCCTGCCCACTCACATTTCTTAACAATATCAATGATGCCATTAACCTGCGTGCGCTCTGTAATCCATGTAACTCTGTCTCTCAACTTCATTCCAAGCCTGCATCTCTCCGTGCTTCTGTGTGCACTTTCTAATTTTTGTTCCATTTCGTTTTGATAACGACCACGATTCTGAACCAGATGTCATAACTACACTTCTGCACGTGACAATACATGGTAATTATGAGCTTGGTAGGTGTGTCATTGAAGCGAGCTAATCTTGTATAAAAGTGACGGCTTCTGGTTTTAGTATTTTTTCTTTTGCTTTCGGGTTAAATGTGCAGATGTTGAAGACGCCGTGGACGTGCTGAGCCACCCGGAGTGCCGGGAGATGTTTCCCCACCGTCTGCCTGATGGCGGCGGCGGAGGACGCGACGCCGAGAAGTGCGTCCGCTGCGCCGTTGTCGGGAACGGAGGGATCCTCAATGGGTCCATGATGGGAGAGGAAATCGATTCCCACGACTACGTGTTCAGGCAAGGCCCCCTGCAGATCCATTGAATTGCCCGAGGTTTAACCTCGAATCGCCGTGTTTTCAGTTCTACATCGAACACATTTCGAGCCCATTTTTGTCGTCAGAGAGCGGTGGCACGAGTGTGGTTAGCGCACTGCATTAAGACTATGGACCCAGTCACATGAGTTCGATTCCTGGCCACGGCGAACATCGCTTCGTGGCGAGTGATATCTGAACCGGTCCAGGGCATACCGCGCCGCCCCCCCTCTCGCCTTCCCGCACTGACCAGCGTGGCGAAGTATCGTCCGGGTGGCTCAGTGGCAGAGCGAGCGGCTCGCAATGAGGGCTCGCAATGGGGGCTCGCAATGGGGGCTCGCTATGGGGGAGGTTGCGAGTTCAAAATGCTGATTGAGGTTGACTCAGACCATCATCCCTCCGGGGTGGATCAGATCTGTACCACTTTGTGGGAAAGTCAACAGAGGTTGTCTTGTCAAGTTACCCCCCCCCCACGCCACCCATTATGTGAATGTCAACTTGCACGACTGGCCTAGCATGGCTGTAAGCAGGAGATGAGCACCAATGCCTCAATGCTTATTTGGGGCGGGAGTCAAACTCTGACTCTTGTCTCTGTCACAAGAAATGGTTTTCAGCAATATTTCAGTGGCTTGCAAGATGAGGTTCGGTTGCTCTCCACGCTGCACCTGTCTCGTACTTTCCTGGAATTCAGATTCATTGGATCGCTTGGGCAGGCGTCCTTCAACGTCAAGGCTGCGAATAATGGAGGGGAGGGGGGGGCGTAAATGCCAAGTCCGGAGGTGAAATATTTGAAAACCTGTACAACTGATTTTCTACTGGCGTGTCAGCACATTGCTGACCGTGTTAGTGACACAAGTATGCAATCTGAAGTTCATGTACACATTCAAGGTGGTGAGCGGCACATCAGTGTTGTCGCCCACAGCGCTTTTAACGAAGTCACCAGAGTTCGAATAATGGTCGAGGCTAGCATCATGTGCAGGTGGTATCTGAACCAGGCCTGTGGTGTCGAGGAGTCAACGGAGTGAACTGAGAAGGGAGAGATCGGGAGGTGTGAATCCGCGGAGGATATTATAGAGACGGAGAGTGCGATCTTGAAGTTGATCCGGATTGGATTGGGTGCCGACGGATGGATTGGAGCAGCGGGTGGGGTGGTGGCGTTGTTCATGTGCGGAGGTGAGAAGTCTCGTAGCGGCGTTTTGGACAACGTGGAGTTTGAGGGATCCGTCGTGGCTGTAGAGGGGACAGCGTCGAAGTCGGGGAGCCGTGCCAAGCGGGCACCTACGAGGCTCGCAGCGGCAGCTGGGGTAAGGGAATGTTGGACACGGGGGACATTGCGCAGATGGAGGTCAGAGTTTCTGCAGAGCTGAAGTAAAAGTAAATAAATAACGTGCTCCTCTGCCTGTGCTCTAGCGGGCGGCGTTCACTAGAACATGGCAACATCATTCTATCACAGCCTCTAGAACACGATCCAGGTCTTCAGTGCGGCGCCAGAAACGACACGAACTTTGCATCGCAACTGCTCGCAATGGCGAAGAGCAACCTGATCCCTGTACGGAGTCTTCGGAGCGAGCCGTTCCCTCTCCCTCCCCAAGGAATTGAGGGGGGGGGGGGGTCAGGTGGTTCAGGTGTAATTTGTTGAACCAATTGAAGCACTCGTGAGAGCAGAGTCGCCTCGTGTGCATCTGGGTCACCGACATCACAAAAGCAATGACGTCAAATAAAGAACTGTACACCAGTGAAGCAAATATGAAGTGGGTCAAAAGCAACGAGATATAAAAAACGTGCACGAACCGTGAATCGATGTTAAATTAATTTCCTGTAACGAAATTTGCCTTGGACAAATTTTATGTAAAAAAAGTTTTGCTGGCTGGCTGGAGGAAGGTAGGGTGGGAGAGACAGCCACATCCAAATGACGTGCAGCCTGCTCGTTCTCATGAATACGGAATACTTTACAGCCTTTGGTAACTTGATATCGGATTTGTTGACCATACTTCACCATGCGAGTCGGTGTGCGCGAGGTTGGTGACGTGGGGCGTGTAGTACCAGTTCAGGTCACACTCACAGCTGACTCCCTTTGAGTTGCCCAACTCGCAACAGCCCGGCTCGTCACAAGTTGAGAGGAGCAGGGGAAGCTACCCGGGACGTCTTGTGAGGCTGCCTTGTGTCCTATCGGTGGAGTGCATTCCAACCAAGAAGAGTTGTTGTTTTAACGATACTTAAACTCGCCTAATGTAACTCAAGACATATATATATATATTAACATTTCTAAATAACAATATTGGTAGATAGAATACCTACACCCAAGTAGGTTACAAGATATAAGTAATGATTACACAAATGCCTGACATCATGTGACCTTTTGTGATCTTTTGGCCACCAGGGTAAACGGGGCGATCACGGCGGGCTTCGAGCGAGATGTTGGCAATCGGACATCCTTCTACTTTTTTTCAACCAATACCATGAAGAATTCCATGAGAGCATACAGAAAATTTGGGTTCATGCACCCTCCCTGGTCTAAGGTGAGATCCACCACAGCCACTCTGACCTTCTGGTGAGCTGGCTCAGCGAACACAATCAGGTGACAATTTCAGAATCCTAGTTTTTGGGTTGACTCGGCCCATAATTCCTCTGAGGTCGATAAAACTAATACTATTTTGTGAGGAAGTCAAGAATGTTGGTTCTATTGATATATTTTCCCCCGTCATAGGAATGTGGAATTTCCACCACTGGCTCCAGGCTGTGAACAGGAGATGAGCACCGCATCAATGCTTATTTGAGCAGTAAGAGACCACTTTCATCATCATCGCTAAACTGCAGATGACGGTGTTCATTAAAGCCCTGACCTTTTGTGATGTTTTCTAAAATGTGGTAAATGGTGCGGTAACAACCGGCTTTGACTGTGAAGTTAGCAACAGGAATGTTTACACTTCTAGTCATGAGCCTTATTCGTACGGACGACATGTCACTCACAATCATAAACATCACCACGTCACCCCAATACTCCAATCCCACCACTGGCTCCCAATCCAATCCAAAATAAAATAAAATAAATCACACTCAACGTCCCCTAGATCCTCCACTGACTCACCTCTGCAAACCTCTCATCTCATGTTCCTCTTGTCCGTACACTCTCCGTTCCAAACCAAGGCTTCTATTGAAGCCCCCAGTTAACCCTCACTTGCTGCAGGGAATACATTTGTTAACGTTGATTTATGTTCGTGCAATTTATTTTATTTTGAATGCGATGACAGCACCGTCGTTTTTGCACCAATTGATATTGACTTCATTGCTGTTCTTTATTGTATTTGTTTTGTTTTTGTCATGTTGGTGACCCAGGTGACTCTTGCAAATTAAAGTCTATCCTGGTCTCTTGAGTTCTCACCGGGTTGCACGAAATGAACTTGAGACTTGGTTCTGACCTTTTCAAAGGTCTTTACTACGTGCATGATCTAAAGGTTATTTCACTGTCAAAGATGACACCCAGGTATTTTGGATTGGGCTAAAGTTTACTTATTGGCCACAGAAAGTGACGTTTGTTTGGCTATTTAGAGATATGTATGTGTTTGTTGAGGTGGTGCGCTGCGACTGGCACCGTTGTTCTGTGGGAATGGGGGGTACCGTTTCCTTTAGGGGTGAAGAGACTCCCCCATCGCCTTGGAATCAGCGGTGAGAGGATGGTGCTGATGGTAGCGCCGTTCGCGGTTGTTCACACGGTGATCACGGACGAGCTCAGCGACCCATCACCCTTGAACTCAATCCTCTGTGCCTGGCACAAGAGCGGGTAGCGACCACCGATGAAAGCCAGATTCAACGTGAGCACTACGTTTGTCACCCGTGAGGGTGACGCGAAACGTCGGACGTTGTGTGGCACAACCGGAAGAGCGCAGCGGAGAGCTGCAACTCGCACCTGCGACAAACGAAGCTTTCCCTTCTACTTTGCGTTTCAGGAAACTCGATACGTATTCGTTCCTTGCGGCCACCAGGACTACTACATGGTGACCGCTGCCTCCCGACGTGCCGTGGTCAATAAAGGGCCGGATAAAAAGGACAAGTACGTGCTTGCGCGTTCGCAAATACTCGCATCAGTCCAGTGTTTGTCCATCATTTGATGGCGTTCTAAAAGTGTCAATTAAACAAGTTGTTTTTCAGACCCTGGAATTATTTTGGAAATGAAGATGTCGACAGGAAATTCAAAATGCTGCATCCGGATTTCTTGCGATACCTGAAAAATAAGTATGTTTTATTTATTTTGCGATTGCAGTCACAGTAAAACATAGCACATAGGATCATTGGCCGAAACGTCACAAATCTTATTTATATACATACCTATTTTATTCAGGCTGTTTTGTTTACGAATATTTGTTGTTGTTTATTGTCTGCGTACACCACTGGCAACTCGGCAGCAGCACCGCCAAATAATTTATTGAATCAAAACCGTTGTTTCTTAAGTATCTTTATTTAAGTTAGAAGAACTCCTCTTCTCCGTAGCAATGTGTGTGTGGGGGGGGGGGGGGGGGGGGTTAGTGGAACCTATTATCTGTGGGGCTATCCGTGAAACGGTTGTGGTGCACAGCGGGGTTGTGGATAACCGAACAATCTGACAATCACCCAAATCATCTGACGATCTGATGATCTGACGATCTGACGATCTGGGTGATTTGCTGCGTGGCTTCTCTCACACAAACACAACGCGGCGAGTTAATGGGCCCTGTTCTTCAGTGGCTGGGAGAATTCGCAGGTGATGGTGGATGATGGCATGGCAAGTGATGGTGGATGATGACAGGTGATGGTGGATGATGGCATGGCAAGTGATGGTGGATGATGACAGGTGATGGTGGATGATTGCAGGTGATTGTGGATGATTGCAGGTCATGGTGGATGATGGCAGGTGATGGTGGATGATGGCAGGTGATGGTGGATGATGGCATGGCAAGTGATGGTGGATGATTGCAGGTGATGGTGGATGATGGCAGGTGATGGTGGATGATTGCAGGTGATGGTGGATGATGGCAGGTGATGGTGGATGATGGCATGACAGGTGATGGTGGATGACGGCATGACAGGTGATGGTGGATGATGGCAGGTGATGGTGGATGATGGCAGGTGATGGTGGATGATGGCAGGTGATGGTGGATGATGGCAGGTGATGGTGGATGATGGCATGACAGGTGATGGTGGATGACGGCATGACAGGTGATGGTGGATGATGGCAGGTGATGGTGGATGATGGCAGGTGATGGTGGATGATGGCAGGTGATGGTGGATGATTGCAGGTGATGGTGGATGATTGCAGGTGATGGTGGATGATGGCAGGTGATGGTGGATGATGGCAGGTGATGGTGGATGATGGCAGGTGATGGTGGATGATGGCAGGTGATGGTGGATGATGGCAGGTGATGGTGGATGACGGCATGACAGGTGATGGTGGATGACGGCATGACAGGTGATGGTGGATGATGGCAGGTGATGGTGGATGATGGCAGGTGATGGTGGATGATGGCAGGTGATGGTGGATGATGGCAGGTGATGGTGGATGATGGCAGGTGATGGTGGATGATTGCAGGTGATGGTGGATGATTGCAGGTGATGGTGGATGACGGCATGACAGGTGATGGTGGATGATGGCATGACAGGTGATGATGGATGACGGCCTGACAGGTGATGGTGGATGATGGCATGACAGGTGATGGTGGATGATTGCAGGTGATGGTGGATGACGGCATGACAGGTGATGGTGGATGACGGCATGACAGGTGATGGTGGATGATGGCATGACGAGAGCCCAAGGAGAACTGGGAGCCAGTCATGGACCCCGCTGCTGCTGCCCATAATAAGAATTGCGGATATCTGTAACAATACATTTTTTGACACAGTGTACCTTGTAAAAGGCAATTTTAAACACATTCATGTTAGTTTAATACGTAGGCTTTCGCGACCAATATCATCCATTATCATCCATTCATGTTATTAAATAATATGTACATTTTGCATATTGACTGAATGTATTATAACATTGGATTAAATATTGACTTAAAGCTTTCGTGACTGCAGGAATTGATACTCTTTGGGTCTCTCGGTAAAGTCCCGTACATTGTATTATTACAAAACCTAAAGTGCTTTTTGGAATCTTTTGAGCACAAACTCTGCCATGTCTGCATTTTTCCCCCTTTCAGTTTTTTGCCTTCGACACGTCTTCAAACGAAGTTTAAAGACCTCTATAGGCCAAGCACAGGCGCCATAGCCCTGCTCACAGCTCTGCACACCTGTGACCAGGTAATGTGCCTCTTGTCCCTGACACCTCGCATACAGACAAATGATCACTGACTGCAGGATTACATTTCCTCTGCGGGCTGCTCCGTTAATGAGCACCAAGCACTGAAAATATAATAGACTTGGATGTGGCCCAATTAGTCGATTGAGTTGGTTAATTAGCTAAAAGTTGGAAGCAATTTCTTATGTTTGTAAACAATTACTTGTGTCCCATTAAATACGGTGACAGCCCGAAATATTGCCAACCTGCTGCCAGGAAACTCCCTCCGAGCCGCGCTCGGAGTGACACGGCTCACCTGCCAGTGACGTCACTAAGCCCCGCCCACCACCTCCCATCCGGCGGCACACTTGGGAACAGAGGCCACACTTTTTTCCCAACTATTTTTGTATCCATGATGGGCCGAGTAATAAAGCCGATAATCGGAAATTGAGTGGTTAAACAATCAGCTCTAAAATATAATAATGCCACAACTACCCACGAAAACTTCGCTGAGGCTCAAGATTCTTTTCAGAAAGCCTCTGCTAAATGGAAATATTTTGACAATCCCGGAGACAAATCAAGCATACGAGGGGAAGACACTCAGCAATGCCATATCTTAGCTACCTCGCCCTCACACCGACAACGCCTGACATTCCTTGTGGGTTACCCGTCGTAAGGACTAGCCTTGCTTAGCTTCCGAGATCCGATGAAGTAGGGTGCATTTAATGTCGTGTGTTCCTAGTTAAAGGTAGATCACATTGTATTCTTATTGCAGATGCATCCTGTAAGGATTTGCTTATAGGATATGGAGATGGATAAAACAGAATATTAGTAACACATAAATAAGCAAACAAGTCGCCTCCTCCCCATACTTGTCTCTCCACATTAAACATAAAAAAATATGTTACACAACCAATCAGCCATGCAGCATTTCAAAAGTAGTTTTTCCAGTAGCATTGGTTTAATGCACAAACTCTGGATCAGCTTTTACATGCAGTGTCTCATCAGCAAGAGTCAGGCACGCTTGAAGCAATGCTGTTGAACAGCCAGGTATTTACAGGCAAGAGCCCTCTCTGTTAGATACGGGTCCTACTTCGACACGAGACTATGTAATAGACGATTGATTTGTGTTACATTAGTTTGGATGTCCCATTTCATTTCATTTTTCTCATCCCGATGGGCAGGTTTCCGCCTATGGGTTCATAACCAGCACCTACAAGCACTTCCCCGACCATTACTATGACCAAAAGCAGAAGCTCGTTTTCTATGCCAACCATGACCTCAACTTTGAGAGGATGCTTTGGAAGATGCTCCGGAAATCACAAGTCATGACCCTTTTTCAAGGAAAACCTCCAAAGAAATTATAGTAGATTTTTTTTAATTCTAGATTTGAAGCTTTCGTGACTGCAATGATTCATACTCTTTGTTTTTTTTCGGTAAAGTCACGTAGGTAAAAAAATAAATAAAATGTTTTTTGTTTTCATTTATTTTATTTTTACCTAGATTTTTTAAGACGTAGTTTTATGGTGTAATGGCTATATTGAATTCATATTTTTATTGTCGTAGTCCAATAAATATTGTGGCAAAACGATCACGATATTGGAGTGACCTTCCTGCTTTAATTTCGCTGGGCCTTCGTGCTCGGCCTGTGCGTGTTTGGTATGAAATGTACTTTGAGTTATTCGAAACACGACCTCATCAGCCCAGGTGATGAGGTTGTGTGTGGCGATTGTTGGTTACACAACACACCACTTTCATCAGATCGCGTGGTCGGTAAATACTCAGGTGACAGGGAAAGGGCGATCGTGTCATCCACATGGATGATACGGACTTCAGAGTAGATGATGCGACAAATGTCAATAGGATTATAGAATGATTGAGTTGTGATTATTTTACATGTACCATCAGCTTTGCCGAAGGTTGTTTTGCAATTGTGACTAATCGTGGTTGCCTCTTGAGGTCTCGCCTCGTTAAACAAAAACTCTTCGCAACAGGACTCTCTCACACACACAGCCAAACCACATAACCACAGGCACACGTCCCGTGCACAGACAGGCCTGCTGTTCAGGCACGTGTTGTGGCAAGCACATAATAAGAATTGAATGCCCAGTAGCCTCTGTGGAAATGCACGTTTGCACATTTTAAGATCTTACGATGGTGCAAAATAATACGACAGGTGAAACTTGAATTCGCTTGCGACGCAAATCGTTGCCCCGCGGGTTGCACGAGGCGCCGTCTCTGTCGCCAGCTCCCTGTTGTGCATTTCTCTGTCTCAAATAGAGATTCAGTTCGTTTCTACTCTTGAACTTATACATGTTTCACAGATATACAGTGCAGTTCTGTGTTCCAAAAAAATCCGAGTGTAATGCTTTCAGTTTGATTGACCAATTTGCTGACAAATTGTTGGCACATATTTAATATACATATTAAAACAATATTCGCATTAATCTAGATTCCTTAACACGATTGTGTTTGTTTTCGCTTCAGCAGTCACATTTTTATCAATAATTCATGACAACAGAGGAAGTAAAAACCTGCTTGAATGTTGTCATAGCAAATCTCTGACTACATATTTTTGACCTAGGAGAGAATAAAGCAGATTTTGATCCTAATTGCCTTCTGATGTTCTCCATGGCCAGCAATTAAAACTCATGTTCCTGGCTGGGCAGACCAGCAGTGTATCATTGCACCACTCAATGCACACACACACAGACACACACACAGACACACACTGATGCACACACAGACACACACTGATGCATACATACACATACTAGCGTACGGTGATTCATTGGTGGTCACATTTTTGTGGCAACTGTGTCCGGGTGGCAGGAATGTATTTGTACGGAGATCTGGTACCGCTGTTGCTGTGTGGAGCGTCATTACAGTATTTTGGAGAGTTTAGAAAGAGCGAGGCTGACCGAGTGATATGTCCGACAAGGAACGCTCGTGAAGAGTGACGCTCGAATTTAAATCAAAACGCGAAGTTCACGGTGCACGGCACAGGAACTGGATTCGCGAGATTACATTTTCCCTCATGGCCCGTGGGCCGATTTATTTAAATTTCAAGATGATGAGGTACGATCGTGGAAATGTATGAGTGTTTGTGTGATTGATGTGTACTTAATGTGTAATTGATGTGTACTTGCTGTGTAATTGATGTGTAGTTTGTGTGTACTTAATTTGTGCCGAGGCTTTTTTTTTGCACATCCTGCGATTGTTGGCAGCGTGTTGCTTATTCTTTGGTTCTTTCGGTAAAGCCACGTCGATAGAAAATGTATAATAAAAATTAAGTGAATAAAAAGAATAAACAATAATACCGTCGCCTGGTTATTAAGCTGGGTGAGTGTACTGGCAGTCTATAATGTAGACTGTAGCCTGCTTATTAAGCTGAATGAGTGTACTGGCAGTCTATAATGTAGACTGTAGCCTGGTTATTAAGCTGGGTGAGCGTACTGGCAATCTATAATGTAGACTGTCTCCTGGTTCTTAATCGGAGTGAGTGTACTGGCGGTCTATAATGTAGACTGTAGCCTGGTTATTAGACTGGGTGAGTGTACTGGCAGTCTATAATGTAGACTGTAGCCTGGTTATTAGGCTGGGTGAGTGTACTGGCAGTCTATATGTAGACTGTAGCCTGGTTATTAAGCTGGGTGAGTGTACTGGCAGTCTATAATGTAGACTGTAGACTGGTTATTAAGCTGGGTGAGTGTACTGGCAGTCTATAATGTAGACTGTAGCAATGGTTATTAAGCTGGGCGAGTGTACTGGCAGTCTATAATGTAGACTGTAGTAATGATTATTAAGCTGGGTGAGTGTACTGACAGTCTGAAATGTAGACTGTAGCCTGGTTATTAAGCTGGTGAGTGTACTGGCGGTCTATAATGTAGACTGTAGCCTGGTTATTAGACTGGGTGAGTGTACTGGCAGACTATAATGTAGACTGTAGCCTGGTTATTAGGCTGGGTGAGTGTACTGGCAGTCTATAATGTAGACTGTAGCCTGGTTATTAAGCTGGGTGAGTGTACTGGCAGTCTATAATGTAGACTGTAGACTGGTTATTAAGCTGGGTGAGTGTACTGGCAGTCTATAATGTAGACTGTAGCAATGGTTATTAAGCTGGGCGAGTGTACTGGCAGTCTATAATGTAGACTGTAGTATGATTATTAAGGCTGGGTGAGTGTACTGACAGTCTGAAATGTAGACTGTAGCCTACTTATTAAGCTGGGTGAGTGTACTGGCAATCTATATGTAGACTGTAGCCTGGTTCTTAAGCTGGGTGAGTGTACTGGCAGTCTACAATGTAGACTGTAGCCTGGTTACTAAGCTGGGTGAGTGTACTGGCAGTCTATAATGTAGACTGTAGACTGGTTATTAAGCTCGGTGAGTGTACTGGCAGTCTATAATGTAGACTGTAGCAATGGTTAACCTCGGCGAGTGTACTGGCAGTCTATAATGTAGACTGTAGCCTGAAAAATAAAAAAAATAAACAAACAAACAAAAAGCCACAGCGTTTTCGATCACAACACAAGCGGTCGTCGTCAGGAAAAGGGGGGTTAGCCTCTAAAGGCAAACTGCTTATAAAGTGTCCTCAGCAGCACCAGCAGCAGCAGCACCAGGGCAGGGGCAGCAATGCCAATGCAGGAGACAACACCGGCAGTGGGTCTACACCAATCAAAGGGCCGCCAGGCAATCCTGCAACCCCGCTCCACACCCCCACAACTGCTGACGGTGGAGGTTGAGTGACAAGAAAACACAAGCCAAGTCATGACCCAAAGTTGTTGATGACATCTTTGCTGAGTTGAGACCATCCTCTTTGTTGAAATTGTGTCTGTGTCTGTAGATATGGATGGCTTTCATGACGAATCTTTGTTGATAGCCAGTAGGCTTGCAAAGTACCGTGTGTGTTGCTTGTTATTGAGTGTTTATCCTCTGATGCGTCGGAACGCTCATTAACTGCTGTTCTAACTACGTTATACGGCACTTAAAGAAGATCCCGGAAATTCAATCAGATATCGATTGGACCAGGATTACATCTTTAAAATAATATTTTCAAGGTTTTGTCTGTATCCTAAATGTAACTATGGTATTAAATCAAAACGTGACATATTGCCTCTTTTTCAAGGTGGACCTGGATTACAACTGATATGAAATTCATCCATACTCATAAAAAATATATGTATTTAAACACGAGTGTGATACAGTCCTCATTCTCATCACTACCATTTCCAAAATATTCTTGGGGGATGTTCATCAAACTGGCGGGCAATGATAGGTTCTCACGGAGATCATACTAATACTCCCTACTCCTTGGTCTTCATGGGAAACACATCACACATGGGGGGGGGGGGGGTATCCACAACAGCAACAACAACAGCAACAACAACAGCAAACATTGTTGGCGTCTCACCAGCAGCTGTTTTTTATGCCACGAGACTGGTTCCACTGGCTTCGATGACGCTTTAAAAAATTAAAATACTGTACTGTATTTGAACGTATTGCTTTGGACTCGGGTTTTCCCAGATGCTCATCCCACGTGGTTCAGCAAACATACCGCAGGCATTCATCAGCATAGATATCTGAGGTCGCTGGTCAGTTCCCTGACCACGTGTGTTCTGGATCGGCTATTCTTACCTTAGATGTTTGTCTTCTAGGCCTTTCCAGTTTGTGATACCGATTGCTGATTGTGATATTAGATTCGTTACATCACGGTCACTCCTAATTCAGAGAATGGAAGGGTCGTGGTTGTCCATAGTTGAATGTGTGGCTTCAAAAGATGCACAAAATGGAATCGCTGATAACATCTGGGCACTTCTGACAGGATTTATAAAACCGTCAAGAAACTCCGTGTCGCGGGTATTTTTATTTGCTTACATCTAAGAAGCTTTCGAACCTGTTGAGGCATATATGTGATCTCCACGTGTTACTTCTGTCTGTGCTGTACTTTATTCTTGCTGTTGGTGCTGGAAAACCTGAAAGAAAAAGATCGTATATTTCTAAACAAATGGTCCAGAGAATGTTTAAAAGGGTGTGGATAAAAACAAGTGAATTGACAATAACATATCCTGTATTGTGAGAACATGCCCCAGGGTCTGGAAAGTTATTGCCAAAAAACTGCAACTTGGATCACTACCTGTAAGATCTTCACTCAAAACTGCTCTCGAGGAGTTGTACACCCCTAGCTGCCACTGCTATTCAGTGGCCTGAAATCAAAATGTATCACTCCGGATGGCCGCTGCAAAGTATGATCTTGTGTTTTGATTATAGTGTGCTGATCTTTAAAGGTGCATTGGAAATGTTTGATGCTCCTGCTGTTATCGAGTGACTCATGCTGCCAGCTATGGCTGCAAAGTTTGGTCGTATATGTAATGTAGATCGTTTATTGTTACATTTGAATCACAGAACCTATGATCACTGTTACATTGTTTTTATCGCTTCATTTTGGTGATTTCAAAAACTTTTTGGTTTAGCCATGTTTGTTTGTTGTAGTACTGAGTTAGCCTGATAACTTTAATCTAAATTGTCTTATGGTTGTTATTGTTTGACTTGCATCCTACCGGGATTTTTGCACACAGCGTTGATATACGGTGCTTCTTCGGAAGACTTTGCTGTTTTTTTCCTGGATTTTTCTGTTGCGCGTAGTCACTTTAAGATGTTTCTTGTTCATGTTTTTGTTTGTTGCGGTTGCACCCGATTCAAGAGCCGCATGGCTCACAGGGCTATACCTAATAAATGAAACTGAAAACTGAATCGCTGTGACACTGATTTACGGACAGACTGATTCGTGCGTTCGAACTAGGACCCATATCTAACAGGGGGCCCTTGCCTATGACATCCGGCAGTTCACCAGCATTGGTTGACCAAAGCCTGACGCTGCTGATGAGAGTGTTGCTTGCGATTAACCAATGCTGCTGAATGTGTGTAGTCCCAAGAAGGCCGTGTGTCTGTTGAAGTAAAAATAAACAGTCAGGTGCCCGATTCATGAGTTGAACCTCCACACTCCCTGCTATGAGGCTTGAGTGCTACCAGCATCGCAGTCTGCCAAAACCAGGGAACGACATTTCATCACCATAAAATATTTCGACCAATCTCCCTCCATAACATCACTTACAAACTCTACGAACGTTTTATCCTGCAACGAATGTCACGCCTGGTAGATCCCAAACTCATGCGATACCAAGCGGGCTTCAGATCCGGTCGATTTTGTGCAGGCCAACTACTAAACCTCACACAGCACATCGAAGATGGCCTCCAAAATACATTCATCACCGGCACAGCATTTGTTGATCTATCTGCTGTATTTTACACTGTTCAACATCGCATCTTGATCCACAAACTGTACCTCATGACTGGCGACCGAGATCTGAGCCAGGCCCCCGAGAGAACAGACGCTTCTACGTGGAACTAAACGGGCAGAGAAGTAGATGGCGTACCCAACAGAAAGGCTTTCCACAAAGGCAGCGTGCTCGCCCCACTTTTAGTCAATATCTACACCAACGATCAGCCACTTCCTACTCAATGTCAGCAGTTCCCATGAAGGCGATTTTTGTATCACCACACAGCAGAGGAATTTCCAGGACCGAGAATATCCTGAAGAGAGCGCTGGACGAGATGTCAAGATACTCCCTAAATAATCATCTCAATCCCAACACGAATAAAACCCAAATCTGTGCCTTCCACCTGAGAAACTGAGATGCAGAACGACACCTGAATGTCACCTGGGGTGACCAGGGCCTCGAACACCAGAGTCACCAAGTGTACCTCGGGGTAACACTGGATGCTATACTCGGCGACAAAAATCACACTTTAATACCAAGGCCAAGATCAACACCAAAACAACATTCTGCGAAAGCTCTCTAATTCAAAGTGGGGATCACATCCATCCCGCTACGCACCGCCAGCTCAGCACTTTGTTTTTCTGTGGCTGAATATGCATGCTCCACCT